>NC_067402.1:118370549-118700549 GCF_016432865.1 Antechinus flavipes
TTTTAACTACATGTTTTCTCTGGTATACTCCTTATGGGAAGGAAGCATCCATATTAAAATATACAAAACAAAGGGTAAGGAGACAATTCTCCCAGTATTCTTAAGAAATCTCATAGTTTCTTCTCTAATGGGAAATTCTCCACTATATTTCAGCTCCCTATACTCTGAGCTCTATATTTAATTCCTGTTTTCTTTGAAAGTACATTATTTGGTATGAGCAAGCTTGAAGGATTCAGTGATACAAGACTCCTTAGAGATTGTCTTTACCTCACTGAATCATTTGACCAATGAGGGAATTGAAATATAGACAGGTTAAAGAATTAGTTCAAGATCAGAAAGGTGGAAAGCAGCAGATGAATTTTTTCCTTGATTCTAGGTCTTCTGCCTTTAGAGTCAGTATTTTTATCAATTGTACTGTTCTATCCCTTGAATTCATAAAATTTGGAACTCCATCAGCATGCTTTCTTTCTAATACTGTTCCATTTGCAGGTCTCTCAGGAGCCATTTGATTTTGCCTTTCTGCAATAGTTCACCCAAAGCAGACATGAGACTGATTTTTCTAGTGCTACTTCCCATGGTTTCCATTGTTTTGAGCTTGTTTTTCTACTGCTTTCTTTGTTTTCTTCCTATTATATTTTGGACAGGGCCACCAGAGAAATCACTGCAGGCAGCTGTTTTATCTTTAAGGGGCTCCATATTCATTTTTTAAATGTGGTATATGAAATCTGCTGCCATGACAGCATTTTCCATAGTCGGTTTTTTTAATACCAATAGCAATGAAATTGGTGTGATCAGCTTTCTCTGTGCAGAGCAGGATTTCTGCACACACATACACCCTTTACCCCATCATTTCACACACCATTTCATATTCCAGATTGATAACCACATGCAATAATAAAGCAAATAGCAAAAAACAATACCAAAAGTTGCATTGTAAGTACAGATCTCACAGCAAGATAATAGCAATTTCCAGCAGTCAGCTTTTAAGTTATACATTAAACAGTCTTCCCTTGCAGAGATCTTTCATTAGTAGATGTTATTCCATAGAAACACTGAATTTCTAAAGATATACTGTCTCTTCTCTCTATTAATGAAAAATGGCAAGGCCCATTAATGGTTAAAAAAAAATTGGTAGTGGCAATATAAGATGTGTTAATGGTTTTAGCTACCACTGTGTTTATGTCAAACGTTAAATACTACACTACACAACAATTAGTTGTATTTTTATATTGTTTGACCCCTAAAAAATGGGCAATTGAGGTAATTAGCAAAGGAAAGGAAGGTAAGAATACTGAAGTCTTTCTGCATTTGGAATAGAAAACATTTCTAATCCTTCCCTCAATGGGGAATAGGTTATTAATTTTTAAGTATTATTTTATTTTCCCAAATATAGGCAAAGATAGTTTTCAACATTCACCTTTGCCAAAACTTGTGATGTAAGTGTTTCTCCCTCTCTCCCACCCTCCCTAAAACAGCAAGCAAGCTGATATAGGTTAAACATGTACAATTAATAGATGTAGATTTTATCAACATGTACTTAGAAGTTCCCAGAGGCTGAAGAGTCTGAAGAGATCATACAGATGTCACAGTGTTGTACAAATAGAGAAACTGGCACATGAAGACAAATCCAGAGTTGCAACTAGGAATTTTCTTACCTGGAGCAAAATTAGTGAGATAACTTAGAAACTCTGGTGCTGCAATGGGGAAGCTGTCATTTATGTAGGGCAGGAGCAGGGCAAAATTGAAGGAAGCAGACTAGGGGAAAAGCTTTCTTGGATCATGACCAAGCAAAGGAATAAAATTTCTCTTTAAGTGACTTTTTATTTTTCACTACTTGCTCTTGTTAACTAGGTTTTTAAGTTTAGTTCCCCATAAGGTTTTTGTAATATTCTTAAAATTTTTATGGATATGATTTATTATTACATTGCTTAATTTCTTCTAATGCCCCCCTTCTACTCACTAGATCTATTCCATGCATGGCAGTTTTATAAAGGAAGGAAAAAAAAAAAAGAAAAAAAAATACCTCGAAACAATACTGATAAACAACACATTTGGGAATTTTGTTTTCTTATTCATTTTCTAACTTTTGTTTTATTGGATTATTTAATCCATTCATATTTTTATTCTTGTTTCTAATGTGGCTTTCTTTTTCTGAATTGGGATTTAAAAAAAAATCCATGCTCTTTAAAGATATTGTTTAAGTTATTTTTTGCTTAATCTATTTTAAGGAAACCCTACTTCTATAGGTTCTCTTCCCTTTACTCTTAACTTCCTCTCTCCATTCCCAAGTGATAAATAGTCTAAGGATGTGAATGAGCAGTTTTCAGAAGATATCAAATTTAGAAACAGTCAGATGAAAAAATTTCTCTAATTCAATACTGATCAGAAAGATTAAAGTTAAAACATTTTTAAAAAATTTATCACCTCACACTTATCAGAATAGCTAATGTGACAGAAAAAAGAAAATTACAAATGCTGGAGGGGATGTGTAAGGGGCACTAAAGCATTGTTGGAGGAGTTTTGTAGTTACCCATAAGTTGCAGAACCCAGGATCAAAACCCTGATTACACTTTATTACTTTGGCCACATTCATTGTTGATCCTTAGTATCACCAAATTATGGTGTGAGAAAGGGAAATTCTATAATGTTAACTTCAAAAGATTAGTACTATAAACGCCAAATATCCAAATTCTCCTTGATATACTATTGTGGATTTATCATTCAGAAACATATTTTCAAATTTTATTTGTTTCCTTTAGTCTTACTGTATCATAGGGAATTGGGTTCTGTGAGTTTAGTACCTGCTGTGTAAATAAATACACACAGTTCTTTGCCCTAGGGGATATTTTTAGTCTTAGTATTTTATAGATTTTTATTATGTTCCCTTGTGTCCTTCAATTTTTTTTCCCCATATTGAGAAGTTCTCATTGTTTTTATCTGTCCTTATATGGTATTTTCTTCTCTACTCCCTGCTGTTTCTTCCTCTTCATGCTTCATGATCAATTGAATTTCTGATGGCTGGATTTTATCCAGCTCCATTCTGTCCCTTTCTATTCTAACAATCAAAAGTAAACGCTTAATTACAGGTACAGATGCTTCATGGTCTTAAATAAAAATAGCATAACACTCCAATGCTATTCTCCTAATGGCCAGTATTTAATTGGCTTTTTTTTTTAAGTAGCACCAGCATGTTGAACCAATGCCTTTACATAGGATCCTTTTCCTCACCCATAACAAGTAGCTAAATCCTTCTCTTGTAGGTATAAGCTCTTTTATTTTCCCTAAATGTATTTACCCTAAATCTTCTCACAGTGATACATGCCCTTTTATTGTTTTTATGTTCACTTATACAAGCTCATTTCATCTCTGTCAGTCGAATATTTCACTAAATGGGATGAATTTATTGTTTCCTGCAAAATTAGAGATTTCATGATGCACACCATCTGACAAAATATTTTATTAAAATGATGTTAACATCCAACTCAGGTGTCCAACTATTTATATAAGTTCGTCTCTAAATAATCTCTGGATTACATGGCAAAATCCCTAATGTGTGGTTTCTGAACTTTTAGAAATATTAGAAAGGAAATTGTCAAAATGCTTTTTGGAAGTCTCCCTTAAACTGATCATTATTTTCTCCTGGTTTATATAGAACTACACCTTTTCATTAGTAATGCAATACATTAGAACACATTGGATCTCCAGTCAGAGGAATTTATTTCAAATCTTGTCTCTTATACAGTCTTAGAAACTAAGGACAAGGCACTTAAACTCATGGGCTTTATTTTCATCATTGCTACAATGAGACTGGATGGTCTCTAATATCTTTGCTAGCATTAGATTTACATTCAATGAACTCTAATAATTTAGTCATTTTTTTTTCCTTTCAGAAACTCATGTTACATCCTTTGCACCTAGAATTTGCTTAAGCTTTTTAATTATATGTCCTACCAGCTTTCTTGGTATCATGGAAATCTTAATGAGAGGTAATTCTTGGAAAAGCAGATATTTAAAGAATGTACCAACATGAACTGATAGCAGGAGTTTTCTCACTAAGAAATTCCCTATAACAATAGAATCATATGTTCATTATCCTACTTTCATGAAGATTTAGAAGATCTTAAAGAAACCATTTTTATACATTGGAGTTCTTTAGCTCAATCTACCTACCATGAAATCATGATTTTACAGAATCTAGGAGATGGAAAGGACTCAAGAAATATAAGAATCTCTCCCTAAAATGATGTATCAATATATTGAAAGGCAGTCACATAAAAACTTGTGTCTTCGATATTGTATGAGGATGTATTCTGATGGAAGTGGATTTCTTTGATAAAGATTCAGTTTCAATTGATAAATGATGGACAGAAGCAGCTACACCCAAAGAAAGAACACTGGGAAACGAATGTGAACTATTTGCATTTTTGTTTTTCTTTCCGAGTTGTTTTTACCTTCTGAATCCAATTCTCCCTGTGCAACAAGAGAACTGCTCGGTTCTGCAAACATATATTGTATCTAGGATATACTGCAACATATCTAACATATATAGGACTGCTTGCCATCTAGGGGAGGGGGTGGAGGGAAGGAGGGGAAAAATTGGAACAGAAGCGAGTGCAAGGGATAATGTTGTAAAAAAAAAATTACCCTGGCATGGATTCTGTCAATATAAAGTTATTATAAAATAAAATAAAATATTTATATAAAAACAAAACAAAACAAACAAACAAACAAAACTTGTGTCTTCAACTTCACATCTCACAAACCTATTTTGCACGGTTCTCAAAACTCTAACTTTTTGTGGAATTATTAAATTAAGCCAATCTTCTTTGAAATATGCCCAAGAATCAGTCATCTAATTTTTCCTTTGCTTCCAGTTTTGGCAGCTTTACTTAATAGGCAAAATTGCCTTTGTGAACATTTCTAATGTTAGTTCAAATTACTTTTCTTAAACTGAGCCTCTGTAAACATTTAATCTATTTAACTTATGTAATATACATTTTGGGTACTCAGTCACCCAACCCACACCACTGAAGTGTTGGATTCCCATATGTCAGAAATTCTAGGTGTAGTCATGTAAATCTAAATGCAAGATCAGCCCTTCTCCCCAAATTATCATCTTTCCTCTTAACAATTAACTGAGATGTTCAGTTGTTTAGTGAATTTGTTACTCAAAGTATAAGAATTGTAGTTAGAAAATACTTTCCCCAATGTCAAGTGACTCACTGAGTCAAAAAGATCAATTGTAAGCTGTGCTGTCTCCTCACCAGGCTTTCCTGTTTCAAGGTTTGACGAGACAGTGTCTCCTGGATAGGGGCAAACAGGCTAGTTGGCTATTGCATAGTTATTACCAGGCTAACTCTGGTAGCTTGGTGACTGCTGGTCTCTGTTTAGAATGAGGCATCTCTACTAGACAGATTAATTCACTGATTTTCTTAGTCTTTCTTTCTTTCTTTTTTTTTAAATTGGGAATTCTAATCTTTGCCCATCCTTTAACCAATGGAATGACTATTATGCTATACTATGACTCATTGCTCAATGTCACATAACTACTTACTGTCTGAAATTGAATTTGAACTCAGTCTTTCTGACTCCATGGCAAGAGTGCTCACTAGTCATTGCACAACCTGCTAGGGCAAAGATCTTTACTTTAGCATAGGTAGGAACTTCTTCCCTTTGATTCATTCAGAGTCTTAGCATTAAGGGTATTTTTTTAATCATTCCCAGACCAAAGAGAAGTGTTTCCTCTCATAAATTCTTCCTGACACAAAATTATCTGAACTATATAAGTTATTCTGTTACTCAAAGGTGATTAGTTTCATTTTAGTTAGTTGCTTCTATCTACTTCTTGGGTAAAATTATATAGATTATTGGCCAGGGACAGAAAGACAGCAATATATGTCCAAGAACAGTATTGTCTTATTGGCCGATTTGCTTTTCAATGCTTCTATCTTTTAACTTTAAAGTGCCCCTATACAGTCTATACATATATGTCACCTTTTTAATGTCTTTATCTGTTCAGAGCACCATAGGACTAATATATATTTCTTCTTTTTTTTTTTTTAATTTTCAATTCTGTATTATTTTCTTCCATTCATGCCTCCTTCAGGAATCGTGAAAGCAATACATTTCATAACCATTATGCATTTGAATTCATGGAAAAATCTAATTCCACATTAGCCATATTGTTATGCCACAGTTCTCTTTAACTGTCCTGACTCAGTTTCCTTGTACAAGTTTCCCTTGTCTCAGTCTCCCTAATTACTCCCCTAACATGTAAATCTCCCTCTGGTCCATGAAGGCTGAGGACCAATTACTCTAAAGTTATAAATTGTTAGCCCAAGCAAGATAAACAAGAGAGTAGACCTCCTGATTATCTTCTGTCCTCAAGAATTTATTATATCCCTCTAAAATATTCCAAGATATTTCACTGACATCTTTATCTCTGGGTATTCAGACATCCTGTCTCTGGTTTTTTTTTGGTTTATAGCCTTTTCCAGCTGGACAGGGACTTTCCTGCTCTTTCCCTCTTCTTTGTCTCCAAAGGTATTTAAGAAGTTGGGGTTCCTCCATTCATTTGCTGGAGAACGGCGGCTGGCGGCTGTATGACAGTCTCCTCCAGCCCTGAGACCAACATGAATTCCCTTGTCCCAGTATATCTTTATCTCTGTCTGACTAGATAATTTTAGATGAGAGTCCTGTCCAGTCAATCTTACTCTCCCATTAATAAAATATTAAAAACTCTCTAATCTCTCTCCTGCCTCAGTTTCTCTGGCATTACAATATAATGAAAAAAAGAAATAAAAATAAATGAAACAAATGTATCAATATGCATTCAGAGTTCATTAATTCTTTCTTTGGAAATGGAGAATATTTTCTCCTCCCCAAAAATATTGCCTCTGTCACTTCCTATAGCATAATTGCATTCTAAGACAACCATACATCACAATTGATCGTTCCCCAATTAATGACTAACCCCTCTGTTTCTTTGTTTAACCTTTTCCTTTTAATTTATTTAATATTTTACTTTCCTCACTACCATATAAAAATCATTACAAAACATTTATTTTTAAAACATTGTGTTACTGATTCTTTCCTTTCCTCCCAAGCTCTACTCCTATTGAAAAATTAAGCAGTTCCATATAAGTTAATTTGCGTAGCTTTGCAAAACATTTCCATAACAGCCATGTGTAGAGGGTGGAACTTTGCAAAAGTATACTTAAAACAAGTTGTTAAATCAGTGGAATTGATGAGACGTGGTTATCTAGTTTACATATACTTAGTATTTAGCATGGTGATGTAATAGCTCTACAATTGATGTAATTGTAATAGGGTATTTAAACTGAGGACAAAGTCAGAGACATTCTATCTTTGACTGTTCTGCCTTCCTGCATTATGAGGGAGAAGTGAGACTGGCAGACTGGCAGACTGGCAGACTGGTAGAGGAGACTAGGTCAGACTATGACAGAAACAGACTGTGAAGGAGACAATAAAGATTTTGGACTTTATTCCTGAATATTCTTGTGGTGATTATTCTGCTGAGATCAAGCCTGGTCCCAAGGCCCTCCAGAAAGCTAGCCCAGACATTACCGTCATATTTTGAAAGAAATCATAGACACTGCCCACTGCCCTTAAAAAAAAGAGAAAAACGCAAGAAAAATAAACACTATGTGTAATATTTTCTTTAAAATATATTGTTCTCTGAGAGCAGGTTTCTTAGAGGGCTTCTGGAGGCAGCCTTAGTTTCAGTTCAGTCTAATACCCCAAATGCAGCCAGGAACTAAAGCCCAAGTCCTTTATTGTCTCTTCCCAAGTTTTATCTCCTTTTCTGCAGCCCGGTAAGCTTTCTGGAGGCCTATCTCTCTCTCCTTGTTTCTGAGAGACCTGCTGATAGTCCTTTGCTTCTGCCAGTTTCTGCCTCTAGCTCCCTCCGAATGAGTTTCTAGTGGACTTCTCTTCTTTGGCCCTGAGAACTTCTCCTTATGTATGCTCTCTTAAAAGTGGGAATCTTGTGGAATTATAGTAAGTACTAAGTACATGTAAATTAGAGAATCATTATCTCATCAATTTTACTGACTTGGCACCTTGTAAGAATCCTAACATCTCCCACTTTCTTTTGATCTAGAACATAGGTGGTCATGACCTCCCTGACTTCTCAAGGAGGTGAGAACCCTCCAAAAGAAGGTGATCATGCCTTCCCTGATTGCTCAAAAAAAGAGTGAAAACATAAAAAGGAGGTGATCACGCCCTCCCTGACATCTTAGGAAGGGAGCTGAAAACACCAAAGGAAATGGGAAATCAAATCAGATTAATGGGTTTTTGAAAGGGCTCACTTGAAACAGGTATACATAAATCCATCAATATGGGAGGTATTACACATAATTACATAAATTACATAAGCACATAGTAACATAACACAGGCTAATAGTGATGTAACAAATAACGGGAATCAACATGAGGAAATATACATGTCCATAAATCCTAGAAATAGTCCAAGAGGAATCCATTGTCCATTAGTCATGTGCCAGGAATCCAATAATTCCTTCAAGTTTTGAAGTCCTGCAATAGTCTCATCAACAGTTTTTCATCTCAAGGAATCCAATGATTCCTGCTGTTTTTCAAGTCCTGCAACAGTCTCATTATCAGCCATGCTCTTTCAGTGTCAGATGTTTCTTAGATTTTCTCCTTAGTTTTGACGTTTTTCTCTTCTTCTGTCTCTCTCCAGGTACTTGTTGCCACCCATCTGATTCCTTCTCCATCTGTAGAAATATAAGCAAACCCTCTTCCCCAAGCAGTTAACCTAATTCCCTTCTATTTATACAGAGTATATAATCTCTTTCTAAATCTCTCCCCATCATCTGGCAATTACATTTTGCACTGGACACTGCCCTGTTGGTTTAAAAAGCCTGTATTCTCCCCAATTGTAATCCCTTTCTGCCATCTGATTGCTTTTTTACTGATTGATCACATCAGAGTCCTGACCTTCTAAAGACTCTCTGGGTATAAACTCAGTTCCCATCATCCCCCACCTGGCTTTTGTACGATATCTTGGAACTGGGCTCTGTCTCTCATTTCCCTGGGTCAATCTACAATCTGAAGCCCAGTGGAAGCACTTGTGGCATTTTGGACATGGGGTTTTGGGTTTTATTCTCTCACCCTGTCCTCTTACTCTATCTCATCACCTACACTGAGCTCTTAGATGTCCAACTTTTCTACCCTAAAACATTGATAGTTTCTCTGGAAGTCCTTTGCCAAGAAAGACCCTGTCTTCCCATGTTCATCTTAGTCTGGGTATAATAAGCATTTGTGCCTACTATGGCACAGCTCCTTATGATCTCCTCTAAAGGAGCATCTTTGTGTAGTCCCCATATACTTCTTCTGCAAACCTTATTAGCATTTTCCTTAGCTAGTTGTCTGTTCATTATTTCTGTAGCTGCATTTTCTTCAATGGTTCTTGTGACAGCTGTCTGCAAATGTCCCACAAAATCCTCAAAGGGTTCATTGGGACCTTGCTCTATTTTTGTGAAGGCTTCCCCTCCATCTTTCCTTGGAAGGGAACCTGAAGCTTTTGTTGAAGCAGTGGCAATTTGTTCATAAACTGCTATGGGGTAATTAATCTGTGTCGAATTCTCTCCATACTGACCTTCGCCTGCTAGTTGGTCAAAAGTGACTTGTACGTTAACTCCTGTTTGCCTATTGCATTGAGCTTGAATCCTACATAATTCATGATACTCTGAAAGCCATAACAAATCTTGTCCAGGTTCTAAACATGTCCTTGCTAAGGATTTCCAATCACTGGGAATTAAGATTTCATAAGCCAAATTATCTAGTAACATTGTAACATAAGACTATGTAGCCCCATAAAGAGTGCAACCCTTTTTCAAATCCTCAATTTTTCCCAGATCAAAAGGAATGTATCTTCTCCTTTTTTTATCTGAAAAGTCAAACTCTTCAATCATAGGGTATGCATTTTTTTTATTATTTATTATTATTATTATTTTAATAGCCTTTTATTTACAAGTTATATGTATGGGTAATTTTACAGCATTGACAATTGCCAAACCTCTTGTTCAAATTTTTCCCCCTTTTCCCCCCCACCCTCTTCTCCAGATGGCAGGATGACCAGTAGATGTTAAATATATTAAAGTATAAATTAGATACACAATAAGTATACATATACATTTATTTTTAAATCAAATATATCCTGTCCTTCATTTTTTCCCTCAACCAGTGCTTTTTGTAATCTTGTCATAGGCTGCTTCACAGGTGGTGCTCATTGCGTTACTGTGTCTCCCCCTCCTCCTTCTCCCTCCACCCATGAAGGATTAATTGAGGGAAGTAGGTCAGGGGATGGGGAATGACCTAATTTCTCCTGCTGTGAAATACCATACTTAGAATTGTACTTAACTCCATTCTTTTTAGCCCTTTAACAAAGTTTCCTTGTTGTACTCACCCTAATTCCTGGGTCACAGATGAAGATTCTTGGTCCCATGTTCAAGCACCAAAATGTAATATTCTTCTCTAAAATATATTGTTCTCTGGGAACAGGTTTCTTGGGGGCCTTCTAGAGGCAGCCTTAGTTTCAGTTCAGTATAATCACCCCAAATGCAGCCAGGAGTTAAATTTTAAGTCATTTATTGTCTCTTTCCAACTTTTGTCTTTTTTCCTGCATCCCGGTTAGCTTTCTGGAGGCCTATCTCTCTCTCCTTGGTTCTGAGAGGCCTGCCAATAGTCCTGCTGATAGTCCTTTGCTTTGCCAGCTCCTGCCTTAGCTCACTCCAAATGAGCTTTTAGTGGGCTTCTCTTCTTTGGCCCTGAGAGGTCCTCCTTATATATGCTCTCTTAAAGGTGTGACTCTTGTGGAATTATAGTAAGTACTAAGTACATGTAAATTAGAGAATCATTATCTCATCAATTCCACTGACTTGGCACCTTGTAAGAATCCTAACAAGTATGCTTTAATCTGTATTTAGATACCATCATTTCTTTTGTTGAATGTTGATAGCATATTTTGTTATAAGTGCTTTAGCATTGTCTTGGATCACTGTATTGGTAGAACTATCTAAGTCATTCACAACTTATCATCTAATAATATGGCTGTTATATTGTATACCGTACACTTCACTTCACATTACCTTTTGGAAGTCTTTCCAGGTTTCTTCTGAGAGCATCCTAATCATTATTTCCTATAATACAACAGTACTTTATCATAATCACACACCACAATTTGTTCAGCTGTTCCCCAAATGATAGCCATCTCCTCAGTTTCTAATTATTGGCTCTCAGAAAAGAGGTACTCTAAGTATTTTTGTGCATGTATATCCTTTTTTTGTTTGTTTTTAGTTTATTTTGGCTCATAGACCTAGTAGTGGTATTGTTAGGTCAAGAGATATGTGTGGTTTCATAAACCTTTGAGGACAATTCCAAATTACTTTATGTTATTCTCCTCATTGGCTTTTTGTATTCCCTTTACCATTTGGCCTAGGCTATTTTTAAAATAATTGTATATGTGTATATATGTGTGTGTGTCCTTTACCAAGTTGTTCATACTTTATTTGTGAACTTTTTTGCAATGCTTTCATTTCTTCTCCCATTTTTTTTCTACTACCTCTCTTAATTTTCAAATTCCTTATTGAGCTCTTCCATGGCTTTAAAATCAATTCATATTTTTTTTTCTCAGAAACTTTGGTTGTAGACACTTTGACTTTATCTTCCTCTGAATATGTATTTTGATCTTTTTTGTCACCATAGTAACTTTTGGTCAGAATTTCTTTTTGTTTTTGCTTATTTTTCTTTTAATTCTGTTAAAGTAGAACACTGCTTCAGTGTGGAGGGTTCACTGCCCCAAGCATCAGGAATTTTGTGCAGCTGTTTTTAAAGATGCTTCTAGGGATCTGTAATATTTTAGTTCTTTAAAGGTAGTATTATCTCAGGGGAGGTGTGTTTATTTCTTTTCTGGCCTGTGCTGTGTTCTGTGAGTAACCAGAAGCACTGGTTTTTCCTTTGATCTACGAGAAAGATGACTGTGTCTGCAAGCTCTGCTATATTGGTGCTCTTCCATGACCTGGAACCACCACCCAGAACTACAGCCCAGATCCAAGTATGGGCAAAGGCCTGCTCCAGAACTAGCTAATCAAGAAACCCTTGTAATCTCCTTCTTAACAGTTGTTCAAATCTTTTATCATCTGTGGATTGAAAGCTCTGGAAGCAGATGCTACTGATGATGATTCAATGGCTTTCAAGGCCTGCTTCTGGTTTGTTGGGGCTGAGGCTATGCTATTGTAGGCTGTGCTGGACTGTGCTCAGATCTCATTCAGGTACAATAGCCTTTCATCTAACTTCTTACATTGTTTTGATACCTGTGGGCTGAGAGGTCTCCATTGTTGACTCTAATTGTCTTCAGGCCTGCTCCTGGTTTGCTGGGGACTGGCCTCTATTTTCACCTTGGTGCAATAGATCTTCCATGCCTACCTAATTTATCTTGGGTTAGAAAACTGTTTCACCTGTGCATACCCTTTGATCCAGCAGTGTTTCTACTGGGCTTATACCCCAAAGAGATACTAAAGAAGGGAAAGGGACCTGTATGTGCCAAAATGTTTGTGGCAGCCCTGTTTGTAATGGCTAAAAACTGGAACATGAATGGATGCTTATCAATTGGAGAATGGTTGAGTAAATTGTGGCATATGAACGTTATGGAATATTATTGTTCTGTAAGAAATGACCAGCAGGATGAATACAGAAAGGACTGGCAAGACTTACATGAACTGATGCTGAACATGAAATGAGCAGAACCAGGAGATCATTATATACCTCAACAATGATACTGTTTGAGGATGTATTCTGATGGAAGTGGATTTCTTCGATAAAGAGAGCTAATTCAGTTTCAGTTGATCAAGGATGGGTTATTATACCTTCTGAATACAATTCTCCCTGTGCAACAAGAGAACTGTTTGGTTCTGCACACATATATTGTATCTAAGATATACTGTAACCTATTTAACATGTGACTGCTTGCCATCTGGGGGAGGGGGTGGAGGCAGGGAGGGGAAAAATCGGAACAGAAGTGAATGCAAGGGATAATGCTGTAAAAAAATTACCCTGGTGTGGGGGCTGTCAATAAAAAGTTATTTAATAAAAAAAAAAAAAAAGAAAAAGAAAAAGAAAACTGTTTCTCTCTAACTTTCTTTGTGGTTTTTGTCATTTAGTCTGCCATCTTGGCTCTACTTTTCCCTCGGTTTCTTTGGAAGAAGAAGAAAGGAGGTGGAAAAAGGAAGAAGAAAAGGAAGAAAAAAGGAGGAAGAAGAAGAAAAGGAGGAAAAGAAGAAGAAGAAATTGTTCTATAAATATTTTTATTTACATAATTCTGATTTTTTTTCCTCTGGTTCAGAGCTAGTACTAGTATGTTTGGGTTAAAGGAAATGTAACTTTATAACCTATGGGCATAGTTCCAAGTTGTCCAGAATAACTGAATTATTAAAATACCAAGGTTAAAAGAAAAGCAAAAACTTAGGAAATGATTTTTATAGTCAATATTTCTAATAAAATTCACATATATATGTACACAGAGAGAGGGGGAGAGGAGGGAGGGAGGGAAAGAAGGGGGGTTCAGTTAAATTTATAAGAATATGTCATTTTCCAATTGAAAAATTGTCAAAGGATATAGTGTTGAAGAAATTAATGTTATCTATAGTCATATGAAACAACACTCTAAATAATTATTGATATAAAATTAAAGCAACTCTGAAGTAATACCTTAAACTTATAAGACTGGTTAACATGACAGAAAAAGAAAATGATAAATATTGGAGGGGATATAGGATAACTGGTATGCTAATGTATTGTCAGTCGAATTGTGAACTGATCCAACTACTCGGAAAGCAATTTGGAAATATGACCAAAGGGCTATAAAACTATGCAGATCTTTTGATCAAGCAATGCTGCTACTAGGTTTGCATCCCAAAGATATACAAAAGGAAAACATAAAAATAGTTATGGCAGCTCTTTTTGTGCTGGTCTAATAATTGGAAATTGAAAGGATTCTTGTCAATTGAGGAATGGCTAAGCAAGTTGTGGTATATGAATGTAATGCGATACAATTGTGCTAAAAGAAATGATGAGCAGGCAGATTTTTTAAAAACCTAGACTTACATCAACTAATACTTGGTAAGTAAGAAGAACCAGGACAATATTATACACAGTAATAGCAAAATTATACAATGATCACCTATGATTGATTTAGTTCTCAGTAATATAATGATGCAAGACAGTTCTAAAAGACTCATGATGGAAAATGCTATCTATATCCAAAGAAAGAATGATAGAGTCAATGCATATTAAAGCATACTATTTTCACTTGATTTTTTTTTCTTTCTTGTAGTTTTCCCTTTTTGGTCTGATTCTTTTTTTCATAAAAAAGACTAATGTGGAAATATATTTAACATGTTCATACATGTATAGCCTATATCAGACTGCTTGCTGTCTGGGGGAGGAGGGAATGATTAAAAAAAAAATTGGCACCCAAATCTTATGTAAATGAATGTTGAAAATTATCATTAAATGTAATAGAAAAAATTATTAAGTGAAAAAAAGAAGCTCATTATGGTTTATTCAATTGCTTTTCCCCCCTTCAGATAAGATTATTTAAGTATTCTGTTTCTTTTTCCATTTATCTGTACAGTTTGTAGTTTTATAAATATCTATTCTTCTAATTAAATCCTTAATTGTCTTAATTTTATCTTCAATGATTATGCGTTCATTGATTTTACTATTTTTGCATAATAAGTTCACATTTTCTTTCAGCTTTAAAAATCAAATTAACCAGTGGGTTTTTTTTCCATAGAACCAATAGTTTATTTATTATTATGCAAACAATGATAGATATAAATTTTCTCCTAAGTATTGCTTTGGTTAAATACAACACATTTTGGAATATTTCTTATTGTTGTCATTACATTTAATGTCAATATTGATTTTTTTTTTCCATTTTTCTTTGATCCATTCATTCTTTAGGACTAGATAATCTAGTTACTTCAATTTAACAATTTCCCTATAATATTTAATCTATGCTTCCAAAGCCCTTTATATTCAATAATTTTAAATTGAATAATTTCATTTTTTTCTCACTATCATCACAAAAAGGTGTGTTTAATATTTATACTTTTCTTTGTGAGAGTTTTATTTAGTTTAAAGAGAATATCAGCTTTAGGCATTGATGATGGGCATAATGCCTTCTTCCTGATGGGTCCTATGAAGGAGTTTTACCTTCACAGCTGACTTACAAGGCCAGTATTTTGGTTAAATTACTTGAACTCTTAATGGTGAGTTTTTTGTGAAGATGGCATATACAATTGTGGGTGAAAAGGTATACTTTCTATTCCCATTCAATATTCTCCAGAGATCTATTGCATCCATTTCTCTAAATTTACATTCATCTCCTTACCTTTCTTACTTATTTTATGATTAGATTTATTTAGGTTAACAAAAACAACACCGAGGTCCCTTACTGCTATAGTTTTATGATTCATTTTGTAGTTACTTTAAATTTTGCATGTTAAGAGCAGTATCAGAAGAGTAACTATTTGATCCAAATGTGGTAAGTAGTCTTGTGTACTTAGCAGGACCACACTTGTATTCACCTGCTAAATATCATTAGACAATAAGCATGAAAATCTCTCACCTGTTCTTCCAGTTCCTACCTTCAAGGGACCATCGACAAATTTTATGAAGTTTCAGGATAGTTTACTTCAATTTAACAAACACATATTAAGTACCTCCTAAGACACCAGAGATATAATAATGAAAAAAAATGGTATACATCTTTAGGGAGCTTATATTTTACCTGAGATTCTACCTGAGAGAGAGCTAGAATAAGTCAACACTGCAGAAAAAAATCAGTGTGGAGAATGGTGAGTATGATAAGAGAAGGTAACTAAAGAAAATTAGAGCCTCTAGATTTAGGAATAAAATTTCCAATGTATGTTTCTCCAAGAATTTGGAGGAATATTGTAAGATATGATGATTTTAAACTTCAAAAAATAGGGCTTTCATTTTGAAAATTTAATTAAAATATTTTAAAATTCATATTTCTTTATGAATCATGTTGGGAGAGAAAAATCAGAATAAAAGGGAAGAGGAAAAAAAAAACAGAAAAAAGAAGTGAACATACCATGTGTTGATTTATATTCATTCTGCATAATTGTTTTTCTGGATGCAGATGACATTTTCTAGACAATGGTTTGCCTTGAATTATTGAATGAATGAGAAGAGCCAAGTTTTTCATAGTTGATTATCACACATTCTTGCTGTTAGTATATATTCCTGGTTCTGTTCATTTTACTCAGCATCTTTCCAAGCCTTTCTAAAATCATCTTGTTCATCATTATTAATAGAATTTTATAAAATAAAAAGGAAATAGAATCTGATCAGCTTCATATACCATAATTTATTCAGACATTCCCCAATTCATGGGCATCTACTTATTTTCCAATTCTTTGACACTGCAAAAAGAGCTGCTACAGACATGTTTGAAAGATTGATCCTTTTCCCTCTTTGATGATTTCCTTGGAATACAGACCCATTAGTGACACTGTGGAGAGGGCCAGTATTGAATAAGTCCATGCACAATAAGTGTCAGGTTCAGTTATTACTTGAGATCTGCTGTCTATAAGGGCTACTCATAGCTCAAAGCATTGGCTCGCCATCTTCCTTGACAGTGATGAAAGACATGCTTGAGATAAATTCAAAGTATCTTGGTGAACAATGCATGTAAATTGGAACAAGGCATCATAAACTGTACAATTTATGACTTTGTTAGATAAGTACTTGTTACTGCTAATTGCTCCAATTTATGACTTTGATAGATAAATAGACTGTTACTACAAATTACTCCAATTTATGACTCTGTTAGATACATAGATAATTACTGCTAGTTACTGGAAATATCAAACGGGAATGTAGGAAATGATGAATACCTATAACCTTGTAATGCACATTTAGTAGGCTGAAAAAATTTAGTATTGTTTCAATATTATTTTAAAAGTATATAAAAAGTGGCTCTTAGATCAATAAATGGACTGCTGGGGTATATTTCCTGTCTGACTCATGAAAATTCATAACAACATTCTCACCATTTATTCGGGCTAGACTCCAATAATACTGCTGGGTCAAAGGCTATGCAGTTTTATAGCCATTTGGGCATAGTTCCAAAGTGCTCTCCAGAGTGGTTGGATCATGTCACAACTCCACCAACAATGCATTAGTGTCCCAGTTTTCCTACATCCCTTCTAATATCTTTTTCTATCATCTTAACCCATTTGAGAGGTGTGAAGTGCTACCTCAGAGTTTGCTTTAATTTGCATTTCTCTAATCAATAGTTATTTAGAAACAATTTTTTTTCATATGACTATATTTGGCTTTAATTTTGTCAACTGAATGGCAGAAACTAGGCATGGACCCACACTTAACACTGTACACCAAGATAAGATCAAAATAGGTTCATTATTTTGGCACAAAAATGAAATTATAAATAAATTAGAAGTACATAGAAGCAGTTTACCTCTCAGACCTGTGGAGGATGAAGGAATTTGTGACCAAAGAAGAACTAGAGATCACTGTTGATCACAAAATAGAAAATTTTGATTATACCAAGTTAAAAAGCGTTTGTATAAACAAAAGTAATGCAAACAAGATTAGAAAGGAAGCAATAAACTGGGAAAACATTTTTACAATTAAAGGTTCTGACAAAGGCCTCATTTCGAAAAAAATAGAGAGAATTGACTTTAATTTACAAGAAATCAAGTCATTCTCCAATTTATGAATGGTCAAAGGATATGAATAGACAATTTTCATATGACGAAATTGAAACTATTTCTACTCATATGAAAGGGTGTTCCAAATCACTATTAATCAGAGAAATGCAAATTAAGACAATTCTGAGATACCATTACACACCTGTCAGATTGGCTAAGATGACACGAAAAGATAATGATGAATGTTGGAGGGGATGTGGGAAAACTAAGACACTGATACATTGTTGGTGGAACTGTGAATGGATCCAACCATTCTGAAGAGCAATTTGGAACTATGCTCAAAAAGTTATCAAACTGTGCATACCCTTTGATCCAGCATTGTTACTACTGGGCTTATAACCCAAAGAGATATTAAAGGGAAAGGGATCCATATGTGCAAAGATGTTTGTGGCAGCTCTTTTTGTAGTGGCTAGAAACTGGAAATTGAATATATGCCCATCAATTGGAGAATGGCTGGGTAAAATGTGGTATATGAATGTTAAGGAATATCATTGTTCTGTAAGAAATGACCAGCAGGATGCTGAGTGAAATGAGCAGGACCAGAAGATCATTATGTACTTCAACAAAAATACTATATGATGATCAATTCTGATGGACGTGGCCCTCTTCAACAATGAGACGAACCAAATCAGTTCCAATAGAGCAGTAATGAACTGAACCAGCTACACCCAGCAAAAGAACTCTGGGAGATAGTTATGAACCACTACATAGAATTCCTAACCCCTCTATTTTTGTCCACCTGCATTTGATTTCCTTCACAGGCTAATTGTACACTATTTCAAAGTCCAATTCTTTTTGTACAGCAAAATAACTGTTTGGACATGTATACATATATTGTATTTAACTTATACTTTAACTATTTAACATGTGTTGGTCAACCTGCCATCTGGGGGAAGGGGTGGGAGGAAGGAGGGAAAAAGTTTGAACAAAAGGCTTTGCAATTGTCAATTCTGAAAAATTGCTCATGCATATATCTTGTAAATAAAAATATAATAAAACAAAAAATGATAATAATAAATAAATAAAATAAACTTCAAAAAAGAAAAAAAAAAAGAAATGACCAGCAGGATGAATACATAGAGTGTTGGAGAGACTTACATGAACTGATGCTAAGTGAAATGAGCAGAACCGGGAGATCATTATACACTTTAACAACAATACTATACAAAGATCAATTCTTATGGAAGTGAATATCTTTGGCAATGAGAACATTCAATTCAGTTCCAATTGATCAATGATGAACAGAACCAGCTACATCCAGAGAAAGAACACTGGGAAATGAATGTGGACTGCTTGCATTTTTGTTTTTCTTCCCAGATTATTTTTACTTTCTGAATTCAATTTTTCTTGTGCAACAAGAGGACTATACAAATATGTACACATATATTGTATTTGAGATATACCTTCACATGTTTAACAAATATGAGACTGCCTGCCATCTAGGGGAGGGAGTGGAGAGAAGGAAGGGAAAAATTGGAACAGAAGTGATTGCAAGAGACAATGTTGAAAAAATTACCCATGCATATGTTCTGTCAATTAAAAGCTATAATAAAAAAAAATCATCAACTGAAAATTATCTATTTGTACTCTTTGACCATTTATCAACAGGGGAATGATTTGTATTCTTATATATTTGACACAGTTCTTTATATATTTTTAGAATTAAAACCTTGGCTGTAAACTGTTTTCATTTTTATTAATCTCTCCCTTGAGTATCAGAATTTCTAATTTGATATTTATTTTTTTAATTTGTTCTTTTTCTACCTTTTTTTAGTTGCATACCCAATGCATCAATCTCTTTCTCTATTATATATAATAATTTAAAGATGTAAAATTACTCCTTAGAACTGTGTTAGCTGCATCCCATAGGTTTTGGTATGCTGTCATTATATTCACTCTTTGGATGAAATTATGGATTTGTTCTGTGATTTGCTGTTTAAACCACTCATTATTTAGAATTAAATTATTTAATTTCCAATTGGTTTTTAGTCTTTCCTTAGCCCCTTATTAAATATAACATTTATTGCATCCTGTTGAAAAGGAAGCTTTTACTATTAATACCATTCTGCATTTGACTGTGAGTTTTTTATGCCTTTATACATATTCAATTTTTCTGTAGGTGGTGGGTGGTGCTGAGATGCAAGTGTATTCCTTTATGTCCCTAATCAATTTTCTCTAGAGGTTTATCATATCTTGGTTTTCTAGGATTTGATTAATCTTCCTAGTTTCTTTCTTGTTTACTTTATGATTAGACTTGTTTGGATCTGAGAGGGGAAAGTTGAGAAACAGTGTTTCTGTTTATTTCTTCCTATACCTGGCCAAATATCTTCTCTGGGAATTTGGATGCTCTACCACTTGGGGCATAGACATTTAGTGGTGTTACTACTTCATTGTGTATAGTATTCTTTAATAAAAAGTAATTTCTTTCCTTATCTATTTAATTAGATTTATTTTTACTTTTGCTTTATCAGAGATCAGAATTGCTACTCCTGCTTTTTTTTTTTTGATTTAGTGAATAATAAATTCTGCTCCAGCTGTTTACTTTTCCTCTATATGTATCTCTCCATTTCTCATGTGTTTTTTATAAACAACACATTGTAGAACTCTATTTTTTTTAATCTACTCTATTTGCTTGCATTTTATGGGAGAGATCATCTCATTCACATTTATTCTTATCATTACCAGCTCTTTATTTCTCTGCATACTATTTTCTCTCCTGTTTATACTTTTGTTCTCTTTTTCCACCCTGTCCCTCCTTAATTGTTTTTTAAACACACCCCATCCACTATCTGTTCTATCTTCTATCACCTCTCCCCTTTATCTTCTTCCCTTCTCATTGTGTCCTCCCTTCTTTCTAGCTCTTGTATTTTCTTTTCTCTTTCTCCTCCTACTTCCTTATAAGGTAAGATAAATTTCTATACCTATCTAAATGATAAAGCTATTGCCTTTTTGAGCCAAAACTGATGAGATCAAGCTTTAGACAATGCTCATCTCTCTTCTTTCTCTCTATTTGCATATGTTTTTTATGCCTCTTCATGTGATCTAATTTGTTTCATTACACTTATCCTTTCCTTTTCAACCAGTGCAGTCCTTTTTGCAATCCTTAGTGTCTTTGTCTTTGATATCATCATATTAGAGATCATTCACACCATCTCTTTCCACATAATGTCACCCTCTAACTGGCCCAATAATAGATATAATTCTCAAGAGTTACAGATAGTATTTTCTCATATAGTTAAATAAACAGTTTAACCTTTAAAGTATATTTATATCTATACATAATTATCTAGATATTTATATAGATACAGATATAAATGCAGATTCATATCTAGATATTTATAAAGATATAGACATAAATATAGATTTCTACTGTTTACTTTTCTATATTTCTCTTGAGTCAAGTGTTTAAAGATCAAATTTTCTGTTCTGTGTTTTATTTTGTTTTGTTTTCTGTAAAAATGATTGAAAGTCTCTTATTCATTGAAGATCCATCTCATGCCCTGAAAGATAATGCTCAGTCTCACTGGGTAGTTAATTCTTGCTTGTAATCTTAGATCGTTTACCTTCCAGAGTATGATATTCCAGACCCTCTTTTATTGTATAAGCTGCCAGATTCTGGAACTGTTGCTCCTTGGTACTTAAATTGCTTTGTCTGGCAGCTTGCAGTATTTTTTTTTTCTTTGAGATTATAGTTCTCGACTTTTGCAGCAATGTTCCTTGGGTTTTTCCTTGTGGAATCTCTTTCTGGGAGGTGATTGATTGGATTCTTTCAATGACTATTTCCTCCCTCTGTTTCTCATAAATCAGGACAGTTTTCCTTGATGATGACTTGAAGAGTGCTATCTTGTCTGTGTTTTTGCTGTTGTTTTGTTTTGTTTAGCTCATAACCTTTAAGTAGAGCAATAATTTTTAAATTTGTCTCTCCTAGATCTGTTTTCCAGATCAGCTATTTTTCCAATGAGATACTTTAAATTTTCTTCCATTTTTTTTCATTCTTTTTAATTTGTTTGATTCTCTTTATTGCTCAAAAAATCATTAGCTGAATTTTTTTTTTGCCTCATTCTGGTTATTAATGTGTGATTTTCTTTAGTTAGTTTTTGTATCTCTTTGTCCATTTGATTAATTCTACTTTTGAAGGTGTTGTTTGTTTTCATAAGTGTATTTTTTTTTTTTTTGCATTTGGCTAGTTGCATTTTTTAAGGAATTGATTTCATTTTCCTAGTTGTTGACTTTCTCTTGCGTACTTTTCATTTCCTTTATCAATTTTTCTTCTACCTCTCTTATTTGCCTTTAAAAGTCTTTTATGAGCACTTCCAAGAAGCCTTTTTGAGCTTTAGCTCAACTCATATCACTCTTTGAGATTTCTTCAGGACATTTTGTCCTCATCTGAGTTGCTATTATGGTCTTCTCTGTCAATATAATATCTTTCTATGATCAAAATTCTTTTCTATTTCTTTCTTATTTTCTTGCCTTTTTTTTTTTTTTTTTTGATATTTCCTCCAAGGTTTGCTTTTTGTTTTCTGTTTTTTTTTTTTTTTTTAACTTTTATGGTAAAACTCTACTTCTAGAATAAAGGGGGTGCTATTCCAAGATTCCTGTGGAGCTCTGAGCTTTGGCTTTGAGCACAGGGTCCTCTTGTTTTTTCAAGGATACCTTTATCTGCTTTTTCCAGGAAAAGTCTGGTTTCCCAAAATTTGCCTTCTGAGCTAGCCTGAAGGCTGTCCCACTAGTATGCATTGATGTTGATCCAAGACACTCTCAGTTATTGATCTGCTGTGATTAAAACCCTCTTACTGACTTTCACAGATTCTGTCTGAGCTGAGTTGACTACCATTTTTACCCCAGTGAGACTGACCTTTCCTGAAGTTTTTTTTTTTTTTTTTTTCCCCCAATCTAACTTGATCTGGAGAGAAATTTCATTCCATCATACCCCCTTCAAACACTTAGTTCTTCAGAGGATTTTGATGGAAACTGGAGAGCTCAAGCACCTTCCTGGCTTCCCTCTGCCATCTTGGCTCCAGTGATGGCTTTCATGTTTTTTTTTTGTTTGTTTGTTTGTTTGTTTGTTTGTTTTCCTTCTTTTCCTTTATGTTCTATTAACATTAAAGCAGAAAAAATTATATGGCTAAAATTTTGTTATGAATGAATAGTACTGCTCTAGAGATCAAATCACACTACTCTAATCAGGGAATGCTTAAAATGTTTGCTTTTCTTTATTGTATTTCACAAGGTCAAAAAAAAATTACTATCTATATTCAGTCTAAGTCAATCATGGCCAAACCATGTCCAATTGGGGTTTGACCTAGAACCCATTGATGGCCAATGAAACATCAGATTGGTTTTGCTTTAAGGCATGGTCCTTAAGATAGAAATCTAGCCAGTAAACCTCAAGATAACTTGGGAGGGATCAAAAGTATGAAAATGATTTTAAGAGCATCTGTAGGCAAGAATGTGATATGGTATATGGACAGATAAAAGAAAGGAAAAAAAAGAGGGAGGGAGGAGTCTTCCTCCCAGTCCTCCTAGATTGAATGTAAATAGCAATCATTTGTGTTTTGGCCAGAAACCTGAGAGTCTTTCTCTCCCAATTCATTCGTTTTATTTATTTATTTATTTATTTATTTTTTGACTAGATGGATTCTTTTTCTCAATTGCTACCAATCTTTAATTATGGAATGGGTGCAGTCTCAGTCAAAATGCAATCTGTTGAAGACCTTAGCTTAAGTAGACCAAGGTCTTCTCTGTCATTCAAAGTCTTTTCCAGTCATCTTGATCTATATCTTGCCATTGGACACAGGTGACTCTGAAGGGGAAAATGAGGGAAGTGATCTTGCATAGCCTGCACTCAGTCAAATCCAATTCACTTGCATGTCATTGTATTACCTTCCTGCTGTCATTATCTTCTTCAAGAATGAAGAACAAACAGGAATTTCACAAGGAAAACTGTGTTTTGTAATTCCAATTATAATCATATAGTGCCTGGTTTGTCTTGGGAGGTGGAATCCCAAATATTTTATGTTGTCTATTTTTATTTTGAATGGGATTTCTCTATTTCTTTTTTGTTATTTTGCTTTGTAATATGTAGAAATTTTGATGATTTATGTGGATTTATTTTATATTCTGCAACTCTGATAAATTTGCTAAGTATTTCAAATAGTTTTAGTTGATTCTCTAGAATTCTTTAAGTATGGCATAATATCATCTGCAAAGAGTTATAGATTTATTTCTTTATTGCCTATTCTAATTCTTTCAATTTCTTTTTTCTTCTTATTGCTAAAGCTAACATTTCCAGTACAATATTGAATAATAGCAGTAATAATGGGCTTCCTTGCTTCACTTCTGATTTTATTGGAAAGGTTTCTAGCTTATTCTCATTCTGTATAATGCTGAGACAAGAACACTCTTGTTTTATTGTAAAGCACAAGATTAGAACATTATAGATTGCTTTTTCATCATGGTAATTAAACAAGACTGGCTGTAGAAGTGTACTGGGGATGTGATTCACATTGGTGATAAAAGTAATCATATTGATAAAATCATGAATCTATAGCATTTACTGACCCTGCAGGCCTAAATATAAGGTTTACATAGAACAACAAAATTATTTTCTATTAGGTTCTAGCATGATTCATTGGTTTTATATATGGTTACAATGATATACAGTACTCATTTGCAGAGGTTCTAGAATTTTCAGGCATGACAGATTCTTTGTTCATTGGCAATGCCTGAAACAAAGAAGACATGTTTTGAAATATCTCTTTAAAATTATGAGGTTTTTTTTTAAATATTGAGTTATTATAGTTATTACAGAAACATGAGAATGAAAAATTATTTAAACTTTAAATGAAAGAATCCAATAGTTAGACTTTCTTGCTTTCATTCCTGAATATGTATTTGTATTGTGATCAAGTGACTTTTTCTATTATAACTAGTATTATTAATAACTAAACTTGTAATATCATTGGCATGGAGACTCAAAGGATATAGAAATATCCCCTACTAATTGGTGCCTTACAATTGCAGTCTGCTACCTTCTCTGAAACTCATTTTGTTGGAATCCTGAGAACTTAAATGGCTGCTTAAAATCACATGACTAATAAGTGTCAAAAGTAGGACATAGTTCTAGGTGTTTTTAACTCCAAGTGCAGCATCTGTCTCCTATTCTAATGCTATGTCTATATATTTTAAATTTTTATAGGCTTTAGAAAAAAAATTGGAAGGGAACTTTGTAACATATAGTAAGCACTCAATATGTATTTGTACATTGATTTGCCTTTACATTAATTCAATAAGTAATAACAGCATCACTCTGAATGATTCATAAGATGCTGCATTTATATAAAATTGTGGATTTTGTGATTCAAGTTTAACAACAATTACTTTCTTTGCATAATATTTCACTGACCCTGCCTTAAATGAGGAAATTGAAAAAACAGAAGAAAACAAATTAGAGTTCAAATAAAGCACAATCCCACATAGCCTTTTCTCTCCACAAGCATAAATACTACAAAGTGGTCAGAACATTAGACTTGGAATGAAAAAAGTAAATTTTAATTTCCCTTTTCACCACTCATGCTCTTTGTGACTTTGGGCAAACCCTTGAATCACTCTAGGATTTTTTTTTTCTTAATCTCTGGATAAGGCATTATTCATACTTGACTTCTCCCACCAAAATCCTCTTCCAATGATTTATCATAGTACAGAGATGATTCTGTGTTCCTAGAAGGTATAACAGCAAAGTATAAAACTCTCAGACTAAGCTGGAATGCCTTTTACTATGGTGACAGTGGTGAAATTAATGGCTTTTGTCTCAGGATAGACCTTATACAATTTAGAAAGAAAGGTTCATAATCAGAAAACTAGTTAACAGTTGATAGTTTTTTCTAGTCACAACAAATTCTTCAGGAATGAATGAATAAAATTATTTATTGTTTACTATGTTCCAAACACTGTGTCAAAAGACAGGAAAAAGACAGGAAAAATAAATCCTAATGTGAATAAATAATTAAATAAATGAATGAATAAACAAACAAATAAATAAATAAGTGAATGAATAAATGAGTGAGAGTATGCATTCCCTGAAGTGGTTCACATTCTAATTGGCAAGACCATCAAATAGAAGGGTCCAGTTGTGAAATGGATAGAGTGGTCTAGGAATCCAAAGTACTAAAACATGGAAGAATTGTCATCCATATTGATAAAGGGAATAACTACCAAAAAAAAAAAAAAAAAACAACTCAGATCCTCAATTTTTTAGAAGAATAATTTGTCTTCATTATAAGGTTTATTATGAGTGAAAAATATGATAATATATTAAAAATTAACTTGCAATTGTTTTTTTTTAATAATGAAAAAAATAAGGGGTCTTTTTCTGTAATTTTTGCCTTGGGGACTCATCAAAATTTCAATTCAGTCTAGTCACATCCTTCCCTTCCTGAAATCTTGTTACTGCAGCTTCTACAATGTTTCTAAGGTCTGTTCTTTGGTCACCACCTTCTAAATTAGCTCCCCCAAGTTTGCCATTTGATTATTTTCCCTTTGGAACACTGTAGCCCTGTGCTCGCTGTCTTCCTCTTCCAGTGAATCCAAATTAGAAAGTATGTGATGGGAATGAAAAATTTTATCCCCAGTACTATTTTTTTAAAAAAGGAAAAATAATGAAAGAAGAAAAAGATTCCTTTTTTTTCTTTTTGTGACTTGAACAATTGGGGCAATCATTAAAATTCTAAAGATCATTATCAATGCTCTTTTCCAAACTGTCAAAATAATAAAAATTAATTCTGTGAACTTTTTTTTTCCAAATGAAATAACTGTTATGTGATATTTGATGGGTGACATTATCCTGTATAAGTAGATGTGAAGCAGCATGTTTTTGTGCAGGCATTCCACAGATCTATTCCTGGAGTATAACATTCATTTCCCTATGAAAAAAGCTTTTCTCTGTTTGATATTTTAAAATCATGAAAATCTTCACATTGAAAAGACATGCGGTTTTCACAACATAACAAAGCAGAAACAAAATATTATTGAGTTGTCCTCGTTTATAGAAACAACTTTGGACTCAGGAATTAGTCCATGGAGGCATGAATTTTGATTATGCTAATTCTGGGGCAATATTTTGGGCAAATAATTTCACCTCTTTAGTCCTCAGTTTCTCATCTGTGAATCTGGAGATTAGAGGAGGTGATTCCTTAGTTCCCTTCTAGCTCTCAATCCATGAATGATCCTGTGATTCTAACAAGTTATATGACCTTAAAGTAACTTCATCTCATTAAAAATAAAGAATATTTTAATTTCTTCATTCATAGAATAAAAGAATTTAGTCAGTTTAAAGATTTGATAGGGGCTATATCAGGCTCCTTTTTCTCTCTGTTCAAATGATTATGTAAGAAATTGTGTCTGAATGAAAGGGAAACAAAAACAAGTAGAATAATTTACATATTTAAAAGTCATGAAAATCTAGTAAGAAAATTCTGAGCTACCATGATGCAGAAAAGAGCAACCATAATAAAATGGAAGAAATAGCATTTGGAATCAAAGATCCTGAGTTTCAGTCCTAGCTCTACCCCTTTCTATCTTTGGATTATTCAGCAAGCCATTTAATATTCTTGGGTCTTAATTTTTTCATCTGTAAAAGTAAAGTTTCAGATTTTTTCAAGCTATAAATTCATGATTCTTTGAGGATCTCATCCCAGATTGACATTTTATTTCATATCTTTTTTAGCTGAGAGTTCAAGTAAGATTAAAAAAAAAGAATTTATATGATATCACTGAAAATCTCAACTCATTTTCCATCCAAAAAGAGTATACAAGGATAATATGAAGTGTTTTCATTAGAAACTAGCCAGCTCATATTAATTATGTCCTTGAATGTTTTCCACAGACCTAGGATTCCTGTAATACAGATCATTCTAACTAGCTGGCAATAAAAAGACATGGATATTAGCTAATTTCTGTGAACTTATAAGCAAATCATGGCCAGTAAATTCTATTATTATTCTCAATTTTTTGCAAGATATACTAACCACACAAAAGATTTTTCACTTTTTTTTTTTTTTTTTAGGAATTTTCATTACTAAGAGGGAAGATTATTAAATATAGATCCTAACCTCTTTCCTGTTGATGGGGGGAGCTTGTAGAGAGAGGAAAGCTGATTAACATAGGGAGTTGCGCCCACTACCCTTTCAGTTCACCATTAAAATGATTGCTGACCTAATTAGAAGAATATCTGATTTCCTGTTGAATTGCCCAAAAAAATCAAGTAGTGGAATTATGGAACTTTTACTCTTAACTTGGTGAGACCATTTTTAAAATTGTCTTTCACACTTTGTTAAAAGCAATCAGTCAGGCAACCCATGACAGAGCTGTAGCTGGCTGCACTTGAACTCAGCTGATGGCTCCAGGACTAGAAGTAAGGCAGAAAGGTCACATTAACATATCACTACCTTTCCTGCTTACTTAGCCACAAAAAGAGGTAGGGGCACATAGTAACCCAGCAGAATTGATTCATACTGACAGCAAATGATATTTCTCTTGCTTTCAGTTAAAAAACGTGGAACTGACAGAAATAAATAAATAAAGAAAAGACACATATGATACAGGAACTGAAAAAACTTCAGCTACCTATTCATTAGGGCCTATTCATTGATAGTTTCTTGTAGGTGGAATACTTTGTAAAAATACACCCTCAAGAGACCAAGATTCATTGTTTATGAACAATCAGCCTGATGTGTGCTCAAATATCATTAATAAATAAATTTATCTAGTACTTTTAATCAAATCATCTATCTGCTTTTAGATTGCTGTTTAAGAAATGCCAAGAAAGTTTATATGTGTATATGTATATACACAGATAAATTGCAGACACATATGTGTATATGTACATGTGTATGCATATATAAATATGTATATATGCATATATATATATTAAACATAAGAACGTAATGGCTAGTAACTGGATTACCAAACATCTGAGACTCTCAAAAATAAATAGAAAGCAAAATTGTCAAAGCATAGTTGTTTTAGTTCAGATAAATGCCAAACTATCTATCTTTCCATTTAAGTACAATATTGTTCTTGTATAATTTTTACCCCTGAAATGGAGAAAGAAAAGAAGCAGACATCTTCAAAGTCCTTGTAATGTTGGGTTTATTTTGACACATGATTTAGTTCAACTCAATGAGAATTTATTTTGTCTTTTATATGCTGTGTGTTCTAAAAATCTAAGTTGATGAGTAGATTTTAATCTGATTTAGGTAGAGGTAATTTCTTCATTAGAAATTCCTTTTTGTCAAAAAAAAAGACCCCCCCAAAAAATATTCAGGAATCTTCTAAATGCTTAAGACACAAAAGCAAAAAATAAACAATATTTATTTTGAAGAAGCTTGTATTCTGTTGTATTGAAACAACATGAACAAAAATGTATTTACATGTATATATAAAGATATATATGTGTATATGTATATATATATACTTATACACACACATGCACACACACACACACAATAGATAGAAAGGTGGATTTTTAAGTAAACAGTGTAGAAAGAAACAAGAGAGGGGA
Source organism: Antechinus flavipes (assembly GCF_016432865.1). Taxonomy (NCBI): domain Eukaryota; kingdom Metazoa; phylum Chordata; class Mammalia; order Dasyuromorphia; family Dasyuridae; genus Antechinus; species Antechinus flavipes. The sequence goes on from NC_067402.1 coordinate 118,399,914, forward strand.
AAGCTTTACCAACTGAGGCATACATCATAGGCTCTTAGCAGAAGTGGCACTTGAAGATGCAATGGTTCATGTTCTTGAGACAAAAAGTAGATTAATCTAGTTAAAATGGAAAATGTACAAAGCCAGGCCTTTATAACTAGCTTAGAAAGACAGGATCCAGACTGGAAAGGCTTTCATCGCCTCTGAAGCATTTTCATCTGATTCTAGAAAGAGTAAGGAACCACTGAAAATTCTTGAGCAGGGATATGAGATGATTAGATTTTAGGGGTATCAATTTGACAGCTGTGTATTACAGAGGGGAAAATTAAATATAGAAAGACCAATGAAGATGAATTATTAGAGAGAGAAAAAGAGAGTTGATGATGGCTTGAAATATTGTGTGCTTATGATATGAATGGAGAAAAGGAAACAGATGGAGATAATATAGAGTTAAAATGACAAGATTTAGCTACTGATTGTGTGTAAATGTGAGAATGAATAGTCAATGTTGAATCTGAAAGAACTGAAAAAAGATGGTATAAGAATTTTAGGAGAGTAAGTGAATTTATGGGTAAAGATCATGAATTCATGTTCACTTTAAGATGTTTTTGGAACATTCAGGGGGAGAAGATTAGACAACATTTCAAGATGCAAAATTATAGCTCAGGGGAGGTATGAAAGCTGGAAGTATATGTTTAAGAACCACCCACTTAAAAATAATAATTGAACTTATGGGAATCAATGAGATAACTAAGTGGGCAGAGTCTTATTGTATGCCTACATGTAGAAAGGAGTAGAATGTGGGTATTCAATGATCCTACCAAAGTAATTGAGAAGCATGATTTAGTTAGGTAGGAGGAAAATCTGGAGCAAATAGTGTCAGGAAAAATTAAAAAAAAATATATATATATATATATATATATATATATATATATATATATATATATATATATATAAAGAAGGATATGATCAACAATGTGAAATTCAAATTTTTTAAAAAGGATCAAGTTTTATAAATGTCTATTTTTCTTGTCGTTGCTGTTTGTTTTATTTTGTATTTTTTAGCAATTAAGAGGTGCTCTTGGAAAGATTTTACTTTAATAGTTGAGTCAGAAGCAGAACTTCAAGAAGTTTAGAGGTGAGCACTGGAGATGATTCTTTAAATGGAGTCTTACTCTGAAAAGGAGAAATGATAAGACAATAGCTTGAGGGGATGGTAGAGTCAATTAAAGGTTGTTTTTTTTTTTTTTTTTTTTTTTTTTTTTAAGTATGAGGGATGTGGGAGCATGAAAATAGCTAAAAGGGAAGGATGCAATTAGGTAGAGAAAGGGATTGACTGGCTGGTCAGAGGATATAGGAAGAGAGAGATTAAAGGGCACAAGTATAAGTGTTGGCTTTGGAAAGGACAAAGTACCTCTGACTCCAAAACCAAAATAAATCATGACAGTTATTGAGATTTCAAGTGTAGAATTTTGGAGAAGAGAGAGTTTGCAATTAATGTCTTAATTTTCTTCCTCATAATGTTGGGTGATAAGGCTCTCTATAGAAAGAGAATAGGACAAGGATGATGTAAGTGACTTGAGCAGAGAGATAATTTAGTACAGGTACAATAAAAAGAAAATCAGGGAAAATTCAATGGATTGACTTGACTCACTGGAGACCCAGTTAAGACTAAATAACACAAATTTATAGTAGAAAAACTGGCCCATTGAATGACTTCCTCCAGAATTCAAAAGCAGATGAGTAAAAATGCAGAAAATAGATGATGAGAATAATTCAGTATCTGAATATACAGAGGAATGTGACACTATGGGACAATGAGAGCAAGGTGTCACAGGTAGAGGATATCAAAAAGTTGAAATATATTTTTATCAAATAAAGATCTTGTAGGAAAGAAATAAACCAGAGCAGGACCAATGACTTGAAAAATCACAGAGATGTGAAGTGACAAATTTGTTGTGAAAATAAAAAAGAGGGTAAATTACAGTAGGAAGAGATGGGAATATAGAGATTGTGATCAGGCATAAGATTCTAAAACTATAGATTATGAAGATTCTAAAACTATAGATTATGAATTATAATTATATGATTATGATTATATTGTAGAATCACAAATATGTTCATTCCTGTCTATGGCTGAGTATGTGATGAGAAGACATCAAGGATATTGAATTCCTCTATGGAACTGGAAGTGCAAGTTGCCATAGCTACATGTGTCTGTCACTCCACCTATAAACTATGTATTTTCTTTTACCATTGACATAGTTTATCAAGCCACGTCAAAATGCATTTATTTAGAGCCCAGGAAAGAAATGAAAAAAAAATTATTTAGCACCTACTAGTGCTGCAATGCTTAGAAAATTAAAAGAAAACATGCATCTGTCCTCAGTAGACTTTTTAATGTTTATTCCAAAGGGAAAATGAAGATAAAAGAGCAAAGTTTAAAGCAAGCACAAGTGTAGCTTGAAATTAGTAACAATAGCTCTTAGATTGCATTGGATGTCCACAGAATGTTGAACTATAGAAAAATAGCTCTAGCATATTGAAAGAAACTTTACCAAAGCCTTATGGGAATACATGGATTGGAATTCACAAGGATGAGAAGACAGATGGGTTGATAACTGCAGGAAGGAAAAATACAAATGAAGCAAACTAATTGATTTAACTGGTAAATTGGTAAAACTGACTAGGAAAAATTAATCAGAGAGTTTTCATTAGAACCTGAAGTTGATAGGGGGTATGGTATTTTTTTTTCTTTTTAAATGATGAAGCTTCCCATTAATCAGGCTGAAAATATTTCAGCCAAGAAGGATTATAAAGTGCATCTATTTGAACCCCCGCCATGTATGGATTCCTTTGGGCTTATGGAAAAAGCACAATTGACTCTCTCCAAAAAGTTAGCTATTTGTAATTTATTGATCTTTTAAAAAAAAGTATTTTGAAAACATACTGACCTGCAAAAAACCATTGTTACAGCACTATGGCTGAATACTACACATATCATGTCATTTAAAAGGTACATTTAGACAGTGGTCAATTATGCCAAGATTGCAGACTAACCTGAATGAATCCCAAGAGGTACATATCGATTTTATATCTATGTGAGAGAGGCAGGTATAGTTTTTATAAATATCAATGTAAACAAACACCAAGTCATTTTAAACAAATTAACAAGGGGGAAATTCCATTAGTATTTGATGTTACCTATATAGATTAATAAATTATTCTGGCTTTTTTGTTTCTGTTCATTGCCCTTCTACTTTTCCCCATCCCTGGTCTCAACATTCTACTCATCCCTTCTTGGGAAGAAACATATTATATACAGACATCCCCACCCATCATTTTGCTTATCAGAAAATTCAAGCATAAGGAATTTGCTACCAATATCCTCATAGCTTATTAGGTTAGATGAGGATATGTTATTTGCTAAGTGGCAGCATTTATTATGAATACTTAGTAGAAACATGAAATATAGCCTTGCTAATCCAAATCAGGAAGAGTTTATCATTTGGCATATCTCTTTATCAATTGATTCTCAAATATCAGAGATGATCTCTAATTGATACCATAAACCAAGATCAACTCTACCTACAAACTTCCTTTGAAACTCAGCTCAGACTTTGGAGGACATGTGCTCATTTGGATCTTTTTTTTCCTGCCACTTTCTCATAGCTTCAGAGTCACTGAAGAATAGCCTCAAACCAATTACTTTGAATCACTTTAACCAAGGTTATTTTTCTTCTTTGAACTTTCTGAAGCCTTCTCTGGCAAACAGAGATAGTGTCCAGTAAGAAGTCCAGCTGTACTCTTTTCTTTAATCTCCCTCTTAAATGAGTATCTTAAATTAAACTTATTCCCAAAGGAATGGTAGAGAAGTGTGGGGGAAGGCATAGGAAGAAACAGGACCTGTTCTTTCTTTCTTTCTTTCTTTCTTTCTTTCTTTCTTTCTTTCTTTCTTTCTTTCTTTCTTTCTTTCTTTCTTTCTCTTTCTTTCTTTCTTTCTTTCTTTCTTTCTTTCTTTCTTTCTTTCTTTCTTTCTTTCTTCTTTCTTTCTTTCTTTTTCTTTCTTTCTTTCTTTCTTTCTTTCTTTCTTTCTTTCTTTTCCTTCCTTCCTTCTTCCTTCCTTCCTTCCTTCCTTCCTTCCTTCCTTCCTTCCTTCCTTCCTTCCTTCCTTCCTTCCTTCCTTCTTTTTCTTTTAAAAAATACAAAGACTTTGAAAATAAAGCTGTAGTCTTTTAAATAGTTTTTCTCCCTCAAGGAATCCCAAATCAATATAAAAGTTACTCACAGGAAAATGTACCCACTGCTTCATCAAACTAATGATGGGGGGGAGGGGTGGAAAGAGGGAGAAAAAGAAAATGGAGAAATTTTACATTTTCAAGATTCTTAAATTTATTATAGTTCATATGTTTTTGTGAAGAATATTGAAATATATGAAAACTTGTGTGGTAACTTTTATACAATATAGACATTGTGTGGGTCAGAAATCTTTTAATAAAAATCTGGAGAGAGCTCTAGAAGCAAAGCAAAGTTTATTATACGTTCTCGGAGAATCGGGCGTCTCACCCACCCGACAGACAATCTAAGGGAGGAAGCACCGTAGGGGGCAGGGTCAACACTTTTAATCCCTAATGCAAATACCCCCTCCCACCACTGACCCTCATCCTCATTGGCTGAAGACTTTACATTCTAAAAGCAGGAACTACACAAGAAATTGAACTTGACCAATAAGTACATAGTTGCCCATATTTGACTGATGGAGGATAACAAGGGGACTTAAGTATGCCCTTAGGAGGATATCAGGGAGGGGGCTTAAGTATGCCCTTGACTTAATGCTTAAAGTCCTACAGTTTTACTCAAACTTTGAAATAGATGAAGCCTTACTCGATTTTCACAACTGTCTTGAAAGATCTCACCTCATCTCATTCAACATTATCACAGACTGTTCTGAGTTTCCACTCTGCTTCATAAAAATAAAAATAGTAAGGCCATTACAAACACTGTAAAAAAAAAAATGATGCATCATAATTCCTCTACTATACATCTCTGGGGAATCAAGACCAACACCAATGTAGTCAGCAATAAAAGAACTATTTACTGTTCCTAGTAAAATAATCAAAAGAGAAATTTCTTTATTTTTTTGGAGGGCAGAAGAGGAAACTGAGACATGAGGGACTCCCTCAAGAAGTAAAGAATCTTTTTCTCTCTGTATAGTCTATAGTATTCTAATTTAGGGTTAGGCATATCAGAGGAAAGGTAGTGTTATTAAACATTTAATGAAAACTTACTATTATTATACTCCAATCTAAATGATGGGAATAAAAAGTCTTTTATTTCACACAAAGCTTCTAATCTAGTTGAGGAAGCAAAATCAACATTATTTTTCATATTGGAGCAAAATAGATACACACTAATGTTACTCTCCAATTCCATATTCCAAACTATTTGTTACATGGGAAAATGACTTGTTAGTATTCTTATCCTGAGATTCCTTTGTGACTCGGGGCACCATGGATTCTTCAATGATTTATAGGTCACAGAAAAAAATATATATATAGGGGAGGTTTTAGGTAAAGATTAAATCATCATCTAATGATTTCCGTACAATAATGTTTCTCAAGGGGAAATTGTCAAGAATCATGTTATTTGATCCTATTAGAATTTTAACAGATCTACATTTTATATACTACCACAAGATGTTCTACTTACAAGTGCATGCCTCTAAGCACACTTCAGTTAGTGAAAAAGTAGTTTCCCTCATGATAGCACTGTTATGTATGTGGTGATGAAGTCTTAAATCAGTGAGCTGTATTGTCACTTACAATGTTATAGAAAGCAGTCATTATTATGTTATTTTTAGATGAATCTGATCACTAACTTTGAGCTACTTCAGCACAGTGACTAGAACCAGAGCTACATGTTTGGTTACTTCACAAGAAATACTTTTCTAAGAAGCCACTTTGAACAGGAAAAGGAAACAAGGAAACAGGAAAAAAACCACAATACCATATGCAAAGATAAAGCCTGTAATTAGGGAGGGGAGGAGAATCAAGTTTATTACTTTTAAGGAGATCTTGCACAAATCCCATGACCCTAGGGCTTCATAGTTATTCTCATAACTCAGTTTAATTCAGTGAGCATTAAATTGATCTAGTGGACTGAGAAGAGAGGGAGGTTAGAATAATATAACAGCACATACATCTACTGTCTTAAGGCTAACAGACCTTTCCATTGAACCCTATGAGACAAGTGATACAATTATGATTTTTCTGATGAAGATGGTAATCAGAGATATAATGTTGTCATATAGCTAGTAAGTAATGGAGTAAGGATGCAAACCTAGGCCTCCAGAGAAAGCTTGATGCCAGAATAGATAGAGGGCAGGTCCTGGAGGCAAGAAAAGTTAAGTTCAAACCTAGCCTCAATTATTTAATAGTTGTGTGATCTTGGGCAAGTCATTTGAATTTCTGAATACCTCAGATTTCTCAACTGTAAAATGGAAATTAATCACCTACCTCACAAATTTGTTATGAGATTCAAATCAGATAGTTGTAAAGTGCTGTTATAGTAGCCCTTCTGCTTGCCAAGGTAAAGCCCTCCGCTTGCACAAAAGATCACATTCCATTCCATACCAACATTAATATTATCTCCTATTTTTAATTCATACTCTTTCATTTGTTTCCCAAATGACTTCAAATATGTTGATGTCTCCTTCATCTTTAAAAATCCCTCATTTAATTTGTGTATTTTCCCTAACTACCTTCCTTTTTCTTTATGCTCTTTTATGGCTAAATTCTTTGAAAAAAAACTATGGGTAATAGATATTTTTCTTTCTTCTCCTTTCCCTTTCTTCATAACTCTGACCTTAGCATTCAATTGAAATACCTCTTTCCAAAGTTAGCAATCATCTCCTACATGGCCTTTTGGAATCTTCTTTCTTCTTGATCTCTTTGTAGCTTTTGGCACTGTCAATCACCCTCTTTCCTTGATACACTTTTCTTCCTAGATTTTTGACACACTACTCTTTTCTGGTTCTTCTGCCTGACTTATTTTCAATACCTCTCTCTGATTCTTCATCCAGATTACCTTGGATAACCATGGAACTCCTTCAGAGCTTTGTACGGAACTTTTTTTTTTTTCTTTTTTTCTCTTCTACAATTTCAATTGTTGTTCTCATCAACTCTCATGAATTCAGTGATCATGCTGATGATTCTCACATAAATTTTAATTTATCAAGCCCAGTCTCTTTGCTGACCAATCTTATCTCCAACTACTTTTAAGATGTTTCCAACTGGTGTTTTAATCCCAAAATTTTCAAAAATGAACTCATTATTTCCCTCTTACCAAAAAATAATTAAAAAACACTAATTCTCCCTGCAAAATTTCCTGTTACTATCAAATTACCAACATCTTCCCAGTCTCTCAAATCCTACCTACCCCACCCTAGTAATCCTACACTCCTCACTATCTATTACTGACCCCCCCCCCCCACACACACACCCATACTCTGTTAATTGCCAAGATACATTTTGTCTTTGCTCTATCTCTCACATATATCCCTCTGACACTATGGCCAGCCTGGTATAGTCCTTATCTCTTAATTACTGTACTATTACAATAGTCTGTTGTTTATCCTACCACAAGATTCTCTCTGCTCCAATCTATCTTCTACAATCTATGTTCCAGGTAATAAGGTTCTTTTCCTAAAGCCCAAATTCAACCATGCCATCTCCCGATTCTATATTTGATTCTAGAAGTGATGAGGAGCAACTAAAATGTATGCTCCTCATCACTTCTAGAATCAAATATAGAATCCTCTGTTTGGCCTTCAAAGCTCTTCCTAATTATTGCTCTACATAACCATATTTTCTTTGATACAGTAACAATGGACTGACTTCTTATTATTCTTCAAATAAGACACTCCATATTTCAAATTGGGCATTTTACTGACCATCCCTCATACCTCCTTCTTTTCTTCATCTCCTGAATTTCCTAAATTCCTGAAGATTCAAGAAATTTTCTGTAGGAAGCCTTTCCTATTTATCCTGTATGTAGTTGGTTTATGCATACTTGTTTTTATGACATTTTCCCCATTAAACTGTGAACTCCTCTAGAGGAGAGACATTTTGCCTATTCCCATGCTCAGAAAAATTCATAGTATATATAAAAGGCACTTAATAAATGTTTATTGACTAACATGATAATGATTCTAAGGTAACATAGCATAAATAAGAGAAAAGAAAAGAAGTAATAAGGAAGTTCCAAGGGATTTCAAAGAAAGAGAAATATCAGTTTAAGTTCTTTTGAAGTAAGATACATTATTTGGACCTCAGAAGAAGTAGAAGATGTATGCTGGAAGAAAAGATTTAATGAAATCTGTATTTATTTACCCTCATGTACAAAGCAATTAGAATTGGCACTGAATGTTGAATATATTCTATGAGCATAATTACCTCTCCCTTTAAAATATGGCTCACTTACTTGTTTGGAAGATTTTTCAAGGAAGATTTTGCAGAAATCAGTATTTATCTTTTATTTTCAGAATGACTGAGGGACCAATTTAAAATGTTTTCAAGGAGAAAAGGGAAAAATCAAATCCACAGAGAAAATTTGGACCAAAAATCCAAAATGATTATTTTTTTAAAATTTAAATAGACTGTTGACATTGAGAAGGCTCATCTTATATCATTTTGAAATGTTTTGTTTCAAAGTATAAAAGGCTCCAAACTCCTTTTTTTGCTATTGTTTTTAAGTCAGCTTAGAGACACCTACCTATGTTCTTCTCTCTGCATTTCCATGGTTATTTTTAGTGTTGTTTATTGGATTTCAGTTGTAATTGGCTTCACATATATCTAAATACATATTGTTTCATTTGTACTCTAATTTTTGTAGCTATTTCACAGGGTAAGATGTGGCTACTTGATACTAGTGATGATGGAGAAGAGAGGTGTAAGTAGAAATTAGAGGACAAGGTAGTAATAATGGTATTTAAACCAAAAAAAATGAATATGGTTTAAGGAATATGGGTCACTTAATATTCTGAGAGCTAAAACACTCCAGAATGTAGCCTGCACCCAATTGAAATGCAACTCATAGATGGTTAACAAAATAAAAATATGATGAAACAGAAATAATGATACATTTGAAAATAAGTCAATATATAGCCCAGAAACCCATAGTTTCTATTTGATTTTGTTACTACTAGCTCAGACAATGTTGTCAAAGATACAGTTATTACTGACCATGTAATACAGTCACCATTATCCCATGAACTGAAATATTCTATCACTCAAGTAGCTTACAAGCATAAGATTTTCCTCAGTGATCCATATAATACAAGAAATACAAGAAGAGACAAAGACACACAGACAACCAAACTTTTCAGAGATGCTTTGTAACAATGAAATCTCTCATGGTTCTTTTCTTTTCTAATATATAATACAATGAACTTTATCCCCTGAAATATAATGAATTTTCATAAATATAAACCCTGAAGCAATTTTCCCATAGCTTAACCTAGGAGTGTGAAAAATTCAGTACCCTTCTTAAGGTTATAGATATTTTTCCTGCCCCATAGGAAAAATTGCCTTGCTTATTCAAATATGGCATTATTCAATCATTTTCAGTAATGTCTTATTCTGTGTAATTCCATTTGGTCTTTGCTTGGCAAAAATTTTATGCTGTTTTGCCTGTCCTTTTCCAGCTCATTTTGTAGATGAACAAAGTATTAAGTAACTTGCCTAGGATCACACAGTTATTAAGTATCTGAGACTAGATTTGAACTCAGTTAAGATGGATCCTCCTGACTCCAAGACTGATACTATATCTACTTTACCACTCATACCCAAATTTGACCACACCCAAATATGGTATCATCTCCATTGGATTAAACAACTCAAAATGCTTGTTCTAATATTTTGGGGAACATGATTACTATCCTATTGTGGCAATGGAAGACTATTCAGAAATCTAAAGATTATACTCTTTATATTTTGTGTATTTGTATATACATTATACTTGTGCCAACTGATCTAATGGAGAAAAGGGCCTATTGAATCTTCATGTATTTGAAGGGAATCAAGAATGGGTTTGTGAATTCAAGGAAAGGAAAAGACAGAACATATATACAAACAAGTTTCAAATGCTAACCTAGCACGTAGCAGGGTGCAAATAGTCTTGTGGCACTGTTGACATGGTTTCTTCTTCCCTTCTCCCAGAAAAAATCACCTTCATGGGCTTCTTGGTATCATGTATTAATATTCTTACAAGCAACCAATCTAGCTTTTTTCTCGAATATTTAAGCTAATTGATTATTTCACAGCTTTGTAAAGTGCACTTTTCATTATTAGATCATTTTAATTATTAAAAGTTTTTTTTTCTTTAATTGAACTGAAATTTCCTTTCTTATAACTGCCATTTGTATTTATTTTCCCCCTATTGATTAAAGATTAAGTCAATTTCTGCTTCCAAATGACAACCTTTCAAATCGTTGGAAAAAAACTTTCATATTTATTCTATGTCTTCTCTAGGTTAAACATCTCTAGTTTGTTCAATTATTTTTTAAAGATTGTATGTTTTCTAATCCTTTCATTAGTCTTATTGTCTATAGACATTAATGTCAATTTAAGAGTGAGAAGAGTAATTAGTTCATCATGAAGACTCATTCAGTCATTTCCTTAGTGCTGATTGTCATTTTCCATTGGAAATATTTTGAAATGTAAATATCTTTGAGGCAAATTGACTTTGGTTATCAGTCACAGGTCAGTCTATATGATAACCATTCATCATGTCCTTTAAGCACAATGTGTTTTGGTTTAAAAAAAAAAAAAACTAATTCCACACTTCCCCTTATATTACTAAGAGAAAAATTCAGTTAGCTGGTATTCTTTATAGACTTGATGCATTCCTACTCACCTATGTTGAATATTGTACCAACATGTAAATTTAACTGAAAAAAAAATGCAAAAACCCCCACTACTTCATTGAGTCTTCTGAGTCATAACCAGTTGGACAGTGAGAAGTTTTTGAAAGGCTCCTCTTATTCTTGATATAGTAAAGAGGCTTATATTAGACAAAGAAAGGTCATCTTCCTTAAAAAAAAAAAAAAAAAAAAAAAAAAGATTCTTATTCAAGTACAGAATGAACTAGATGGGCTCTGAGATCCTTTGAAAGCCTAAATATTTTTAATCTGTGATTCTTTGAATTTACCTATAGTATTACTGTTATGTGGGCAGTATTTTTATTTTGGGAGTAAATTTTATAATCATCCATTTCACTTGTAATTAGAGACTAATAGGGATATAATTAGAAATCTCAAAACAAAAAGAAAAATGTTTTGGGGTATGAATTGTAAACATGTGATAATGTTTTACATTGATAAATTTGAGATAATGCAAGAAACAGTGGATTTGGAGGCCAAAGTGCTGGATTTGTTTCCTTGGTCTATAGCTTACAAGTAGAGTGAACTAACCACAACCATAGACTTAACTTTTGTTTGGCTTCAGTTCCCTAATTGTAAAAGGAAGATAGTAATTCCTGCCCTGTGTTTTGGGAAGAACTAGATGAGTGAAAATATAAATGTAAATTGGAATGATTTCTATGAAAAGGACATCCTGAATATATATGACAATTTAATATTTTGCTCTGTTGTTAAATCTAATTCTTGTCTTGGAAGAGTTATTTTGTTATGAGAAATTGTTTCTTTTATGCTCTCATACCTAGACAGCTTTGTGTAAACAAGAAGCATAATCTTCTCCAACATTTATTTTGTTTCAGAAAAGAGGAACACCTTTCACTTGCTCAGATGAGTTCAATACATTTAAAAACAAACCGCAACAAGCTCTGTTGGTTCTGATGTCATTTTGATTCAATTGCTTGAAAATGGATAGGAAATGAAGTAATAAAGAAAACTTGAGAAGCAGATTTGGATTGATGAAAGAAATAAGTTCTGAGAAGGTCATGAAAATCTCTTTGGTTCAATAAAAAGCTCTGACATAAATGGCAGAAGTGAGTGACATCTGTCATCTGGTCACAAAGCTCCTGATGGCAAAGAAATGGCTGACATTCAGCTAAGCACACTGTACTCCCCATAGTTTCCATGTTACTAAAATTGGGTCATCTTGCTGACATTATCCCCTTAAAAAGGTTATGTATATCATTTAGGTTTTTGTTTAAAAAAAAAACACACATGTTCACTTAGGCATATCATTAGAGTGACTTCACTTGCAGAGGCTGCATTCTATTATGATAGAAATCATCAACCACAAATTTCAGCAACTCAGCAAATCTTTTTAATGCATAACTGGTAAAGAAATTTATTCTTTGCAATATTTGGTGATTAAAAACTGATTTGCAATTTTAGAGTAGTATTGTGTATATTAATACTTCATGAAAATGGTCCAATAAAACTATGAAACATGCCATGTACCTTGTTACAGAAAATGAGCAGATTCCCTTCCTCTCCCTCCCAAAAAAATCTTCTGTATCTAAACACTTCATTGCCTTCTTCTACCACTACCATCACAGAAAAATGTTTGTACTTCAACATATTTAACATGTATTGGTCAACCTGCCATCTGGGGGAAGGGATGGGGACAAAGAGGGCAAAAGTTGGAGCAAAAGATCTTGTGATTGTCAATGTTGAAAAATTACCCGTTCATATATCTTATAAATAAAAAGCTACAATAAAAAAAAAGAAAGAAAATAAGCTCAATGAAAGAATGGCTGGGAGGACCTTTCTAGGTCTTCCATGGAAAAATTGAATTTGAGATAAGTATTAAAGAAAGGTAGAATTAGATTATTAGGGTATATGAAAAAGAGGATAATAGGTTAGGAAAACAGTATGAACAAGAGTATTGATCCAGTAACAGATGGGATACAAATAGAAGGGAGGCAACACTAGTATTGAGGAAAGTTTTATATTGGAGGAAATTGATTGAATTGATAATAGAGGTAAGAAAGACTGAACTATGGAAACCGGAATTCTAGAGGGACTTTGGCATTAGGTTGCCCAGTGAGGAGCTCTATATAGAACTTAGAACAGATAGTTCAAATGAAAGAGATGTTTAATAAGACAAGCGTCTTCTATTCTATATCTTAGCTAGAATATTTTGTGCTTAGTGAAAGTGGGCAATAGACACCCTTAAATCAGCTTCTAAAGACAAAGTCAACTGATCCACAGTTAATTTTTGCAAAGAAAATTTAATAGTAAGGATCAAAGGGGGATCTCATTTAAATTGGGAAGGGAATCATTTGTTTCTGATAGCTTCCTTTTTAAACTAATTGCTCTATTACCTAGATTTTGTTTTTATGCTAAAAAAAGATTCTATTAGTTTATGAAGTGATGAAAGTGTTGTCATTGTCCTTTAAATTCAGTGCTTTGAAGTTTATCCCTATCCATCCATTCTAACTATGGTGCTTTCTACAATGAAGAAGATATAGCTAAGTGATTTATTGAATACAGTACTAGTCTAGAGTTGAGAAGATATAATTTCAAATATGACCTTTAGCATGTATATTATATAACCCTGGGCTTCATTACTTGATCTATAAAGGGGGGAGGGGTAAGACAATAATAGCATTAACAGTAATAACTAATTGAGTGTATTGTGAGGATCAGAACCAAATGTTATTTGTAAAAGCCATTAACACGATGCCTGGAAAGTTTTATATAAATAGTTATTTCTCTCCAATTTGTTTTTATTGTCAAAATTAGGTCACTGTATCTTTAATGTTAAACTGCAAACTTGTATTATGGGATACTCACACCTTGTACACATCTGAAGGAAGTAAATTAGGAGTGATCATGAATAATTCATGTTAATATAGTATAAGTAGAAGTTAAAAAAACTATCAAATATAATGATGTGATAAAAAGAGTAGCAGTAGAATAAGTCTAAATGTATAGACTTTCTCCTATCTTTATGCTTTTAACCAATTATATGCATTTTTAAATTTCTTTGCCCCAAGTGATAAATATGTCAATGGTTAATCTATCAAATAAGATATAGGCAAAGGGAGAAGGAAGAAAAAGAGAAAATAATGGAGAAGGCCATGGAGGGTAAGGAGGAAGAGAGAAACTAAAGATACACCTGTTGGGGAGAATAATGATGTAATAGAATGCCCTAATTTCTCATTTGGTATTTGATATCTACAAACAGGTTGATATATGGAAATGTAGTAGAAACATCACAAGATTTCAAGTCAGAAGACTGACCTGAATGTCCACTTTTTGATTCTCTCTCTTGCTTCCTGCCTGATCCTTGACAGGTCAATTCTTATTACTATGCCTTAGTTTCCTCATTAAGAAATTAATCCTGAAGAGATTGGTAATATGCTTTCTAATGTTCCTTCAAGATCTAAATTTCTGATACAGGTTTTGAAATTTGGGATCCCAATGAAAAAGGAGCACAACACTATTGCCAAAAGCAAAATTTGAATTAGGCACAATCAGATTAGGAAACTACAGCCATAATGCATATTGTAGAGAGGGTGAAGATTGTTGCAGGAGAGGATGTCACTTTTTAATTAAAATATACTTTTTTTAAGTTCCAGAAAATTCTTCTATTCTTTATCTTCAGATAAAAGAAGACTCATGAGTTCCAGAAAATAGTACAAAAGCCTTTTGTGCACAGTGTCATATATAGGGAGTACAATTTTGTAATTTTGCCTAATCCAAACAAGTGTTTTTCCCTAGTCCTTCTCTGATAATTGATATTGATAGAAACCTAAACAATAAAATTTATTAATCTGTCAGAAAACAAGACCATCAAGAACTTAGTGCTTAATGCATGTTTTGGACAGTATACTATAACACTGTTGTTTGAATCTCAAAGGCCTAGATTCTAGGTCCTGTTTGTTAATAGTTTTGTTAAGTGCACAGTTGTTTTAAAATCTGTGAATTTTGATTTCTGAATCTATAATTTGAATATGTTATCTGTCTTGTTTTCTTGAAAACTTTATAGAGAACATCAATTCAGATAATAGACATGAAAATATTTTTAAAATTACAAAGTGCTATATAAAACATAAATATAAGGGATAAACAGATGAAATACAATAAGTAGATGAGGTGACTAAAAGAAATAAATTGGATTATCAGTTTTATAGGATCTCGGTTTTATCCTTGTTCTCTTATTAATCAATAGGATGGTTCTAATAGTGTCCCTTAGTTTTTGGGGGGATGACAATTTATTCATCTGTAAAGCAGTGGACAACGTAATGCCAAAGTCCCTCTAGAATTCCCATTTCCATAATTTAGTCTTTCTTACCTATATTATCAATTCAATCAATTTCCTCCAATATAAAACTTTCCTCAATACTAGTGTTCCCACCCTTCTCTAATATTCCATGACTATGTGGAATGTGTAGACTTTAGAAAGTTAGTGATAGAAATGTAAATTAGAAGTTGATTCCGGATCACTGAGAATAAATCTAGAGGATGAATCATTTCTCTTCACTTCAAACATGCATATAATATAGTTAAAAGCATAAAGATAGGAGAAAGTTTTGAAAGTTTTTTGGGGAAGTTACACATATATTACATAAACACTTTAGTATGGTATAATCTACTTCCCCAGACTTTTTTCCCCCCATTAGCCTTGCCTTGCCTTCCTGAGATGAGTAATCAGATTTATATTTCAGTCACTGCTTTTTTAACTCTGCTTACTCTAAAAAATACTTTCTGAATTCTCTGTGACAAATCATGCATGGTAAGAGTCAACCATTAACCAGAATTCAAGGCTAAAAAACAATCTTCTTTTCTCCCTATACAAAATGATTATCGGACTGAAAAGAATAGAAGTGAAAATGGTTAATGGTGCCATGAAACAAAGGACAAGTGAAGTGCCTTCCATGACTTAAAGGCTCTAATTCTTTCACAATAAGAAGTATGGGGTAATATGTCTTGAAAGGTTGATTTGTGTAAAATTATTGGGAATTAAAAAAAAGAGGAGTTTATATTTCATGCTAAGAACAATAAAGAAACAGTGAGAGTTAACTGAGTAAGGAAGTGACATGGTAAGATCTGAACATAATTACAATCACTTTGTCATCTATTTGGAGTATGTATTAAAATGGGGAGAAATTTAAGAAGAGAGATTCATTAGGAGATAATTGTAAAAGTCCAGAAGAGAAGTGATGATAGTCTGAACTAAGGTAGAGTTTGTGTGAAGAGTGAGAAAGGGAAGAATGCAAGAGATATTGTGAAAGTAATTTTGATGATTAGTTGCATATGTGAGGAGAGTGAAAATAAGGTTTCTATGGTGATACTTAAGTTACCATTCCAGAAGATTTCAAGAATGGCCATTTCCTATACTGGAAATTGTGGTGGTATTAGATGTGTATATTTTAGGGAAAAGTAAAATGAGCATTGTTTTTGATGTGTTTAGTTTGTGGTCTCTATGGGAAATTTTCTATTGAGAACTAATGGTTAGAAGAGAGTCTGAGGTTAAGTATAGACACCTCTTAGTCATCTGATTAGAAATAATAATTAAACTAATGGGAACTGATGAGTAATGGTAAAAAAAAAAAATGAAAAGAAGAGGCCCAGATAAGAGCTTTAGGATATTCCATTCATGGGAGGAATTAATATAATGTTCATTATGAGTCACCCAGAGAGAGCTGGAAAGATCTTTCTGAAAAGTAGAAAATTCAAGCAAGAATCTTCAAGAAATAGGAATGCCATGAAAACCCAGACAAGAAAGTTTACTGAAGAAGAGAATAATCAGTGGTATATAATGCTTTAAAGAGGTCGTAAAGGAAGAGGACTGATGAAAGGCTATTAGATTTGGCATTTAAGAAATCACTGCTAACTTTGAAGAGAAAATTTTAAGTTGAATCATAAAGATAAATACTTTACAAAGATGTGTGAAATAAGAGGAAAGGAAGCAAAGGCAATCAGAGGAGATTTGAATTACTAAGTACCTATGAAAATGCAAACTTCATAGCCTGAATCAGAATTCTTCTTGCTCCATATTAGGGCTGTCCATATCATGGTAAAGAAGGAGTGTCAAAGAGCACTGAGCTTGCCCAGGAGACTTGTATCTATTACTATTCAGATGTGAGACTCTAAAAAGTCCCAGACTCAGATTTCTCATCTATTAAGTAAATGAGTTGAACAAGATGAACCTTAAAGTACCTTCTAGCTGATAGCTAGCTAGCTAGTTTACTAGCTAGATACATAGATAGATTAAAGAGATACTTTGGGAAAAGTCCTTTTTTCAGGTAATATTGTTACTGTCTCAACAACTTGTCCCTACACCTGATAAAGGAAACAAAACAACCAAAAACAAAAGAGGAACTTTTAATTTTAGACTTTGTCATAAAAATTATTAAGTATTCTACTCTATGTCTCTATTGGTTTGTAATTATTCCCTATAATACATTTCTAGTACTCTGTCTAATGTTGTTTTAAAAGTCTCATGGGATTCTATGTCTACCACTTTTCCTAGAAATGGTAACATACTTTAACAGCTATCAATGCCAGAAATAGTCTTCTTTCTTTCTAGCTGGCATTATCCCCTTTACAGATCCATTACAAAAGAACCTTCTGCCATTGAGGTTTGTTTCTTATATCCTCAGGGTATTGTGCCAACCTGCACTCTCTTTCCCTGAATGATGACTCTTTGTTTTTATTTAGTCCTGTGAGATGCAGTTTTGATTGCAAAATTGAAGGGGAAGGGAATGGAGTTAAGTGGGTCATAGTTGAAAGGAACTAAAGTAATTCTGATTTCTGGCATTTTACTATTTGAACCAATTTGTAATCCTTCCCTTGTTCCACTAAATAAATTCTCCTTTCCTTCTCTGAGTAAGGAAAGAATACCAGGGACTTTTCTTCCCATTTTATTCAAAACTACCTGTGATACACAAGATAGAGATTAATTTAGTTTGATAAATTTGATCTTTAAGAGTACAACTATCCTCAGGGAGGTTTACAACTATGGGTCAATTTCACCTTGATGCTATTGTTTTAATCAGGTGATCAGATGAACTCTTTCCCTATATGTCTCTTCATTACAAATTGGTTTTGATCAAATCATTTCACTTCTCTATGCCTCAATATCATCTATAAAAATATGTTGGAATAGGAAATATTCATCATCCTCTCCAACTCTAAATTTAATACTCCATGATCCATGTTCTCTTGATTGTGATCCAGCACTAGGTCAGAATAAGAGCTGCCATTTGCCCAGAATATCACTTAGGGAAAGTACCATAAACTTCCAGCCTTAATTTCCTCATATTTAAAATGTTGTTAATAATTTCCCCATTACCTAACTCACAAAGTTCTTGTGAATAAATTTTAAAAAGAACTTTATATACAATAAAGGGCACATAAATGTTATTTATTAATATTATTAGAGAATAATAGGAAATGTTAATTGTGGATAGATAAGGCATATAGAATGTTACGATGGTTAAAAGTTCAAAATTTTCAATATGGAGGATGTTATTTGCTTAATTATCATGTACATGTAGAAGACCCTCTAGTCTAAATAATCAGTTTGTCCCTGGAACTCATCCCACATCAACAACTAGCTGCTGGGCATCTCAATATGCATGTTCTATGCAGCAAGATAAATATATCCAACACTGATTTTAAAAAAAAAAAAATTCAATGCACATTACTTTATGAATCATTTTTGAGAGAGAAAAATCAGAACAAAAGGGAAAAAACATGAAAGAGATTAAAAAAAAAAACAGAAAAAAGAAGTGAACATAGCATGTGTTGATTTACATTCAGTGTCCTTAGTTCTTTTTTTCTGGATGCAGATGGCCTTTAGTGTATAAAGTCTATTGGGATTGCTTTAGATCACTGAACCACTGAGAAGAAACAAGTCTCTCATAGTTGATCATTGCATATTCTTTCTGTTATTGTGTACAATATAATTCTGGTTCTGCTTGTTTCACTTAGCTTCAGTTCATGTAAATCTTTCTAGGCCTTTCTAAAATCAGCTTGTTCATTTTTATAGAACAAAAATTTTCCATTATCTTCATATACCACAACTATGGGCATGTGTTCCAATTCTTTGCTACCACAAAAGGAGCTGCTACAAACATTTTTACACACGAGGATCCTTTTCCCTCCCTAACCATTTCTTTGAAACACAGAGATAGTAGTGGCACTGTTGAGTCAAATGGTATGCAGAATTTCTTAGACCTTTGGGCATAGTTCCAGATTTCTGTTCAGAATTTCACAATTCTCTCACCAATGCATTAGTGTCTCAATTTTTCCACATTCCCTCCATCATTTATCATTTTTTTTTCCTATCATCTTAGCCAATCTGAGAATTATGAAGTGGTACCTCAGAGTTGTTTGAATTTGCATTTCTCTAATTAATCATGATTTAGAGCATTTTTTGCTTACAACTATAGATGACTTTAATTTCATTATCTGAAAATTGTCTGTCTATATCCTTTAACCATTTATCACTTGGGAATGACACATATTCTTATAAATTTGACACCATTCTTTAACTATTTTAGAAATGAGATCTTTATTAGAAATACTGACATAAAAATTTTTCCCCTAAGTTTTGTATTTCCCTTTTAATCTTGTTTCTATTGGTTGTGCAAAATCTTTTTAAATTAATGTAAATAAAGTTGTCCATTTTACCTTCCATAATATTCTCTAGTTCTTTGGTCATAAATTTCTCCCTTCTCCAATGATATGATAGGTAAATTATGCCTTGTTTTCTTAATTTGCATATTGTATCACCCTTCATTACCAAATCATGTATCTATTTTCATCTTAATTTGGCATTGATTATGAGAAGTAGGTCTATGCCAAGTTTCTAACATATTATTTTCCAGTTTTCCTAGCAATTTTTGTTAAATAGTAAGTTCTTACTCTAAAAGCTGCAGGTTGGTGAGTTAGCAAATATTAGATTGCTATACATCTAGATTATTGTGTTATATATATATATATATATATATATATATATATATATATATATATATATATAATATATATATATATATATATATATATATGTAATCTATTCTACTGATCCACCACTCTTTTTCTTAGCCAGTACCAAATGGTTTTGATGACTGCCTATTTTATAGTATAGTTTTAGTTTTGGTACTGCTAAGCCACTATCCTTTGTAATTTTTTTTTTCATTACTTCTCTTGATATTCTTGACCTTTTATTTTTCCAGATGAATTTGATTTTAATTTTTTCTAGTTCTATAAAATAAATTGTTGGCAGATTGATTGTTATGTCATTGAACAAGTAGACCAATTTAGGCAGAAAAATTTTCATTTTTTCATTTATTTATTTATTCATCCATTCATTTACTCATACACCCACTTATTTATTTATTTATCTGCTTGCCTGGTTCCACCCATTTATTTATTTATTTGTTCATTCATTCATTCATTTATTTATTTTAGTGCCTTGGCCTACTCAAGAGCAATTGATATTTTTCCAGTTGTTTAGTTCTATTTTTATTTGTGTGGGAAGTGTTTTGCAATCATTTTCATATTGTTCTTGGGTTTCTCTTGATATATAGACCCTCCAAATATTTTATTTTGGCTACAGTAATTTTAAATGGGATTTCTCTATCTCTTGCTGATAGGCTTTAGGAGAAATATATAGAAAGGCTGGTGATTTGTGTGGGTTTATTTTATATCCCATAACTTTGCTAAAGCTGTGAATTGTTTCCAGTAGTGTAAAGGGCTCAACTCTTGACTTCATGCACTGAGGTTCAGACAACCGAGCACTTAAAACTAACTACTGATTGAACAACACTCTATTAGCATATGCTTGGAAAATGACCCTTCCCACTATTCTTTGCTAGCTCGATAATTGGTATATACAGAGAATTGTAAGAGGGACTAGGGGGTGGAATAAGACCAGCCATAGTCACTTTGGTGGTAGACGAGGAAGAAGGAAATCATGGAGATTCTGCTTCCATCCAATTCACTTCTACCTTTAAAGACCAAGAATAAAGACCAAGAACTTTTGCTTATCCTGACTGCCTGATTCTAAGGTATCCAGGGTGCTAACACAGTCATCATAGAGTAGGTTTTAGATGATTTTCTAGGATTCACTAAATATGTCATCTGCAAAGAGTGATAATTTTATGTCCTCATTTACCTATTCTAATTTTTGTTTTCCTCTTTCTTATTGCTAAAGCCAAAATTACTAATACAATATTGCATAAGTGTGGTAATAATGGGCATCCTTGTTTCACCCCTGATCTTATTGGGAATGTGTCCAGCTTCTCCTTTTTACAAATATGCTTGTTGTAGGTTTTAGATATATATTGCTTATTATTTTAAAGAAAGCTCCCTTTATTCCTATTCTCTCTAGTGTTTTTGGTTTTGTTATTATATAGTCAATTATGGTAAAAGTTTTCCTGATATTGAACCAGCTCTGCATTCTTGGTATCAATCCCACTTGGTCATAATGTGTTATCTAGCTGATAACTTGCTGTAATCTCTTTGTTAATATTTTGTTTAACATTTTTGCATCAATATTCATTATAAAGATTGGTCTGTAACTTTCTTTCACTGTTTTGGCTCTTCCTGCTTTAGGAATCAGTACCATATGTGTGTCACAAAAGGAATTTGGCAGAACATTTTTATCTATTTTTCCAAATAATTTACATGATTTTTTTTTAGGGAGTTCATTAATGACTTGTTCAATTTCTTTGTTCTAAAATGAGACTAAGAATTTTATTTCCTCTTTTGTTAACCTGGGCAATTTATATTTTCATAATGTCAGATTTGCTGCCATATAGTTAGACAAAATAGCTCCTGATTATTACTTTAATTTCTTTTTCATTGGTGCTAAGTTCATTCTTTTCACTTTTGATGCTGGTGATAGGGTTTTTTGCTTTCCCTTTTCTCATCACATTGACCAAAGATTGATCTATTTTGTTGTTTTTTGCATAAAACCATTTCTTCATTTTATTTATTAGTTCAATAGTTTTCTTAGTTTCAATTTTATTAATTTCTACTTTGAGTTTAAGAATTTCTAATTTAGTATTTAATTGACAGTTTTTAATTTTTTTTTTTTTTAGCTTTTTTAGTTGCATTCCCAATCCATTGATTTCTTCTTTCTCTATTTTATTCAAGTAGCTATTTAGAGATGAAACATTTCCTCCAATAACTGTTTTGGCTGCATCCAATAGATTTTGGTATGCTATCTCATTATTATCATTCTCTTGAATGAAATTATGGATTATTTCTGTGATTTTGTATTTGATCTACTCCTTTAGAATCAGATTATTTAATTTCTAATTAGTTTTTAGTCTATATTTCCTAGTATGGCAGAAACTAGGCATTGACCCACACTTAACACTGTACACCAAGATAAGGTCAAAATGGGTTCATGATCTAGGCATAAAGAATGAGATAATAAATAAATTGGAAGAGTATAGGATAGTTTACCTCTCAGACCTGCAGAAGAGGGAGGAATTTATGACCAAAGAAGAACTAGAGATCACTATTGACCACAAAATAGAAAATTTTGATTATATCAAATTGAAAAGTCTTTGTACAAAAAAACAAAACAAAACAAAACAAAACAAACAAACAAAACAAAAAAAAAAAACTAATGCAGACAAGATTAGAAGGGAAACAATAAATTGGGAAAACATTTTTACAGTCAAAGGTTCTGATAAAAGCCTCATTTCCAAAATATATAGAGAATTGACTCTACTTTATAAGAAATCAAGCCATTCTTCAATTGATAAATGATCAAAGGATATGAACAGACAATTCTCAGACAAAGAAATTAAAACTATTTATAGCCATGTGAAAATATGGTCCAAATCATTATTAATCAGAGAAATGAAAATTTAAACAACTCTGAGACACCACTATACACTTGCCAGATTGGCTAGAATGACAGGGAAAGATAATGCAAAGTGTTGGAGGGGATGTGGGAAAACAGGGACACTGATACATTGTTGGTGGAATTGTGAACACATCCAGCCATTCTCGAGAGCAATTTGGAACTATGTTCAAAAAGTTATCAAACTGTGCATACTCTTTGATCCAGCAGTGTTTCTACTGGGCTTATACCCCAAAGAAATACTGAAGAAGGGAAAGGGACCTGTATGTGCCAAAATATTTGTGGCAGCCCTGTTTGTAGTGGCTAGAAGTTGGAAAAGGAATGGATGCCCATCAGTTGGAGAATGGTTGAGTAAATTGTGGTATATGAATATTATGGAATATTATTGTTCTGTAAGAAATGACCAGCAGGATGAATACAGAGAGGATTGGTGAGACTTACATGAACTGATGCTAAGTGAAATGAGCAGAACCAGGAGATCATTATATACCTCAACAATGATACTGTATGAGGATGTATTCTGATGGAAGTGGATCTCTTCGATAAAGAGAGCTAATTCAGTTTCAATTAATCAAGGATGGACAGAAGCATCTATACCCAAAGAAAGAACACTGGGAAATGAATGTAAAATGATTGTATTTTTATTTTTCTTCCCGGGTTATTTATACCTTCTGAATCCAATTCTCCCTGTGCAACAAGAGAACTGTTTGGTACTGCACACATATATTGTATCTAGGACATACTGTAACCTATTTAACATGTAAGAGACTGCTTGCCATCTGGGGGAGGGGGTGGAGGGAGGGAAGGGAAAAATTGGAAAAGAAGTGAGTGCAAGGGATAATGTTGTAAAAAATTACCCTGGCATGGGTTCTGTCAATAAAAAGTTATTTTATATATATATATACATATGTATATGTATATTTACTATTTCTGCCTTTCTTCCTCTGATTGTGAGGTGTGTATGCCCTAATACATGGTCAATTTTTTTGTAGGTGCCAGGTAGTACTGAGACACAGGTATATTCTTTCCTGTCCCCATTCAATTTTCTCTAGAGATCTATCACATTTAGGTTTTCTAGGATCCTATTAATCTTCCTGGTTTCTTTCTTGTTTATTTTGTGGTTAATTTGTCTACTTCTGAGAGGAGTTGCTTGAGGTTTCTCACTAGAATAGTTTGGCTGTCTATTTCTTCCTATAACTAGTTTAAAATCTTCTTTAGGAATTTGCCTTTTCTACTACTTGGTACATACATATTTAGTACCATTACTATTTCATTATTTATATTACCCTTTATCAAGATGTATTTTCCTTTCTTATCTCTTTTAATTAGATCTATTTTTACTTTTGTTTTATGTGAAAGGAGAATTGCTTTCCCTGCTTTTTTTTTTTTTTTTTTTACTTCAGCTGAAGCATAATAAATTCTGGCCTAGTCTTTTTTTACTTTTATTCTGTTTGTATCTCTTGGTGTCAAATGTGTTTCTTGCAAACCACATATTGTAGTATTATGTTTTTTTTTTTTTTTAATTCACTCTATTAACTTCTGTTTTATGGGAGAGTTCATTCCATTCATATTCAAAGTTATGATTACCAACTCTGTATTTCCCTCCATCTTATTGTCTCCCCTGTATATGCTTTTATTCTCTTTCCACCATGTCCTTAGTGGTATGTTTTTTTTTTTTTTAACCACCTCACCCACTACCTTACTTTCTACAGCCTCTCTCCCTTCTCTTAGTAGTGTTTTTTTTTTAACCCATTCCACCCACTA
This sequence comes from Antechinus flavipes, assembly GCF_016432865.1. Taxonomy (NCBI): domain Eukaryota; kingdom Metazoa; phylum Chordata; class Mammalia; order Dasyuromorphia; family Dasyuridae; genus Antechinus; species Antechinus flavipes. Next base: position 118,424,462 of record NC_067402.1, read on the forward strand.
CCTTGTCTTCTATAAATCCTTTCCTCCTTTCCATGCTAGTTGTTTATAGTGTTAGATAATTCTCTTTCCCCAATTAAATGATTAAATTACTTTCTCTTAGAGCCTAAACTGATGAGATCAAGCTTCAAACAATGCTCATCTCTCCCTCCCCCTTCTTTCCCTGGATTGTAATAGGTTTTACAACAATCTTAGTTTGAACTAATTGTCCCATTTGCTCTTCCCTTATCTCTTTTTCCAGTACAGACCTCGACCCACCCCTTAATGTGTTTTTCTTTGATGTCATCATTCCTACATCCTTTTACAATCACATCTCAGTCCATGGGATGCCCCCCTCAGTCTGCCCCAGTAACAGAAACATTTCTCAAGAGTTACAGATATTATTTTCCCCTCTAGGTATATAAATAGTTTAAACTTTAATATAATAATAATAATATGAAATAACAATAATAATAACACATATTTTCCCTCTGGTAACCTTTCTATTCTTCTCTTGAATTCTGTGACTGTAGATTAATTTCTGTTTAGTTCTTCTTTTTTTTTTTTTTCAGTAGAAATGATTGGAAGTCTCTTGTTTCATTAAAGCTCCATTGTTTCCCCTAAATGATGATGTTGAAACTTGATGGATAGTTAATTCTTGGTTGTAACACTAGATCTTTTCCTTCTAGAATATGATATTCTGGGCCCTTTGATTGTTTATTGTAGACACTGCCATTTCTTGGGTAATCATGACTGTTTCTCCTTGATATTTGAATTATCTTTGTCTGGCAGTTTCCAGTATTTTGTCTTGGAGATTTTAGTTTTGGTGTTTTGCCACAATGTTCCTTGGGGTTTTCCTTGTAGGATCTCTTTTTCTGAAGGTGATGGATGGATTCTTTCAATAAGTATTTCTCCCTCTGTTTCTAGAATATTGGGGCAAATTTTCTTAATGACCTCTTATAGAATGCTACCCAGGCTTTTTTTTTTTTTTTTTTTCTATAATGGTCTTCAGGTAGGCCAATGATTTTTAAATTGTCTCTTCTGGATGTATTATCTAAGTTGGCTCTTTTGCCAATGAGACAGTTGACCTTTTCTTCCCTTTTTTCATTCTTTTTTGTTTGTTTGATTGATTCTTGGTTTCTCACAAAGTCGTTTGCTTTCATTTGCTCTGTTCTAATTTTTAAGGTGTGATTTTCTTCACTTAGCTTTTATATCTCTTTTCCCATTTGATAATTCTACTGTTTAAGGAGTTGTTTTCTTCAGATAATTTTTTTTTCTTTCCTTTTCCAAACTGTTGATTCCCTCATGTATACCTCTCATTTCCTTTCTCATTTTTTTTTTCCTTCTACCTCTCTTATTTGCCTTTTAAAGTCTTTTATGAGCACTTCCAAGAAGCTTTTTGGGGCTTGAAACCAGTTCATATCACTCTGAGATTTCCTCTGTGGACATTCTGTCCTTGTCTGAGTTTGCATTTTGATCTGCCCTATCACCATAGTAGCTTTCTATAATTAAGGTTATTTTCTGTTTCTTGCTCATTTTTTTTCCTTTTCTTTTGATATTTCCTTTTTTTTTTTTTTTTTTTTTACTTTGGTTGAGCTCTGCTCCTGGGTAGTGCTGTCTCAAGCTTTCTGTGCAGCTCCATGCCTTGAGTTTGAGCACAGGGCTTCTTTGTGTCTGCAGAGAATAGCTTTGACTGCTCTTTTCAGGAAACAGTCTTGTTTCCCAGCATTTGCCTGCTGAACTGGGACTGTAGCCTGCCCCACTGATCTGCTGCTCCATTTAGCCAGGACTGAGAGTCTCATTTGATGATTAGCTGTGATTAAGACCCTCTCATTGGTTTCCCAGAGTCTATCTGACCTGGGTTGAACACCCTTTTCACCCCAATGAGACTGATCTTTCTTGAAGTTTTTCCAATCTATCTTGAACTGGAGAGTGGTTTCATTCTGTCAGGCTTAGTTTTATGTGGTTTTCGAGGGAAACTGGGAGAACTTGAGCAGCTTCCTGACTTTTACTCTGCCATTATGGCTCCATCCCTGGAAGTTCCCAAAACTGAGTTCCTTATCTTTCACCTAAATCCATTTCTATATCTTTTGAGGGCACCATTATTTTTCTTGTCATCCAGGTTTCTAACTATACAGTTATACTCAGTTCCTCACTCTTCCTCATCCTTCTTTTTGTCAATCACCTGCTGAATTTTGTGATTTTTTTCTACCATATCTGTTGCATCTTTCCACTTCCATAACTCATTTACAAGTTCTGCTTGTCATCATTTCTACCAAAGAAAATTGAACTAACCTCTTAGTCTGCCCAAAATAATTTAATTCTTCCATCTTCAACATGTATGCCTAAGGCATAAGGTAACTCATCATTCAGTTTCCTCAAGAAAGGTTCTATGTTTCATACAGGATGAAATAAAAATTACTTTTGCATTTCAAAATTCATCTACACTCTTTGACTTTAGCCTATCTTTCTAAGTTAAAATCAGATACATTAGACCTCTTTGTTGTGACCAAATCAACTTTCCTATTCTTTTTTAATTCTATGACTTTGTAGAGATTACAAATATCATGGGGCTTCTGCTGATAACTAACTAGGTAGCTTTGGTAAAGTCATATTATTTCTCTGTATCTCCATTCCCTCACATGTAAAATGAGAAAAAAACAAATTAGACAATCTTTGAATCCTTCAGTTCTAATTTTATTTTATTCTATTGTTTTTAATTTTTAAAAGGGAACAAAGTTTGCTCACACACCCCAAAACATAAAAAAAAAATTCTCACATTAGCAATGAATAGTATTTAAAAAGAAAAATTATCTTAACTCCTCTTCCCATATTTTTATTATTTCAAAAAGAAATTTAATCTTTAAATGTATTCCTCAGAAATGTAGGAATATAGTTTATGAGCCAAACCAACATCAAAAGATATTTTTATCTCTGTTCTCCATGACAAATTGGAATTTATAGTCTGCATTTGTGTCAAAATTTAAATAAAGCAAGTAAATCAAAAAGAAATATATTATGTTATTTATTTTACAGAAATACCTAAAGACATAAAAAAATCTGTTGCATTTTTATTTAGATTAATTACATTATTATTTCTGTCATTTCTTGGGAGAATTTGTGTGTGTGTATATGTATAGCTTTAGATAAAAAAAAAATGAAATAACCTGATTATATGAAGCTATTTTTTCCTTAGCAAATGTCTTTCATTTAAATATTTGGTAAGTGAAAAAACTGTGAAGTGAAGAGCTTTATAACAGACATAAAGTTTTCACTGACAAGGATACAGATATAGGGGTCAATTATTTATCACTAATATAGAGCCTGAGGTTTCTGAATTGCTTCGCAAAAGATTTTATGAGGTTCTTTTCATGGAAACTCATCTAGGTAGGTAAGTATAGATGCTTCTTTTTTACACAGACAATTCTCATATTTTAAAATTGACACAAATAAGGCACAGGATATATATCTAATCAAGGTAAAGTTTGGAATTGTGGTAATGACCTACAACATACAGATCTAAACTGCATGGTTTATCTGTGTGTATAAATTAACCAGAAGACTATGCTTATACATATATAGATGTATATTTATGTAATATGGATACACACACACACATATATATATGTATATATATAGATATAGATATAGATATACACATATATATTCACACACACACATATATACATATTATATATCTTTATATACCTGTGTGTATATATAAAATTATTCACATACCTACTCTTGTCCCTATGCCCCAATACATCTCTTGAGTAATATTATTCATTTTCTGAAAAGAAGGTAAAAGAATATAGATTGATTCAGTATCTCCAAACAATTGTAATTTAAGGGACAGCCCCCTCCCCTTCACATATGAGATTTAAATTTACATGAGATTTATATACCACTAAGAGTCCTTCAAAACACTGAATGTGATATTTTGGTTGTGGTTATCAGCATGTGATTTTGATGGTTTGGATAACTCCTGGCAACAGATCATCTGTAATTTACTAGTCTTAAATTAAGAAGCTCAGGGCATAGAATCATGAAGATAAAGTCTGGAAGACTTGAGTTTGAACTGTCTCTCGGGCATTACAAGCTATGTAACCCAGGGCAAGAAACTGTACTTTGGCTTCAGTTTCCTTATCTAAAAAATCAAGGAATACATAACATAGAGTTAGAACTATAAAGGAATTTAGTGGCCATTAAATTACTTTATATCTCTAACTATATAATATTATAATCCTATTACTCAATAGTTTCAATTGTACCTGACTCTTCATTTCCCTGAAGAGGAAGAGGAAGAGAACATTTCCCTGTTCGGGATTTTTTTGTCAGTGATACTAGAATGGCCTGCCATTTCCTTTTTTAGGCTGAGATGAGATGCCTGAAGCAAATAGAATTAAATTGCATACCCAGCTTCACACAGTTAGTATCTGAATCCAGATTTGAACTCAGGAAGATGGATCTTTCTGAATTAAGACCCAATTCTCTCTACTGTGCCATCAAGCTGCTTATTTTGGTTTAAGTCCCTCATATAATATCTATACGAACATGAGAAAAATCTTAACCTCTTTGATCTCCCAGATAACACTCTAAAATTGTAAACTACATTTATGCTGCATGCCAGCAGTGATAGAAGAAAATTATGGTTTCATAGATATGATAATGCCTCTCCTGGAAGCACTCCCCCCATCTTAGAATTAAAAAAAAAAAGGTACATGGGTTTTTACATTTTTTGTGTGTGAAAATCAAACTTTGTTGTATGGAAAACAATTTTAAAAGCTCTTCAAACTATTGGAGTCTCGTCCACCACATGGTGATTGCTTCTGCTGGAATGGTCCTAGAAGGGACACCCAGTTGGGAAAAATATGTCACAGTACAATTAATAATCAGGGTGATTTCATCTACTGCCCTATCTTTATCTTCAATTGAAAAATCCATCTATTGACTCTAATGAGGCTAGCAAGGACCATATCAATCTAAGTAATGTGGGGAATCGGGTTTATTTTCCAGGCAGATTTTGCTCACATTTCAGATAGAATAAATAATCTGAGATGTTTTGCAAATGTCTGTTGCAAGGAAGCAAATGGTGGTGATGGTTGAGAGGGAGAGAAGCCTTTATCACAATGAGTTTCTTCAAATAATTATTCCTGTGCCCTGTGGCAGGCAGTTTTGTATAGCACCAGATAAGAAAGCATATTTTCAAAAGCAGGTATTTTGTTATTTCTGTTGACATTCCTATCAGACATTAAAGCGGTAATAATCAGACTGAACTTTTCATTGGTTTGGGAGTATTTTGATATCAACAGTTAAATCTTATTTAGTTAAAATTCAAGGTAAGTTTGCTAATTATCACCAGAGGCAAAGCAATCTTAATGGGTCATATATGTCCCAATTTGTTCCATGTGCATCTTTGAATTTATTACAGTGGGGCATTTAATTGAGTTTAATGAGATTGTATATGCTGAGAGGATAACATATGTTGTAGAAGTTGACTTCTATTGCTTTACAAATTAGAATATCTCTGGCAGGTGAAACCTAGGATGTGGGGTTTGTGCTCTTGTTTATAAATTAAAATCCATATAAGTTCTTCAAAAGAGCTTGCTGGAATCATTTTGCCTATGAATCATAGGTAATAAGTTGGGATGGCTTGGTTTAAGAAAGGGTTTTCCCCTTATGCTGATTTTTTGTCTGGGAGGTTTCTTTGAAAGAAGCCCCATTTAATATACTAAAAAAAATGGGTAAAATGGACTCCTGCTGAAGAAAGTGCTTAGTTCTAGGCTTTTCTTATTACTTTTAAGGCATCAATTGAACATAGGAATGAGGAGGATGAAAGCCACACAGCATGAAACTGGATTTTATTTCATTTTTTGTCTCACACTATTTCTATGAAGAAGCATATGTGCAGGAAGAGGAAAGAAAAGATACACACACCCATGAATGCATACAAATATGAACAGAAAGGAAATTGAAAAACCTATCACCTAAAGGATCTCTTATTTGATGACAATTTATCAGAATGTGGAACTTTTTTCCAATTCTCAACTTCTAGGCTCACATCTAATTCAATATCTTAATCAAATATAATCATGTGGAGCCACCTCCTACTTTTTATCAGGAAGCTATCTCCTGCTACTTCTGTGACATTTGCCTATCCCCTACTTTCTAACACCTTTCCCTTCAAACTCCTATTTCATTCGTAGTTAAAATAACTAAAAATGAGCTGAGTAATCAAGATGATTTCTAAGGTCCCTCTCAGATCTAATATATAATCTTTCTTTTTTAAACCCCTGCCTATGTATATGCCCCATTCCAACCTAATAAGGCTACTTATTGTTCACTAAATATAAAGTATATTTATTGAATCATCTTTTCCTGTTTATGTGTAAGGGAAAAGCAAAGATTATGCAATAGAATATCTTTGGATTGAAAAGAACATGGGATTTAGAGACAGAAGACCTTAGTTTCAACTAAATACTTCCTATTTCTTATATTTGTAACCTTAAGTAGTTCATTCTTTGATTCTCAGTTTCCTCCTCTGTAAAATGAGACATTTTTTGGACTAGCTGTCCTTTAAAAAAATGTTTTAAAAAATGTGATTCTACAATTTCGAATAGCTATACCTTTACTTGTATCATTCCCTGTATTTGAAATACTTGCTTTTTCATCATCTTTCGTTTCCAAAATCATCATTTTAAATGCTGTCCAACCCTCTCCATGAAATCCTCCCTGATGTTTTTTCCCCAAGGAATTCTCCCAGTTAGATATAGGACTTAAGGAAGTATGAGGAATATGATTTTGGGCTAAATGTTTCCTACTAGTCAAACGCAAACAAACTTAGTCCCACTAAGTAAACTTACTCTCATTTTGAAATTTTGACAGGGATCTGAAACTTTTCTCAATCAAGTTTCCCTTCTTTCTATTATTGATCCTAGAAATGCTTCTTTGAACTCACTCCCTATATGCAAAGTCTTTTTTTTTTCCTTACAATGATTAGGCTGTGATTTACCATCAGTTAGTCTTTGTCAATGCATTTTTATTAAGTGACTGTGTGCAAAGGAAGGAAAAAATACAGTCTTACTCTTCAAGGTGCTTACAGTCTAATGTTTACAACATGTAAACAACTATGTATAAGCAAGACATATACAAAATAAATTGGAGAAAAATAAACAGAAAGAATTACCCTATTGAAAGGGTATAAGAAAAAGTTTCCTGCAGAACATGAGTTTTTATCTGAAACTTGAAGGAATCCAGATAGAAGAGAATTCCAGACATAAAAAAAATAGACAGCTAAAATTCTGAGTAATGGAATGACTTACATGAGGAATTTGCTGAAGGAAATGGATGTCTATTTCCCAAGAGTTCTGACCTAGATGAGACATAAGGTTCTTTGGGGATTCAATTCTTGAAATACTCATCACTAACAGTGATGAATCCCACTGGATCAGGTGATTTGGATCCTAGGATCTAGTTAATCTGTAAACATAATTGATTTACAAAATCTCTTATTTGGATGGGACCTTGTACATTAACTAGTTCAACATCAATTTGATCTCAAATAGTCAATGAGCAGACAAGAGAATTTTAACAACTTTGGAAGGAAGAGTGTCAGTTGAGTAATGAAGTCAAAAACCTGATTGAAAAGGTTGAGAATTGAATATAATAAGAGAATATAGCAACACTACATATACACAGCTTTTTCTAGGCGTTTGGCTAAAAAAAGGGAGAAATTGAGGATAAAAGCTAATCTAGTAAAAATGTTTTTTTTTTCTTTTTCTTTTTCTTTTTTTTAAGGAAGGAGACTTGGGCAAGTTGATAGAAAGAAACAGAATTTAATAATTATGTAGGAGGATAAATAGCAAAGAAAGAAGGTATAACTGAAGGGAGATAATTTGCTGGAAATGATACGAGGGAAAGGAATCAGTGATATTCAAGTTATACAATTCAAATATATCTGTAACAAGGCCACCATGTTCCTTTCTACAGCACATATTCTTATGAAACCTAAGACTTCCCCCTTTTCCTGCTAAAAAAAAATTAAAAAGATAACAATCTGTGTTTAAGTTTGTATGAATGAACAAACTGCAGAAGGCATGAAAGGTTGTCTACCTTTAGAAGAGTAAAGAATGATTCTGGACCTTCATCATTTCCTAGAATTTGTATCTTGTGCTCATCTAGCAAAGCCAAAACAACAACAACAACAACAACAAAAACAAAAACACCTCTTCATTTGAGAATAGGACTTTAAAAAGAGCACATGAAAGGAGGAAAAAGAACAATCCTAGAAGACAGACAGCACTTTTTTTTTTCCTGATATACAACAAAAAGGTGAAGATCTTGGAAACTGTAACTGAAATCTGGCAGTTTGGCCACTTCTATAGGGAGTAGATAGGGATATTAGAGCAAGAGTCAGAGATCAGATTATTTTCTTTCTAGGTCATTTACAAAGAAATGATTGTAAGATCAGAGAGGGAATAGCCAAAAATACATATAAATGCCCACATATTTGTTCCCCCAAAGGCAACCTTTTGGATTGATTTGCTACAGTATAACCAAGTTTGGAATTTAATATGAGAAGTAGGTATTACTTCCAGAGCCAAATTCAGGGGACAGTCAAGATCAAAAATAAAATCTCTGTCCTCATGAACTCAAGAAAGCACAGGGAAGGGAAAATGAAGAGAGAAAAAGTGAGCCAATGAATACTGAAAGTAAATCCAAGAAAATACTACTATTTGAATAAGAAAAAAAGTAGGCTGGTGCTGAGGAACTGAATCTTCCTCAGAGCTAACAGTTGGTCCCAGTTCCTCAAAAGTTGAATATAGAATTCTACTTCCTGAGAGAAAGTGGGAGTTCCGTGATTCCTAAAGTCTATCTAGGCTGTGCCTGAATAGTAACATTGACTTAATGGAACATGAGATGCACAGGACAAGAGGGAAACACTGAACTGATGTCGAAGAATCCCACTTCTTCCTCCTACCCCAATTTTGGATATTTATAGGTAGAAAAGCTTTGGTGGATAGGGTACTGATAGAAAATTAAAGGGGTAGCTAGAGGGTACAGTGGATAGAGCACCAGCCCTAAAGTCAGGAGGTCCTGAGTTCCAATCTAGCCTTAGATACTTAACACTTCCTACCTGTGTGACTCTGGGCAAGTCACTTAACCCCAATTGCTTCAGCAAAAAGAGAGAAAGAGAGAGACAGAGACAGAGACAGAGACAGAGACAGAGAGAGATCTCCAAAAGTGACAATATAAAAAACACTGGCTCTAAAGTCAAAAGATGTTGATTCAAATCTAACTTCTAATGTTTACAGCTGTGTTATCTATGCAAATCACTTAATCTCCTTTTGCCTTAATTTCCTCATCTATAAAGTGAAGAAGTAGGAATAAGTGGTTCCTTGAGCTCCTTCTAGTTTTATGATGCTAAGCAATGGCTGTAACATTTTTGAAAAAAAAGGGATTTTGTTTATCCAGAGTTAAATATTTAATGAGAAATGCAAACTTTGGGTTATGGTGGAATTCTGAGGCTTGATTATTGAATATTCTTATATCTAATTTATGATGTCTTCATAATTCAAGTTTTGAATTCTTCTGGCAGGCAATGCCTTCTGCTGCATAACCCTGAATGTGATAAGCAATTATGAAATCAGTACAACAATATGAACAATCAGTCTGTATTTAATCAGCAAGCAATCAAAAAAGCACCATTATCACTTAGGAAATTTAGAAAAATAGATTTGAAAAATATCAAAGCAATTTTCCTAGAGAACACCCAATATTTGGATATTTTCATTCTATAAACACAACCTTCATTCCTGACTTTGAAGAAACATACAAACAATATCTTTACTTGAAATATAGTATCATGGACTATGAAATAGAGGTAAATGTTTTATGATAGTGATTTTTGTTCAAAAATAAACCATTGACCTCTTAGGGATGGGAGAATGGGATCACTGAATGTTCTTCACAGCATGTGGCAGGACCTTCTGTGAGGTTTTTTTTTCCCTTTTTCTTTTTCAATGGTTCTGATCAGCAACAATCTGTTAGGAGCAGATTGGTGAACCTTGAATGACAGATTCTGGTGATTACTGGAAATAGATATTTTGGGATTTCATGACTTCTGTAGTGCTTTTTGGTATCTTTGTAAATAAAAGAAAAATGAAAAACAAAGAAAGGAAAACTCCCTGATCTTCCTTTCTCCTTTAAGAATTCTTGGAATTATCATCTCACATCTTCTTATAAATATATCTTCAACTCTACAGGGACTGTTTATGGAAAAAAAATATTATCTTCTGTCCTGGATAACATTAGTATTTATAGAATACTTTAGATTAAGTGAAGAAAATCAATCAACCTGAAATGATCAGGATACACAACAGACCCATTTTCCCTCTTAGATAATGGTGATAAACATTATCATCAATTACCATCATCATAAAAATATCTATTAATCACAATCATAAATATGACAAATTATTTGAGATATTTAGCCTACAATGATATTATTGCTGATATATATATATATAATATATGCCTGTAATACACACACACACACACACAAGTAACTCATGGGTAAAATAAAGTTAGTTTTTCTACTGAGAACTTATTTATATGAAATGTTAATTTCCAAGGAGAGCCCCAAAGATAATGAAATTTCAGCAGTCTTAACATAAGAATTATAAAGATATAGACTCTACAAAATTCCTCATAGTTAAAGAATCTTTGATGATGTATCTATACACACAAATTGATTCAGTAATTCATACTGAGTTTTCCAATCAATTGGGTTTCCCTCCACCCCTAGAAGAAAAAAAAAAAATCAGTCAAAACTATTTAATGGAATTGGCTTAGTCTTTTTTTAAAATTTCAAGTCAATCAAATAAGTCAGAATGGTTGGCTTGTTTGTGTAAACACAATCCTAAATTTCCATTACTGTTGACTGATGAAGATAATTACAAAAGAATAAGCTGACTCTGAAGTAATGACTTCCACCATCAACCAACATGTTTATAAATGAAGGCTGTTTAATGACACCCTTCACAGATGTTGCAAAAGGGATTCTTTGTGAGATTTAATTTGAACTGAAAAGTATCTGAAGTTCCCCTCAATTCACAGATTCTGCAACTTTACTTATGTTGTTTTTAAAAAAGCAAACAAACAAACAAACAAAACTGAGCAATTTAGAATGCTCTCTCCTCCTCACCTCTGACTTTTATAATCTTTGTCATCTTTTAAGACTTAGCTTAAGACCATCTTCTTCACAAGGCCCTTCCTGGTCCCCACAGCTACTATTTCCTTCTATTTACATTATATTTACTTTATATGCACTGAGTTCTAAAGGAAAGAAAATAAGGGATATAGACCAAGGAGTCCCTCAGGCTGCTTCCATATCCATCTCTAAGCCCCTTGCCATGCCTACTGGGAGAAAATTCTTTGCAAAACTTGACTTTTCATAGGTTGAATTTCTAGCATGTTGTGTCCCCACATAACAACTGCTATTATTGACTGAAGAATATTCAAGTTAAAGGTCCTCAAGTTAGACATGGGTAGAAAACTAAGCAGTTGTAAAACCTTGATCACTTAGCAAAGGAAGAAGTTACCATTCCTTAAGATTGAGCTTGACATCAGGAAAACCTGAACTGAAATATTGCCTTGCACACTCAGGTGTTGTATGACTCTAGGCATGTCACTAACCCTTTGTTTACCTCATTTTCCTCATCTGTCAACAGAGATAATAATAACTTTTATCTTCCAGAATTGTTGTGAAGATTAAATGAGATAAAATTTACCAAAAGTATTTAGAGTAATGCCTGGCACATAATAAGTATGATATAAATATTATTGTTATCCTAATCACCATTGTGTTTTTACCTTCCTGGATTCACCCTATAAAACATAAAGGTAAAAAGCATCTCAAGGGTCATAACTGACCAGGAATATGCTCTACAATTTTCCAAATGAATGATTCCCCAATCTTTCATTGGAGAATCAAGCCGTGAATGTAGTGAAAAAGGATTGAGGAAGATGTAATCATTAGTAATGTTGTGTGTAGTAGGTGGAACAGAAAAAAGGTTAGAGAGACTGACAAAAAAAGGAGTTGAGAGGGGAAAATACAAGAAAGTTAGGCTTTTGTATTGGGATAAACAAATATAGTAGACATCTTTGCCAATAATTCAACTCCAGGTTCAGGACAGGTATTGCAACAAAAGCAACTCTCTGTTAAGATGTCTATAACTTTGGTTCAATGAATCTTCATATGCCTAGAAACCAAGCTTACCTCTGGATCCACAGCAAAACAAAATCAGAATATATAGATTAAAGAATTATAGTAATTATTGTAGTGGTATTAATATCCAGAATCTTACCTTACCTTAGATACTCTCTATTCTTGAGGAACTAATAATCAAAAAGTCTTACACATATAAAATTCCTTCAGAATTCAACAACTATGCTATATGGAACTAAAGTGTTCTTGCAATATGTTTTCCATATTTACCTAGCTATATCATGAATGTATTTATATTTAAACACTTTTTTGATAGATGTCACCCAAATGAATGTTCGTAATCTTTATACTAAATGTAATAAAAAAAACTTTCAAAATATAGATATCTAGCAGAAGAAATCCGATATTTGGAAACAGGTCTACATTATTCTGTCTATTCCTGGAATTGTTTTAAAGGTCCTTTCAGTAAGTCTGTAGAAGATAAGCTTATATTGCCTAACATATATTCAATTGTAAAGAGCAGTTATTTTATCCATTTTCAATGGAAAAATAAATATAAAAGAATATTAGAATAGTGAGTTTTCCAAAGAAAATTTTGATAATAAAAAAAAATACTGAGTATCAATTCTGTGCCAACCATTAGTATTACAAATATGGGAGGAAAGGATTTTCTACTTTCAAGGATCTCACAATCTAATGGGAGAAGACATCATAGAAATGAAAGTTGAAAGTAGAAGGAGGAACTGTATGATATGGGGAAGAAATCCAATTAGTTCAGGCAACTAGCAAATGAGATGTCTGTGCTGAGCCACCTCCTTAAATGGAGCATTAGGAGTTAATGGTTCTTCCCTCTGAGCAGAGGATAGTGAAAAAGTGAGTGCCAAATCTGATTGGGAAAATCTCACCATCTTGAAAGATCCAATCATGTGTTTCTTGGGGTGTAGTAGAGGAATCAGAGAACAGGCAAAGCTATACAGGAAGATGGGAAATAAGGACTCTATTGAAAAATCATGAGAAGGATATCAGTAGTAGCAATGTCACATTTATATGTTATCCTTTATACGTTCTAATTTTATTCCATTTTTAGATGTGAAAACTAAGGCTCCAACAGGGCAAGTGACTTGCCTATAGTCAAGCAACTATTAAGTGAGACCTATTCAAACCCCAAGGACCCTGGATGTAGAGAAATGTAAAGTGTCCATATGCATAAAGAAAAGCAGCATTTATCATGGCAAAAGTGCACAGTTAAGACAATCTAGAGGATAAGAACTGAAGGAATTGCCTAATTTTAAAAATAATAAACACCAATCAGAAAGTCATTCAGAATGACTTTCCCAGATGCCACAAAATGCAGGTAGTGAATGGTGTGAATCCTTTCATTAGTCTGAATTCAACAAGGAGATGAAATTTTAGGGGATCAGTTCCAGGGGGGTCTTTGACATTATAGCCATAAGGAAAGTCAGGAGAGCAACATGCTTTTCTTTTACTCAAAGTTGAGAAGCAAAATGCTAGACAGCTGACTATGTTGTATGGTAAAATATTTAATTAGCACATATTACATAAAAAGAAAAGTTAATTTTAAAGAAAACACATGTTATACCCTTAAGGATAATTTAGCCGACAGCTCTAAACAAATAGAATTAAGTGGCAAATATAAGAAACTGGGTTGGAGTATAAATTCCCTCTAGCTCTCTCATCTTTGCATATATCTCACCTCATTTTTTTGTATGCTTCAATGAGCCTCACAAGTGAAAAGTTATCACTTACCCCTTTTAAGGGTATACTCTGAATCCTTCCCTATCTACTACCTCTTTTTAAATTAATCCAATCTAAGTGAAAGGGAAAACTAAGGATTTCTCAGAATAATAACTGCAGGAAATTCAAGACTCAGCACCAAAGATCTGTTAATCATTAAGGCTCTGGGAAGAAGAGCAAAAGACTTGCTCTTCGCCTTTGGGATAAGATTCATTGTTTGACAAAAACTGCTGGGAAAATTGGAAATTAGTATGGCAGAAAATAGGCATTGACCCACACTTAACACCATACACCAAGATAAGGTCAAAATAGGTTCATGATCTAAGCATAAAGAATGAGATTATGAATAAATAAGAAGAATATAAGATAGTTTACCTCTCAGACCTCTGGAGGAAGAAGGAATTTGTGACCAAAGAAGAACTAGAGATCATTATTTATCACAAAATAGAAAATTTTGATTATATCAAATTGAAAAGTTTTTGTACAGACAAAACTAATGCAGGCAAGTTTAGAAGGGAAACAATAAACTGGGAAAACATTTTTAAAGTCAAAGGTACTGATAAAGGCCTCATTTCCAAAATATATAGAGAATTGACTCTAATTTATAAGAAATTAAGCCATTCTCCAATTGCAAAATGGCCAAAGGATATGAACAATTTTCAGATGAAGAAATTGAAACTATTTCTAGTCATATAAAAAGATGCTCCAAGTCATTATTAATCAGAGAAATGCAAATTGAGACAACTCTGAGATGCTACTACATACCTGTCAGATTGACTAGGATTACAGGAAAAGATAATGCTGAATGTTGGAGGAGATGTGGGAAAACAGGGGCATTAATACATTGTTGGTGGAATTGTGAATACATCCAATCATTCTGAAGAGCACTTTGAAACTATATATGCTCTAAAAGTTATCAAACTATGCATATCCTTTGATCAAGCAGTGTTACTACTAGGCTTATATCCCAAAGAGATTTTAAAGAAGGGAAAGGGACCTGTATGTGCAAGAATGTTTGTGGTATCCTTCTTTGTAGTGGCCAGAAACTGGAAACTGAGTGGATGCCCATCAATAGGAAAATGGCTAAATAAATTGTGGTATATTAATACTATGGAATATTATTGTTCTGTAAAAGATGACCAGCAGGACGATTTCGGAAAGGCCTGGAGAGATATACATGAACTGATGATGAGTGAAATGAACAGGACTAGGAGATCTTTGTATACTTCAACAACGATACTGTATGATGATCAATTCTGATAGACATGGCTCTCTTTAACAATGAGATGAACCAAATCAGGTCATTTGTTCAATAATGAATAGAACCAGCTACACCCAGCAAAAGAACTCTGGGAAATGAGTGTGAACCACTACATAACATTTCCAATCTCTCTACTTTTCTCTGCCTGCATTTTTGATTTCCTTCACAAGTTAAGTGTACATTATTTCAAAGTCTGATTCTTCTTATGCAGCAACATAACTGTATGGCTATGTATACATATATTGTATTTAATATATACTGTAACATATTTAACATGTATTGGTCTGCCTGCCATCTGGAGGAGGGAGTGGGGGAAGAGAGGAAAAATTAGAAAAAGGTTTTGCAATTGTCAATGCAGAAAAATTACCCATGCATATATCTTGTAAATAAAAAACTATTAAAAAAAAAAAAAAAAAAAAAACTTGCTCTTCTAGCAGAAATACCTGAAATAACTTTCTGGATCTTTACTTAACTGCTTAGAGAAAAACATGACTAATTATTTAATGCCCTGGAGATATGCAAGATATCTCCAAACTAGCCATCTCTGTTTGTTGATTGAGGAAGACTGACATAAACTAAGTCACTTTGGTTAAATCTTCTAATTTCTCTGGCTTAATGGATTACTTACCACTAAATGAATCTCCTTATTGTGAGGGATTATATGGTTTCTCATAGAATTATTAACTAAGGTAGATTGAACCTATAACCTAAATTTAGTTTATGAAAGTCTGATGGGTTTGGGAAAATGAAATTCTTCATATAAACCTTATAATAGAATGCTCATATTAGCTCAAGTAAACATTTGTAAACCATGTAAAACTGACCACCTACATAAATTTAGGCAAACACACCTGCAAGCATTTGTAACTGACCATCATAAATCTAGGTAAACACATCTGTAATAAAGTCAACTATATCTGCCTGACTAGAATTTAGCAAACCTGTTCTACTTCCACCTGAGCAAACATTGAACAAGATAGTGAAAATTAACCAGATAAAAGGAGGGTAGGGTCATGCATTCTTGTGGTTTATGACTATATAATTGCCCTTCTGTGAAAATTGGTCTTCTCTTTCTGGAGAACTCCAGTGAGTGGACTGTCCACTTCTTGTGTGATTCTAATAAAGTTTCTGTCCTTCACTTTGAGAAATCTCTGAGTAGTCATTTTGAGTTAGGACTTGCTGTACCATACAGATCTACCTATCTATTGTCACAAAATAATGGTATTCATGAGGGTAAATTTCCTAAGCTCACCTTAGTCAAATCAAACTCTCTAGGTTAAATTTTACAACAGTATTCCATATTTACCCAAATGAAAAAGATAACAAAGAGACAAAGACTGCACCCAGTATTATTTGGTAAAAGGAATCCTCATGTTTGGCAAGATTGCCTATCAATACAATACAGTTTTCCTCTGCAATATAATTTTAGAGAATTTCCTACAGCAAAATTAAGTAACCTGCTCATATTTTAGATATCCAATGTGTGTCAGAAGTAGAAAGAGAGATGGGGAAAGACTCAGGGCTCTTTGTCCTTATTAATTTTAGGACTTTTCCCAATGGCCATTCAGTATTGTCATGCTTCTTTATTAACTTCTTTTTGGGTTTCTATTAGAAAAATCATTCTTTGCTCTTTGGATTCTACAGTCACTGTGGCTTTTAGGAAATTTAAACAGGAATGATAACCCCTTTCTTGCTCTTAAAACTGATGAGTCCTATATTCTGACTTTTTAGTCCTAGATATTTGGTACCTGGGGACCATCTCTACTTCCCCTGATCTATATCTTGCCACTGAACCAACATCTATAGGAAAGAGTAAGGCTTTAGGGACTTTGCACAGTCCTTCCTCACTTAAATCCATAGTTACAAGTTATAGCATCATCTTCCTGATGCCATGGTCCTCTTGGAGAAGAAAGGACAAACAATTTGGCAAACATAGTACATATATAGCAGAATTGGGATGGCAGAATGGAATGGTTATCATAAGAGTTAAACTCAATCACACATGGTTTGTTATTGAGTATACAGTATGTGGATCAGCGTGTAGAATTCTTAGTAAAACTAAATGATACAGACTAAGTAGGATAGGAACAGAGCTGGCATAGAGAATTCCCAGGTGAGGAGACTTACTCTACCTATGTTGGTCAGCAACTTCTCTGTAAGGTAGCGAATTATCTAGAGCACTATGTGTCAATTAACAGGTATTTATTAAACTACATGGTAGGTACTGTCCTATGTTCTAGGAATAGAAGCAAAAGCATAAAGATTCTCTTCTTTGTAGGATCTACAATCTGATGAGGGAGACAACTTGTACATAACAAGGTACATATAAAGTATATAGAGAATAGATAGGGAAATCTGACTAAGAAAGCCATTAGCAGTGGAAAGCACTAGGAATGGTCTCAGTCTTGAATGAAACCAGACAAAGAGCGAGAGGCAAATATGAAGGACATTCCAGGAAGAGGGAATAGATTATCCTGTTTGAGGAAATGCTATAGTCTACTTTTGTTAAATCTTAAAACATGTGGAGGGGGATAGAGTATAAAAAGAATGGAAAGATAGGAAGGGACCAGATCATACAAAGGTTTGATTAGCAAATAGAGGAATTCTATTTGACTCTGGAGATAAAAGGAAGCCCTTGGAGTTGATTGAGCAGAGGGGTCACATTGTTAGACTTATATTTTACAAAAAGCACCATGAGAGCTAAATGGAAGATGGATTAATATGGAAAAAGGTTGAAGCCTTTAGAAGACTACTTCAATAGTCCAAGGCAGAGCTGATGAAGATTTGAACCAGGGTTTTATCTGCATGAAGGGAGAGGAAAGGACATCTATCTTTATCAAGCTATTCCATTTCAGGAATAGATAAGAAATGTCAATAGCTTAAATTGCTAAATAACAGCAAGCATTTCTACAGTGTTTTATGTTTTACAAAATATTTTCCTCAAATCTCTGTAAAGTAGTTATGACAAGCATTATTTTTCTCATTTTGTACATAATGAATCTATAGCCCTAGAAACTTAGTGCAACACTGTAATTTAGTGCCTAAAAAGCCTACAAGACCTAAATTCAAGCCCACATCTGATGTAGTGATTACCCTGGGCAAATTACTTATCTCTTGGTAGCTAGTATATATAAATTATAGAGAAAGGAGCAATGTTAGAAAGTATACTCAGTGTATTCTTTGTATGTAGATATACATGTCTGGCACATACTTAATGAATATTTGTTGATTATCTCTGTTGGTACAGGAAGTTTTCTCCTCAGTGTTCCCTATACCAGGGCTTTTTAAACTTTTTCCTCTCATGACTCCTTTTTTTTCTGCAAAAATTTTTTATGCAATCCTGGTTATAAAAGCATATAAAATAAGTATGCAAATCAAACATTTACTAATAATAAATCACAAAGAAATTTATTTTAGACATTTTTGGCATACATGTAATTTTACCACTTATTACAAATGAAAACAAATATACATACTAATAAGATGGAAGTGATACCAGATGATAGTAGGCACCAAAAGTTGGGGTTTGTCACATGAAAAATTCACAATGGCCATTCTCTTTGGTAAAAGGTAGAGGTTACAGACAAAATGAAGGTATACAATAGATGTAGAAATGGTAAATATGAAATAGAGTGAGGAATCATATGAAATACAAGTTCCTTAGTGGAACTCATAATTACCCAGTACAAAGGGAGTACCCCATGAGACTGGAGCATATCCTTAGTTGGCAGGTTAAAACCTGAAATGACTTAGCCCCCTAAATGAATTTGCCATAAGTAGAATGGAGTTGAGAAGCATGGTGGGGTTGGATACCACAAGGCATTGAGGAAAGGATAAGGGGAAAAACACCATAAGACAGAATGCCATGGCAGACTGACCCAAAGGAAGGCATCAGCCATGGAATGGCCCATAAGTAGATTTTATAGAGAAATTTAATCTCAGGGACATGACTGGGATTTCTGACAAGGAGTGACAAGGTGGAACTTCTGGAGAACCCTACAGAAGGTGAGTCTGTTTACAGACGTTTGACCTAACTTGGATTTCTGACTAGATGACCTCTCCAGAGGATGGGATCATAGAGCTAAATTGATTTCCATCAGTGCCTTCTCTCTGCTTGCCTCAAGAACCAACTAAAGAATTTTCTCTGTCCAACACACAATTAAGGACTTCAACAAAAATGCATGTTTATTTTTACATAAAGAATTAAATCTTGGCAGAATATCTGATATCTTTTACTGTTGCCATATTTTTCATGACTCCCACATGTGTGTGATCCCATATAAGATTGCAACCCACAGTTTAAGAAGCTTTATCCAATACCAATAAAATTACAGTTATATATATAAAAAAAGAAAAACTAATGGAAATAGTTTAAGTTTCATGGCAGTGTATAGAGCAGATTGGCTACAAAGTTGGGAAGACTTGGCTTTCTATATTTCCTTTTGAGTGACCTTTGGCAAGTGATTACATCTCCCTGGGTTTGTCTAGGAAGTCATAGATGCTTGGAATTTCAGTGTTATCCAAGATCACAAAGTTAATAAATATTAAATCCCTAATTTCTTTCTGAGCAGAGTTGAAATTCTAAGTCCTACAGGTCTTCCCTAATCTCCCTCAAAGTTAGTGTTCTCTAAACTAAAAATATTTTGTATTTAGCATGATAATATTTTGCATAGACTTAGCTGCCTACATGTTTCTTCCAGTAGCATGTAATGACCCCCCGGGGGCAGGACCTATTTGACATTTGTTTTTGTATTTCTAGTAGTGTCTGGTACATAGCACTCAAAACGCTTGTTGAACTGAATTTCAAAAGCAAGCCTTCAATTTTCTTTTCAAGTTTAGATACTAAAACCTTTCAGATACTAAAATCTTTCCCACAGATCACATTGGCAAAGGACTTAAGTAAAACAAAATTTAAGGAAATAGGAAGGCAATGGAGTCCAGCCTAGGATATTGGAAAAATTGCCTCAGGATGCAGAAGAGACCTCTATTCCCAGATCAAAATACAACTGGAATGTGTGACTGATGATTACAAGATAAAGAATTTTCCTGTTGCATTCCTAAGAGAATAGCTAAGGTCTAGTAGATAGCTCCTTGGGGAAAGTCAGAGTTCTTAAGGGACTATTGATTGCAGCCTCTAGTTAAATTTTTTGGTATGTATGGAGTATTACAATTAGAAGATGATACCAAGAAACCCTTTTCTGCAACTATGTTAACTTTTTCTTGCCAGGAATAGAGACTTCTCTCATTCATCTCTCTCTTTTCATCTGTTTCATTCCCTTTCTCCCTTTTCTTTAGAATTCTCCTTTTCTTTCACTGTCTACTCTATCTTAATAGAATCTGACATTTTTTTTTTTGTATTTTTGTATTACAGATCTACTTTGGGATCCACCTTGTTACTCTTCCTCATCCTGTTCCTTTCTGAAGTGTTTTCTTTTGCATTTTCTGATCCTCAATCCCTGCTTGGTTTCACTCCCACTTATTCATCTTGAAATACTCCTGGATCTTTAAAAGCATCTGCCCTTCTTTAAGACCCCATCTCTTAGTTTCCTCATGGCTTTCTTTTTGGAAGGGAGAACATTCATTAAACATTCATGAAAAATTACTTTTATGGCTCTATGGGACCATCCACATTTTTGGTTTTAAAAACACTTAAGAAACAGATCTAACATTTACATTTAAATGTAGATAGCTTTACCACCCACTCCAAAGGCCTGGGATTCTTTCCCAAGCTCCCCAGTGTCCCCTAATGGGAAGGGAAAAGGGAGGGTCTTTTCTCTCAGAAACATTCTGGTGTGATCATGCAGCTAGTTTTAGTAGGCATCAATTTAGGCTTTTTGCCTCATTAGCAACAGTCAGTTCAATAGAAGAAGAGGGAGTAGGATGTTGAAACAGACATGCATTAATCAAATAGTTGAGGAAATATCTTCGCATTGCCAGTTCCAAGTGTTATCACATAAGCTAAAATTAGTCAGCTCATGAATAATAGGTGAGAGGAAGGGACTTCATACATAATCAATAAGTAGGAGGAAATACCATAAGAGCACACAGGAAAAAAAAGGCAAATAAGTTTCTATTTTTCCTATGCAGCTACCTATCTCTCAAGGGAGAATAAGTGGAGATAATTTGGTAAACAAAGATTGACATTGTAATTAACCAACATATTTACTTAAGAAAGCATAGACAGGATCAAACAAGAACCCAAAGTAATCTGTTAAGATACATCAATAGTTACTTAGGCAAGCAAGAGCTAATATGAGCAGCAACAAGCCTTTTGCTTTGAAAGTAGACTTCTTATCACATTAGAAATTCATAAACGGTACAAGGAGCCAACCTGGAGTATTTACATAATGAACCAGTTAATAATACACAGTGATTTGCCAATTTAAAACCACTGAACATGTTTCTAATTACTGTACAATAGTTTCAGGGTCACCATATTCAAATGTAATCAGACAGGCTGGGAGTTGCAAAACCTGTTATCAGAGAAGAGAGCCTTGGTATAAATGCTGAACAATTGTCAGAGTAACACTATCCAAAACAGCTGGGGAAGTAAATTTTCTAAGCCATGGTGAAACTTTGCCAGTTTTCATTGTATGCACTCATTCACTGAAACCAGCTCATTAAATTAGGCCCAGAATTGAAGAGGGAGAAGGAAAGGGGCTGGACTTTATTTGTAAAATAATTTCTTTAAAAAAAAATCATTATTAGTGATATATTTTGTTTTATCATCACTAACATTTTTAACAAGATTTCTAGTCCTCCTATTCTTTCCAGGTGAGACGTTTTATATATATATATATATATATATTTTTTTTTAAAGAAGATAGTTTAGCAACAACACAAAAAGTCTGATATGATATGCAGCATTTCCCACTTAGTCCTCTACTTCTACAAAAAAGCCAAGGGGAAATAATTTGTCATATGTTATCTTTGGGACCAACCATGATCATTATAGTAGCATATATAGTTAGGTAGCAAACTGGATACAACAGTGGGATTGGAATCTGGAAGAGTCATCTTCATGAGTTCAGATTCAGTACATTCACTAGTTAGGTGACCCTGGAAAAGACACAACTTTGCCTCTGTTTTTCCATGTGTAAAATGATTTAGAGAAGGAAATGGAAAACTGCTCTACTACACATCATGATCCCAAGGCACTCAGTGACTCAAAACCCATTTTTTAACACTAATATATTCACCAGTGATTCTGTATTTGAATTATGAACTGCTATATTTCCAAAAAATGATAAAGCTGACATTCATATAGGGTACTAATGTTTGCAAATTACTTTATGTATGTTATCTCACTTGAGTCTTATTCCAATTCCACGAAGTAGTATTACAAGTGTTAATAATTTTGACAACTGAGGAACAGAAAGGGAATGATAAATGTCCAGTGTCACACAGATAAAGGTTCAGAGGCAAGGTTTGATCCAAACACTTCCTGCCACTAAATCCATTACTGGATCTCCTCTTCTAGGTAGCCTCATGTTAAAAATTGAAGTGAAACCAATGGGCAAGCAAAAGATGCCTAATGGTCATAATTAAGCTTAGGTATATTAGCAAGAAGAATAACATGAAAATGTTTGAAAAGAAAGTTGTCCAGTTAGTAGTGAGAGACAGGTATTGTAGTGATGAATATTGCAGTGCTACCCCAAAATGGAGGATATAGGCAAAGGCCTCACAGAATGAGAAAAAAAAATGAATGAAGTGGTTGTCCTGCATACCAATGAAAAAAGTAGTTAAGGCTACTCTTTTATTGATGAAATTGAGAATCTATTGAAGTATCTCTATGCAGTAACAGAAATATGACCACTATTACCAACACAAATAAGGAAGATCAATGGGATTTTCCATTTAAACCCTTATTTGGTTTATAAATGTAGAATTAAATATTTAACAGTGTCACATCCCTCTCATATCTTTGTTTCCCTGACTTGATATATAACGCAACAATTGAGTAGATAAGACCAACAGTAAGATTTTGATTTTAACAGAGTATCAAAACCTAAAAAAGCAATGATTATAAACTTTCCCTATCCTATCCTATCAACAAGTTAAGACCCTCAAAGGCATGCCATTTATATCAGGGTCTATATCAGGATGTGGGTGGACAGAGACTTAGTTCTATTTGTTGTTGTTGTTGTTTGTCCTATTTATAATCCAATTAAAAGCCAAGATTTAGCAGAACAGTCCTCCATAAACCAAAGTTCCCAAATTAGAAAGGTTATTATCCAAATGACTAGAAGTAGATCTTCTGTGTCCTCTGAAGATCAAGTGAAATGAGGCAGTGAAATCAAGCTATACCTGATATTGAATGTCAAGATAAGAGTTTGTATTTTCTAAAGCTACCTCAACATCATGCTTAAAAGAATCAGTTAATTTATTCAGTTTAGTCAAACTAGATTAAATTAAATTAATTTTAATTAATTAAAGGGAGAGGGAAGATATTAAATTGATTCTTTAAATAAATCAAGTGCTTGGTTTAGTTTAACAACAAATATGTATTACTTTCCTAAATTTGAGAATGGACAAATAGTTTCTAAGTTTTCTTCTTTTTCTAGAACCTCATGGTCTATTTTATGCCATTCATTATGATAGAAGCTAGAGTTGCCAGGAAGAAACAAAACAGAGTATTTGTCTTCAAGACTATTAGAATGATTGAAAAAGGAATCAGGCAATTAGGCATATTCTTAAGATATAGGTTCTAATGTGCTAAATATAAAGGAAAAGCTTATGAAAAATTGAAAGAAGCATGAATGAGATGAATTTATAGAAAAGTTGACCACTGAGATGGACTTGAAAGGAATTGAATTGAAAGGGAATAAGTAATTTAAATAAACAACTAGGATAAAGTGGGTTGTGATATAAAGATAGAAGAGGGTAGACCCAGACCAGAGGAGAAAAACATATCCAAGGTAAGAAAGTAAAAATAAATACAATGTAGTTTTGGAAGAGTGTGGGAGGTAAAAGGCTGGGATCAGGAAAAGTCCTGTATAGGAGGTTAAGTTGAGTCTTGAAAGAAACCACGTCTTTGAAAAGGCAAAATTGAGAAGGGACACTTGTGCAAAGGGACTCTTGCAGGCAACAGATTGAATGGAATAGTAAGCAGGCCAATGTCACTTAAATGTTGTGTTCACAAGGTACTTTGAAATAGTCTGGAAAAGATAAATTAAGAGGCATGGTACAAGACTTTAAATGTTAAAACATTTTTATTTCTTTTTAAAAAATTTGTTTTAATCCTTGAGGGAATCCTCAAGAACTAGAAAGTAACATGAGTCAGTCCTGCAACATAAAAGCTTTCTGATTATTAATTTGGAGAATGGAGTGTCTAGAAATAGAGAGACCAATTAGGAAACTATTGCTATAATCTAGGTGATGATAAGGATGTTGAACAAGAATGTAGCATACAAGAGGTGGAAAAAGGATGAATGATACATTACAATATTTTTCTTAAACATGGGAAATAACATCATCATGTCTTTAGATTTGGGAAAGATATTAAAGGTCATTTAATCCAACCCACACATTTTAGAGATGAATAAAGTAAATCCTCCCAGAAATTTTTAGCAACTTGTTCAAGAAAAGATAAAAATAGTGAATCTAAGATTCTTATTCAGGTCTCCAGTGATCAAATCTAGAAGTCTCTGAACTTCACTACCCTGTAGGAATTGAGAATGACTTGGGGTGTGAACCCGAGATACTGGAAGAATGGTGCTTCCTATAGGAAATCAGGAAGTAAGGAAGAGAGAGTAGTTTTAGGGGGAAAGAGATGGCCCTGCAGTTAAATAGAATTTCTTCAGGGATCTAAATCTATATAGACCCTTCTATCTCTTTTGAGAGATAATAAACATATAACCCTGTCTTAAGAATTACAGATGTGCCACTTATATGAAGAAAAGGTACATTGTGAGAATGACCAGACTATAATATTTAACCACCGAGAACTCTGAATAAAAGGATGTGTAAAGATGAGGCAGAGAAGATCACCTAGAACAAACATGAACTAGTGTGCTTCATTATTAATCTCTCTAGGTCAAAAGGAAGGAAGTTGCATATACCTCCTATAGAGACTTTTGAAATTCTCAATTATACGTCCTGGTTAATATGTTAATATTGGAAAGAAGCAAAAAAATGAGTTTGAAGATTTAAGAATGTGTAATAATTCCTGAGTAATTTCAACTTTGAAACATAAGATACTGTTGTAGTTTAACTTCTGCCCAAATATAATTTTACCTAGTTTCCACATTATATATATATATATATATATATATATATATATATATGCATCAAGCAGAGTTATGACACATCTTATATATATGCATCAAGCAGAGTTATGACACATCTTATCTGTGTCACAGGCTACATTGACTGATGAGGATGCCATGCTTGCATCAAGATTTTCTAAGAGGTAAGTCAAATTTGATCTTTTTTGGTCCATATTAAATAATCACAATGTTGCATTTTTGTTACATGAACTAAATCTGCCATGATAATTTCACTTTTGTTGACTTTGTCTTAAACTTTATTTCACTGGGAACAAAACAGTTATATTCATTTTGAAATTTTATCCTAAACTTTGCAATGATTTTGGCCAATTTTTTGACATTATCCTTTTTTTTTTCCCTAGGGGGCTTCCTCTTCCATCTCATTAAAGGTGACATAGTCAATTTTTTGGGGGGGGGAAATGATCCACAATATCAATATAAAGTACTACATTCCGTTTTAGAAGAGGAAGATTTCAGATAGGAGAATCATGAAAGTAATCACCTTTTCAATGCTAAGAATACCTTACCCTCTCCCCTCCACTCTAGTATATAGACTATATGGAGAAAGAAGAGCAGCTTTTGAGGGATGCTTCATAATCACCTTTCAACTCCCCTATCGCCATTGGAAATGGAACAAAGTATTCTGCCCTATCACTATTAATTCTAAATTTGATATTCTAAACATATCACTATCTTCTAGAAAGCATTGGAATACACTTAGAATCCCTGTATGCTATATTTTTCTGAGTGCTATATTTTTAGTCATTCTGAAATATTTAGAAATCTTTAGATCTCTCTAGCAACTTAGAATTAACTAATTCCATTAGCAGAACACTTTTTGTTTGTTTTAAATATCATGAATGTAGAAGATCATAGAAAACATCTGGTGACATGTACAGAAGAATACCATCTCAGCATCAAATAAAAACCTAATCCATACCCAAAACCCTATTGTAGAGGAAACCTACCATAATTCAGGTCAATAAAGTCAATAACCATTTACTCCTTTTAACAGGACAGATAATGGATCAATTTCCTCTATAAAGAGAACTCTTTAGTTCCTGTTCTGATAAGGAAGCTTTCAAACACAAATTTTTTTCATCTTGCTTCAGTGAACTAAACTGGTAGTTCCCCATATTCCAGGTAGGAATCTTTTATTGTTTTTCTTCCTCCAGATGACCCCAATTTACACAAAGTAAACAAAATGGTCCATTTAGTCAAATCCTGTTCTCCCAGTTTTTTGCAGTATATACTTTTTATGTTTTATTCTTTTTCCTTCTTCCCTTCTACAACCCTGAAAAACCAATCAATTAGCATTTATTAAACATTGTCAGTGTGCAAAGTATTGACAGGAGTTTTAGGTGCAAGGGTTGTTGATCAATATGAGCTCTCAATTAACTTGTTGAGATTAGAAAATGTGAACTTTTGTCTGAAAATCATCTATACTAGCACCTTCCTGAAACGACACAGATACTCTTCTGATTATTTTCCAGTGATGACTAATGATAACAAGATTCAGTGGATTAGCATGGGAAATAAATTCTAGGAGCCTACTTGTAGGAAATTTTGTAGAATGGATTCTTCATCAGATATGGGTTAGCCAGTCAAGGTCTCAAAACTTAGTAATCTATGACAGATTTGGCAAAAACAGTGACTGACTGGACATGAGATGTAAGAAATATAAAAAAGTTAAAAGTAAAACTATATAGTTTACTTAGAGCTCCCTCTTATCCTTTCACCCTTTATCATATATCTGAGATATCATCCCCCACTATCTCTTCCTGCACTCCAATCTCTGATGATGAGGTAACATTGATCTTTTTTTTTTTCTCTAGCAGATTGCCACCACCAGAGTCTTTCTTAACAACAAGAAAAAAATTCAGCAGATTCTAACATGGTATCCAGTATCTCTCTTCTCAAAAGCTATTAATGATTCAGTTATCAAATCTAATGGTTTCTTATTTATCTGCATTCCTTTTTTACCTATTTGCAACATGTGACACTTGATAGAACACTTTCTTCTTGTGGATACTCTCTCCACCAGGATCTTGCAATTCAACTCTCTCTTGCTTCCCCTATGTATATGATCAGTCTTCCTCAGTGTCTATTCCTTTTTCTTACTTCATGTTACTAAGGAAGAAAAAGAAATACAATACTCTTCTATATATTTTATGCACAAATCTTTCAGAAACAATTTTTTTTATTTTTGAAATTAATCTTACTTGAACTGCACACACACAGAGGAGGTAGGGAGAAATACAACAAAGAGGAAAATTCTCCTAAATCTAGATTGAAATATAACTGAACCATGAGATAATTTGAATTTATCTTTGAAAAATGACTTTCTGCATTTTCCATCCTCTTACCCATCCTTTATTTATTGTGATTAACTGTGATGACCACATTAGCATCCTGGATACTTTAGAATCAGCTAGAGTCAAGATCAGCAAAAGTCCTTGATCTTTATTCTTTGTGGACAAGAGAGGAATGGCAACAGGAATCCGGCTAGGAGTCACTCTGGCTTTCTTACTCCACTCTTTTCTCCCTCCTCCACATCTCTCTATAAACCAACAAATCGAGCCTACACAAAATGGTGGGGCAGGCCATTTTCCAAGCAAATCCTAATACAGCATTGTCCAATTGGTAATTAGCCTTAAGTGCCGTGCTTGTCCTGACCTCAGTGTATGAACTCAAGAGTTTCAGCCCTTTACAATTAACATCTTAATACTTACTGATAGGAAATATAGTATTACCTTTAGGTAAATCATAACCTCTGGGGCTGATAAGAGAATTATCTTAATTTAAGAGAACTTTTTTTTGTTTTTGTTGTTCTAAGTAATATTACTACTCGTAATCTTCCTTCTCCCTAAAGCCTATTGTTTCGTCTTGACTTTCACCATGCTTTCCTAATGGAAAAAAGTCAAGGGAGGACTTTAGGTTAGAGAGATACTTATTTATTAATAATTGTACTTGCCCTGAAAAAAATAACATCCTTCCATATCACACTTAGGAACTTTTAATATTCTCTAAAGGTCCAGCTCAGTTTTGTTTGTTTGTTTGTTTGCTTTTTTAAAATCAGTTCTCATGGGATCACTTATTTAAAATATATCTAGGTGATTCTCACTTCTATCTATGCATCTTAAATGTAACATATACAAAAGAAAATTCATTTCTCTCCTCAATCCCCCTTAGCTTTTAAAAATCCCAGTTATTTTCAAGGGTAGCACCATTCTTCTAGTTGCTCAGGTTTACAACATCCTTTTCATTCTTGATTCATTTTTCCCTCTTAACAATGTTTTCCACATTTCCCATACCCTCTTATCTCTGTTCACAGATTTCCCAACCTAGTACAAACCATCATCACTTCATATCTAAACCCTTAATACCACCTTATTATTTGGATTTCCTACTACTCGTCTTTTCCTATTCCTAGCTGTTATCTGTGCTATCACCAACATGCAAGTTTGATCACATCAATTTCCTATTCAATGGATTCTAACAGCTACCTCTTATCTTTGAAATTTAATAAAACCCATCAGATTGAATTTTAAGTTCATTTGCAACTTAGATTGTATTTTTTCAGTTATTAAAAATATCCTCCTCCATACACTCTTGTTGGTTCTTACACATATCAATCCTCCATTCCTCTTCACTCAAATTGCTTTTTGCAATTTAGAATGCTCTCTCCTCCTCACCTCTGACTTTTATAATCTTTGTCATTTTTTAAGACTTAGCTTAAGACCATCTTCTTCACAAGGCCCTTCCTGGTCCCCACAGCTACTATTTCCTTCTATTTGCATTATATTTACTTTATATGCACTGAGTTCTAAAGGAAAGAAACATTTCTAAGAGACAAGTATGAAATTGAAAATTGACTTTTAATTCTATTCTGTTTAAGATATTTAATATTGTCTTTCATCAATTCTTCCTCTTGAATGTTTACTCAGACAACCTGAGTTACGTTTTAGTCTCATGACTTCTACAACCACCTTGTGTAACTCTTACCTCACCATATCATTCTTCATCAGTTCCTGCTGATGAATATCAAAATAATTTTAATGTGCTGAATTCTTTTCTAGAATTTAATCATGATTCTTTCCAAGAAATATTGCTGTACTATACAATACTTGCATTTATTTATCTGTGTCCTATAACAATATTTCAGTTATTTTTATGGGTATGCTATATGGTCATAAATCAACAAGTTCTGTTTTCTCTGGGTGGTTGAATTTAGGTTTCTAAAATTCAATTTATATTAGGGACACTACACATAGTTTTACAAAAGGTTGGCTTGTACAGCTCTTAAACTTTGTTTTTCAATACAATAGGTTTTAGAGAATGTGCCAGGCATAGAAATGGATAATGCTCCAAAATCTTTAGCATGATCACAAGTTCTAAAACTAGTCTAAGCATATGTGTTGGTATATAAATTCTAAAAAGGAAATGCACATTTTATTTTGTTGGGCATGAACTACAAATAGTATGTGTGTGTGTGTATGTTGGTTATGTAAACTGATTTAATTTTAACTATTTCTCCCTCTCTTAAGATTTTCATTTTGCCATCAGGTTTTGGTTGATAGACAATCTTATTTTCGATAAATGCACTTCATTCATGGGTCAAAGGTATGAATTTCAATGAAACCAGCTGTTAAAATCTTAACAAGTACATTTTATACAGATCCATGCCATGGAACATTTTAGGAATAGCTATGGAATCAAGTTAAGTTATTCTAGCTAGCAATCATGGTCCCTTGGCCAAAGAATTGAACACAATGAAATTCCCCAATAGATTCTGAGGTAGTTTTTGTCAAAATGCTGAAGTCATACCATTTTTAGAACATACTTTGTTCCTTCTTACTTCCATTTCTAAGATTTAAGATATTTTCTTTTATGTAACTAATAAACTCAATGAAATAAATGATTATTGAAGATTTGTGATTAGAGTCTAGTTGTAAACAGTAATATATGTGTATATATACATAGATTTACATGTATGTAATATACATGTACATATATATATATATACATTACATACATATAAATGTAAATGTATGTGTGTGACAAAAACTGAATAAAGGTATATATTTACATTTCAACATGAGCAGGAACAGAATTTTGAAAGTTACTACAATTGAAATATCTATATGATAACCTAAGTCTTAAAACCTAGAATTTTCCCCTAGTCCACTTAATTACTCTCCCAAATTTTTATGGATTTTATCCTAATTGTTCATAGTTTCTTGTCACATAGGGTGATACGGGAAAAGAGATGTTTTAGCATTTCACATATTGAGTGGGAAAAATATTCCCCAGTGATGAAATTACCACCCCAGAAGGCAAAATTCAACTCAACCAGCTGCTCTAGGACATTACAAGAACAGAATCAAAAAAAAAAAAAAAAAAAAAAAGCAAATGTGTGTTTGAGGCAGGATGATGTTGCTGCATCATTGCCTTGGTACTAAAGGAGTGATGCTTAAAAGTGAGACACCGATAAAGAATGAATGACATTTTCCTTTTGTGAATACAACAAATGTGTTTATATTTTTGCATATCACCTGTGTGTCTAATGCAAAAGGAAAGTATCTGTGCCTCAAAAGTACATTGGGAATGTTTTCCAGGGCCATGAGAAATATTTTTAGGAAAATCATGTTTCTTTATATTGTCTGATTTTAAAGCCATATATTTTACTGAAAATAATCCTCCAATTTGTGTTTAATATTTATTCTACCATCACTATTATGAAATCAAATTCCAGCTATATAAAAGCAGTCATTGAAAAATCAGAAGCTTGTGCCAGCCAATAGCAGCGTGATACAGTTTTCATTTTGACACAACAATCATTAGTTCCCCTCTATTTTGGCATTAAAAATAAATACATATACTTCAATAATACCTTTTTGCATACTGAGTTAAAAGTACAGCTGGGTATTTTTTTCTTAGAAAAGATAATGTTCCGTTCACCTAAAAAATGAAATATTTCTTTAAAGAATAGAGAAAATACAAAAACAAAACATGGAAGAAAGTTAGGCTGAAATTCAAGAGAATCCCAACTGATGTCAAGGAGCTTGGAGGAATGTGAAATAGTAAAGAATGAAAGGATGATTCACTGAATATTTGGAGCTAAATAGTAAGAGATAGCCTGAAGGAAGGAGCTGAACTATTAGACAAAGCAACTTCTTATCCTCCAAGGTCTGATGATGGGAAGTGACTGATCATCCAGTAAATCTATAGAAGGAGATATGAGTAGTAAAGATTGGTGACTTCATGGTCAGGTGTATTGAAGCAGTTATTTCTCAGATAATAGTAATATGTATTCTGCCTTTCCAATTGCATTTGAAGACAAATAGAACTTTCTGGGACTTATCAAACTCATTTCTAATCATTCATTTGGATTCTATGAATACTCCTAGAAGAAATTTAGAAAACAAAGTCTTAAATTCAAAATCAAAGATCTATTTAGTGTTTTCAACATTGCTTTTGATTTTTTTAAGAGAAAAAAAAACTGCATAAAAGAAAGATATATTTTGGAAGAAATACATACTGATTGAGATAAAATGGTACCTGAGAATGGATCTGGATTTCTGGACTCTAATTAGAATAGAGAAATGAAAGACTTCTAGCCAGAGATGAGAATTACTTAACAAAGTAGCCAGAGTGCACTTTAAGATTAATGTAATAAATTTAATTTTTTAAAGTAGTTAAAATGGAAAAAAATGATGAGGCTATAAATATGTGATTATATATATATATATACACACACACACACATATATATAAACATATTTTATTTGTATATATATATGCATGCCTATTATCTTTATAACTATCTCTATATATTTGTCAAATGGATTATGGGGTAAAAAATACTATATGCTTTAAGAGGAATTAATCATTTTCTCTAAATGTCTATGATGGAGAAGAAAGTGACATATGGTCAAACAAGAACCCTGAGTTTTAACAGAACAGCATGTAAATTTTAGAGGAAGCATAGTTAAGACTGCACAGTCTAAAATTCCAAAATGGATTTAGCCAAATTGAAACCTTTTAAGACTGAATACTAAGAGAAATAATAATTTCCATATTGGAAAAAAGCAGAAATTATATAGAGATATATGTGTATATACAGATAATTCATTAATAGTAATAACTTTACATTGTAAATATGATATGCATATCATTTTAACATTAAAGACCCTATTATAAAAATAATTAGAAGAGAAACATTATATACCTCTCTCAGTATATTATACTCTTGATATATTAAGATATACTCTCAATCAATCAAGGGACACTGACAATTACAACTTTTTTTTTCTATTCTTTCCTTCTTCAACTTTTTCCCCTTTTTTTGTCTCACTATGAATTGTTCAAATTTCTTCTTTGATTTTTAAATTTCTACCATGGTATACTTTATATTCTATTACTTTATAATATGTTGAGATATGTTGAAGATCAAAGAAAATGCAAAAAATACATTTTAAAGAGGAATTTTCTACTCTGAGATTGGGGAAAATGTTTCATTTTGACATGTGGTTTAATTAATTTATTGTATTTGATTCCCATTTTTATAGTATAAAGTTTCCTTGCCAAAAATAATTTACTACATTTTCTTTTCTATAGTTCCTCTTAAGTAATTAAAAAAAAAACCTAGTTGATAAGGCAAGAAGTACTATGTAGTCTCTAAACAATTGTGATTGAGAATCACACAAGGACAGTGGAATGATTCAAAATGGATACAGTAAGACTGCAAACAGTTTACAAAAAAGAACTTAGAAAAAATGTATATAAAGGATGCTATCAAAGGAGTATATGGGCAAAATAGACTATTTTTTGTCTAACTGATGTACTAACTGAGAGTAAGGTCTAACTTATGGACTATTAATATTCTATTTTGGTGTCTCAAGACACCAAATGTCAAGAGAATGGAAGGAAGATTTTTTTTTCATATATTAAATATGCTTTCTTTTGCAGATTCCTAAAAACAATATGATTGAAAGCTGCCTAGAATAGAGATATAGATGTTTAGCAATTAGATATTAAGGACAGATCTGACATGGAATTAAGGGACTGACAAGTCATTGAATACTTTATAAAATATTTACTTAGCCTTAATATGGCAAAGTTATACAACAAAGTTATTCTCTGACACTTAACTACCACAAATACGGCTTATTCATCTCCATTTAGAAATCCATCTGGAGATCAAAATAAGGTGTAGTGATACTCATGGTCTTTAGATAACCACCAAATTATAAAAATATGACTGTCTAGGTGGGACTTTTCATCTCCTAAAGTGACTAGGTGGCCATGTTAACAAACTATAGCTTACCAGAAAGCTACGATATGGGAGTTAGTTTGATCTTTCGATCCCCACTCCAGGATAATTAAATCTTGAAAGTCAGTTTATCCTAACTCAAAACTTTTGAAACTTTTTTCTACTCATGATCCCTTTATACCCAAAAAAATTAAGGGACCCAGGGTATGTAGATATATAAAATAGATAAACATCAAATCGTAACTGATAACCAATCACAATTTCACAACTTCCATATTCAGTTATTTGATATTATATGGGATTGATTGCAACCTACAATATAAGAAGCTTTATGCTAACCCATGTTGCAGGAGGAAAAGAGATCCTTGGTGGTTATTAGTTCTATCATAGGCTCTTATTTTGAAGGGATCAAATGATTAGCACTGGTAATTAATTAGTTCTTAAAACCATTAGTAACTGCTTTTCTATTTATATCATTTAGTTTTGCAATTACATGGTATTTCACCAGGTCCTTTGGTTTCAAAATTCTATATAAAAATATGTAAAAGAACCAGAAGCCACATCATAGATTAACTTTCAAGAATCTAGAGAAAAAAAAAAACCAACCTCCCTATAGACCAGGATATTAATCCCTTTACTATCATATTTGATCATTCTGTCAAAAAAGAAAATTATATGCTATATTTTAGTTATATGTTTAGCACTTTGGGAATTAACTTCTTATGCCATGAATTTCTTCTCTATTCTACAAATTGATTTATGAACATGAGAATGGCAACCCGGGCCAGAACAATTCCAGGCAATTGGAGTGGGATAAGCAAAACATGCATAGTAGAAGACCATAAAGTAAAAAGGATTCACATATGGGATTATGGAGAATACATTGGAAAAGAACACTGGGATAAAATTTTAGAGGAATGAAAAAGCCATGCTGTGAATGTCATTCTTTTGAAACTATAATGTGGAGCAATTGAAAGTTTGGAAAGGCAGATAAATAGTTACACTAAAGCAATATTTAAGCTTTATACAAGATAGATTGGAACATAAATACCAATATGCAAAATAATAAGAAAACAATTGCAACACTTCGGTGACCTTCTAGCCCATTATTTTGTTTCTAAGAGTTTAATAAAGGCTGTTTTACTCAAATATATAATTGGGTCTCCATAGAATCAAATTAAAAAACTGTGGCAGATAGGTCATCAAATATTTTAAGGTCTTATAAATGATCTAACAACTATATATTTTTCCTAAATCTTACTATAATTTATATATCAATAACATTTATTGTTATAATTCTTTAAATTCATGTCTCAATGCTAATGTTTGTGACAGAATTTGTATGATGGACATTGACAAATAGGTGACTTATTAAAAGATATCTTGATGGTGTAAGGTCCCGCCAAGATCTAAGATAAAGAAATACAACCAGAACTAGTTTTAAAAGGTCCTATTATAAACAATTTAGAAAAGCAAGGAAGAAATTAACTTCTGGATTTATGGATAGCAGAACAGTTCATGATGAAACAAGTAATGGAGAGGACTACACACACACACACACATACAAATGGGCAATATAGATGATAGAAGGGAAGGAATTAGCTGAAAGAGAAAAAAGTATTTACAGAAAATTTCTCTGGTAAGTTTCATTTTCATGGTATATTAGGAGCCAACTCATATTTATAAAAATGAGAGCATTAATAATCAAAAGATATGAACAGGAAGTTTAAAAAAAAAAAGAAATTCAAGTTTTCAGCAACCACATGAGAAAAAAAAAATTCTCCAAACCACTAATATAAGTACAAATTAAAGTACCTTCAGACTCTATCTCACTCTCTTCAGATTGATAAAAGTGACCAAAAACATTAGAAATGTTGAATTGAATACAGGAAAATAAGCACATTGGTGCAGTTGTAATTGGTCCAGCCATACTGTAAAGTAAATTAGATTTATGTGCCCCAAAATCACTGAACTGTTAAGTGCTGTGGAACCTGCAATACCACTAGTCAGTCTATGCTCTAGAAGATTAAAGAAACTGGGAAAATCTGCCTAAATAGAAATTATTGACAATAACTTTCTTTGTAGTATTAAAGAACTGGCTACTATGGAGGTAATCATCAAGTGAGGAATGATTGGACAAATTATGACATATGAATGCAATGCAATATTATTATTGGATTAAGAAATGATAAAAGGGACAGCTTCAACTAAAAAACTGACAAGACTTGTCTGAACCGTTAACAACAATTATGAAAGACTTAAGTGATTATTTAAAGTAATTAAATTACTGTTTCAAGTAATGAAGAAGCATAATCCTAGAAGACCATTGCCAGAGCAGAGTAGCAATTTTCTTACAGGATTCTTCAAAATAATTGACTATGCATATATGTTATAATGTTATTTCTATTTCTCCAATGAGATTGAGTGGGAAGGAAAGAAAACAGAACTGTAATTGAAAACAAAATGATTAATTAAAGGTAATAATTTTAAAAGAAACTTATCCATAGTTTATAACTCGTGTCTGAAAATTGGAAACATCTGGCAGACTGATGTTATGTGGTTTGATAGAATGTTAATTTTCAGATATCTGTTACTGCTTAAAATTGAACTACATTAACATCCAGCTTCCTGGTAATTTATAAAATATCATAATATAGTACATTATAAGATGAAAATATCAAATTCATTTCTTTTAAAGCTAATTCAAAAGATATTTATTAAGCACCTACTCTGATCTAATATAGAAACTGGGACTAGAGTTAGAAAGACCCAGGTTCAAATCTAGCCTCAGTAAGGTATTAGCAATGTGACCTTAGATACACAACATAATTTCTCTTTATTTCAGTTTTCATAACAGTCAAATGTGTGTAATAGTAGCATTTGCTTCATGGGCTGGCTGTGGAGGAAAAAAAAGATATTTATAAAAAAGAGGCTTAGTATAGTGCCCACTGTATAGTTCTTATCCTTATAAATAAAATTGTTCTTATCCTCATAAGTTTATATTTTATTCAAAGGAAATACCACATTCATTTCTAAGTGAATGGAAGATATAAAGAAAGTAAATAAAAAGTGTAGCCACTGTGCAGAGGGAATTGAACATTTCTGCGTAGCTCTTCCAATTTGACCCTGCAAACGATTTTTGAAAATGGTTCAAATAAAATTCTAAGCGGCACCACAACAACTTATAGTATTTTATTTTTCTCTCAGCCCAGCAAAATGTAGGACTTCTGCAAAAGAGGTCTTCCCACAGACAGTGGGTTAGCAAATAGATATGCCACACCCAGCAGTGGTGAAATTAAGAGCTCTCATTGGTTAAAGATAATATAAAAGACTAAAAATCTAGTCAGAAAGACATGAAAGAGCACCAGTGTGCTAGTTCTGGGTGCAAGATTTGATGCAGTTTGATAGTTCCTTTGCCAAATAGTTAATTCTAGGTAACAGTTCAAAGGAGGAGAGGAACAGATATAGTCTGTAGTCATGAGAGGACAGAGGTCTTATCTTTGTTAGTACCAGAGCACAGAAGATCCAGAATTCTCCTTGGATCATACTACCAAGTCAATGACTTAGAGGTCTCTGGATCTAGACATAGAAGTTAAGGTTAGACAAGCCCCCACTCATAGATTAGCAGATACCAACTTTAAAATAAAGTCCAAAATCTAGAAATGGATCAGAAAAATAAGCAAAAAAAAAAAAAAAACAGAAAATAGCCTGACTATAACAATATTTGGTGGTGATAGGGAAATTCAAGAAACAAACTTAAAAGAAAATAATCACATGAAAACATCTGCAAAGTCTCAAAGAAAAACTTCAATTAAAATTACTAGAAATCATGGAGGTAAATGGAACATTTATAAAAAAGTAAATATTATCAATCTAAAACCAAGAGCAAGCATTATCTATGGTGGAAATAAATAAGAAGCCTTTCCAATAATATCAGGGTTGAAGCAAGGTTAAGTCTTATCATCACATTATCATCAATAATATACTAAAGATAACAATGATAAATTAAAGGCATAAGAATAGGCAATGAAGAACCAAAACAATCACTTTTTGCAAATGATAAACTTAGAGAATGCCAGGAAGTCAATCAAAAACTAGTCAAAAAATTAACAATTTTATAATTGTTATAACATGCCACAACAAAATTGTAGGATGTAAAATAAACATGTACAAATGGTCAATATTTCTATTCAATACCAACAAAATCCATAAGGAAGAGATAGGAAGAGAAATTAAATTTCTGAGTTAAACTGAAGACAGTTTAAACTACTTGAAAGTGTACTGACTAAGAACTCACAGGAACTATATGCAAATAATTACAAAAGGCTTTTCACAAAAATTAAGACTGGTTTAAAAAATCTGAAAAAAATTAATTTCTCAGTAGCAGGTTCAACTAAAAATATGAAAATAATATTACCTAAATTAATTCATCTATTACATATTATCTTCACCAAATTACCAACAAATTATTTTATAGAGCTAGAAAAAAATAATAAAATTCAACTAGTGGGAAAAAAGTAAAAGGTAAAAGATAAAAATTATCAAGGTGAAAAAAATGAAGGAAGTAAGGCTAGAAGTACCAGATCTTAAACTATAAAGAACTACTTTTGAAAATAATCTGGTATTGGATAAGAAATAGAATGGCCAATCAAAGGAATACATAAGGCATACAGGAGTAAATGATAGTAACAGTGATTGAAAAATACAAAAATCCA
Source organism: Antechinus flavipes (assembly GCF_016432865.1). Taxonomy (NCBI): domain Eukaryota; kingdom Metazoa; phylum Chordata; class Mammalia; order Dasyuromorphia; family Dasyuridae; genus Antechinus; species Antechinus flavipes. The sequence goes on from NC_067402.1 coordinate 118,462,940, forward strand.
AGCTTTCTGGACAAGATCTTTGTCTGTCAAAAGCTTCTAGGAAATCTGGAAGCCATCTGGCGTAGAAAAATATCTCTCATCATTTACCAAAGGAAGGTCAAAGTGGGTACATGATTTAAGCATAAAAGGTAATATCATTAGCAAATTAGGAAAGCAAGGAATAGTTAACCCATCAAATCCATGGAAAGAGTCCATGATCAGACAATAGATAGATGGGATCACAGGAGATTAAACTGATTAATATGTCATATTAAATTTTAAAGTTTTACATAAACAAAATCAATATAGCTAATAGAATAAAAGCAGGAAATAGGAGGCACTCTCATAACAGACTGAAATCTCAAATATAATGAGCTGAGACAAATTTATTTTTAAAAATAAATCATTACCTAAATTATAATTGTCAAGTTATATGAAGAGGCAGTTTTCAGAAGAAATCAAAGTTATCAATAGTCACATAAAAATGCTCTAAATCACTACTGATTAAAGAAATTCAAATTGAAAAACTCTGAAATTAAAACAATTTCACACCTCTCAGTTTGTCTAACATGACAGAAAAGGAAAATGACAGCTGTTGCAAGAGATGTGAGAAAAGTATGTATATTAATGTACTATTTGTTGAGCTCTAAACTTGTTCAAATTTTAAAGAAATGGTTCTTAACTATCTGTAAAACTAGACATACATTTTGATCCAGGAAAACAACTAATAAACATCAAGCCCAAATGGAATTAAAGGTAAAAGAGTTATATCATACCTCTTTTTGTGGTGAAAAAAAAAGTGGAAACTGAGGAGATGCTTGCTCATCAATTTGGGAATGACTGGCTGAAGAAATTGTAGTGTATAATTGTGTTGGAATATTATTGGGCTATAAGGAATAATGAAGTGGACGATTTCTTAAAAAACCTGGGAAGGATCACATGAGCTGAGGTAAAGTGAAGGCAAGAGAAATAAGAAAACACTGTACATAGTGACAGCAATTTCATAACAATCAGCTGTGCAATTTGGAACTATGCTCAAAAAGTTATCAAACTACTAATACCTTTTGATCCAGCAATGTTTCTATTGAGCTTGTATACCAAAGAGATTATCAAGGAGGGAAAGGGACCCACATATGCAAAAATGTTTGTGATAGCCCTTTTTGTAGTATTAAGAAACTGGTAACTGAGTGTTTGCTCAGTTGGAGAATGGCTGAATAAGTTATGGTATATGAATGTTATGGAATATTATTGTGTATAAGAAATGATCAACAGGATGATTTTAGAAAGGCCTAGAAAGATTTACATAAACTGATGCTAAGAGAAGTGAGCAGAACCAGGACATCATTATACATGGCAAGAAGAAGATTATACACTGATCAATTCTGATGGACATGGCTCTCTCCAATAATGATATGACTGAGGCCAGTTCTATTGATCTTGTGATGAAGAGAGCCAATTACATCCAGAAAGAGGACTGTGGGAATTGACTGTGGATCAAAACATAACATTTTCACTCTTTTTGTTGTTGTTTGCTTGCATTTTGTTTTCTTTCTCATGTTTTTTTCATTTTTGATTTGACTTTTTTTTGCAGCAAGATTATTGTATAAATATGTATACATATATTGGATTTCACATACATTCCTACTTTTTTTAAAACATATATTGCATTACTTGCCATCTAAGGGAGGGGGGTGGGGAAAAGAAGGTGAAAATCTGGAACAAAAGATTTTGCAAGGGTCAATGTTGAAAAATTATCCATGCATATAATTTGAAAAAAGAACTTAAAAAAAATCAGCTGTGAAAGACTGAGCCATTCTGATCAATATGGTGATCCACAACAATTCCTAAGGACTCATAGTGAAAAATACTATCTATCGCCATTGAGAAAGCTGACATACTCTATATATTGAAAAAAAAAATATTTTCTTTCTTTTCCAACAAGGCTAATCTGGAAATATGCTTTACATATCTTTAGGGCCATTTGTTCCTATACCAAATTATACCAAATTATTTTATACCAAATATTTATTTATTTTACTATTTAGTTTTTTATATTTTTTATTATAGCTTTTTATTTATAAGATATATGCCTGGGTAATTTTTCACCATTGACAATTTCAAAACCTTTTGTTCCAATTTTTCCCTTCTTCCTCCCATGCCCTCCCCCAGATGGCAGGTAGACCAATATATGTTACAATATATATTAAATACAATATATGTATACATATCCATACAGTTATATTGCTGTGCAAGAAGAATCAGACTTTGAAATAATGTATACTTAAGCTGCGAAGGAAATCAAAAATGCAAGTGGACAAAAACAGAGGGAGTAGAAATGCTATGCTGTGGTTCACACTCATTTCCCAAGTTCTTTCACTAGCTGTATCTGGTTCTCTTCATTATCGAACAAGTGGGACTGATTTGGTTTATTCCATTGTTGAAGAGAGCCATGTCCATCAGAATTGATCATCATATAATATTGTTCTTGAAGTATATAATGATCTCCTGGTCCTGCTCATTTCACTCATCACCAGTTCATGTTTCTGAAATCCTCCTGCAGGTCATTTCTTACAGAACAATAATATTCTATAACATTCATATACCACATTTTATTCAGCCATTCTCCAATTGATGGACATCCACTCAGTTTCCAGTTTCTGGCCAGTACAAAGAGGGCTGCCACAAACACAAAAAGGGACCTACATACAGGTTCCCTGCTTTAAGATCTCTTTGAGATATAAGCCCAATAGTAATATTACTGGATCAAAGGGTATGCACAGTTTGATGACTTTTTGAGCATAGTTCCAATTTACTCTCCAGAATACCTGGATGTACTCACAATTCCATCAACAATGTATCAGTGTCCCAGTTTCCCACATCCCCTCCAACATTCAGCATTATCTTTTCTTGTCATCTTAACCAATCTGACAGGTGTGTAGTGGTATCTCAGAGTTGTCTTAATTTGAATTTCTCTGATTAATAATCACTTGGAGCATCTTTTCATATGGCTAGAAATAGTTTCAATTTCTTCATCTGAGAATTGTCTGTTCATATCCTTTGACCATTTATCAATTGGAGAATGGCTTGATTTCTTATAAATTTGAGTCAGTTCTCTATATATTTTGGAAATGAGGCCTTTATCAGAACCTTTAACTGTGAAGATGTTTTCCCAGTTTGTTGCTTCCCTTCTAATCTTGTTTGCATTAGTTTTGTTTGTACAAAGGCTTTTTAATTTGATGTAATCAAAATTTTCTATTTTGTGATCAGTAATGGTCTCTAGTTCATCTTTGGTCACAAATTTCTTTCTCCTCCACAAGTCTGAGAGATAAACTATTCTATGTTCCTCTAATTTATTTATAATCTCATTCTTTATGCCTAGGTCATGGACCCATTTTGATCTTATCTTGGTATATGGTGTTAAGTGTGGGTCCATGCCTAATTTCTGCCATACTAATTTCCAATTATCCCAGCAGTTTTTATCAAATAATGAATTCTTTTCCCAGAAGTTAGGGGCTTTGGGTTTGTCAAACACTAGATTGCTATAGTTGACTATTCTGTCTTGTGAACCTAACCTTTTCCACTGATCCACTAATCTATTTCTTAGCCAATACCAAATGGTTTTGGTGACTGCTGCTTTATAATATAATTTTAGATCAGGTACAGCTAGGCCACCTTCATTTGATTTTTTTTTTCATTAATTCCCTTGAGATTCTCGACTTTTTATTGTTCCATATGAATTTTGTTGTTATTTTTTCTAGATCATTAAAATATTTTCTTGGAAGTCTGATTGGTAGAGCACTAAATAAATAGATTAGTTTAGGGAGTATTGTCATCTTTATTATGTTCGCTCGGCCGATCCAAGAGCACTTAATATTTTTCCAATTATTTAAGTCTGACTTTATTTGTGTGGAGACTTTTTTATAATTTTGCTCATATAATTCCTGACTTTTCTTTGATAGATAGATTCCAAAATATTTTATGGTATCAACAGTTATTCTGAATGGAATTTCTCTTTGTATCTCTTGCTGTTGGGTTTTGTTGGTGATGTATAAAAATGCTGAGGATTTATGGGGATTTATTTTGTAGCCAGCTACTTTGCTAAAATTATGAATTATTTCTAATAGCTTTTTAGTAGAACCTCTGGGGTTCTCTAGGTATACCATCATATCATCTGCAAAGAGTGATAGTTTGGTTTCCTCATTGCCTACTCTAATTCCTTTAATATCTTTCTCGACTCTTATTGCTGAGGCTAGTGTTTCTAATACGATATTAAATAATAAAGGTGATAGTGGGCAACCTTGCTTCACTCCAGATCTTACTGGGAAAGGTTCCAGTTTTTCCCCATTGCATATGATGCTTACTGATGGTTTTAAATATATGCTCCTGATTATTTTAAGGAAAAGTCCATTTATTCCTATGCTCTCAAGTGTTTTTATTAGGAATGGATGTTGGATTTTATCAAATGCTTTTTCTGCATCTATTGAGATGATCATATGGTTTTTGTTTGTTTGGTTATTGATATAGTCAATTATGCTAATAGTTTTCCTAATATTGAACCAGCCCTGCATTCCTGGTATAAATCCTACTTGGTCATAGTGTATTATCCTGGGGATGATTTTCTGTAATCTTTTTGCTAATATTTTATTTAAGATTTTAGCATCAATATTCATTAGGGAGATTGGTATATAATTTTCTTTCTCTATTTTCAGCCTACCTGGTTTAGGTATCAGTACCATGTCTGTGTCATAAAAGGAGTTTGGTAGGACTCCTTCAATCCCTATTTTTTCAAATAGTTTATTTAGCATTGGAGTTAATTGTTCTTTAAATGTTTGGTAGAATTCACATGTAAATCCATCTGGTCCTGGGGATTTTTTCTTAGGGAGTTGATTGATAGTTTGTTCTATTTCTTTTTCTGAGATGGGACTGTTTAGGATATTTACTTCTTCCTCTGTTAGTTTGGGCAAGCTATATTTTTGGAGGTATTTTTCTATTTCATTTAAGTTGTCGAATTTATTGGCATAAAGTTGGGCAAAGTAACTCCTAATTATTGCTCTAATTTCCTCTTCGTTAGTGGCGAGTTCTCCCTTTTCATTTTTAAGACTAACAATTTGATTTTCTTCTTTCCTTTTTTTTAATCACATTTACTAAGGGTTTGTCTATTTTGTTGGTTTTTTCATAGAACCAACTCTTAGTTTTATTAATTAATTCAATAGTTTTTTTTTTTTACTTTCAATTTTATTGATCTCTCCTTTTATTTTTAGAATTTCAAGTTTAGTGTTTGACTGGGGGGTTTTAATTTGTTCCTTTTCTAGCATTTTTAGTTTCAAACCCAATTCATTGACCTTCTCTTTCCCTATTTTATACAAATAGGCCTCTAGAGATATGAAATTTCCCCTTATTACCGCTTTGGCTGCATCCCATACATTTTGGTATGATGTCTCATTATGATCGTTTTCTTGGGTGAAGTTATTATGTCTATGATTTGCTGTTTCACCCAATCATTCTTTAGCATGAGATTATTTAGTTTCCAATTATTTTTTGGTCTACTTCCTCCTGGTTTTTTGTTGAATGTAATTTTCATTGCATCGTGGTCTGAAAAGGAGGCATTTACTATTTCTGCCTTACTGCATTTGAGTTTGAGGTTTTTATGTCCTAATATATGGTCAATTTTTGTATAGGTTCCATGAACTGCTGAAAAGAAAATGTATTCCTTTCTGTCTCCATTACATTTTCTCCAGAGATCTATCATATCTAACTTTTCTAGTATTCTATTTACCTCTTTGACTTCTTTCTTATTTATTTTGTGGTTTGATTTATCTAATTCTGAGAGTACAAGGTTAAGATCTCCCACTATTATAGTTTTACTGTCTATTTCTTCTTGCAGCTCTCTTAATTTCTCTTTTAAGAATTTAGATGCTACACCACTTGGTGCATATATGTTTAATATAGATAGTGCTTCATTATCCATGCTACTCTTTAGCAAGATATAGTGCCCTTCCTTATCTCTTTTAATTAGATCAATTTTTGCTTTAGCTTGATCTGAGATCAGGATGGCTACCCCTGCTTTTTTGACTTCACCTGAAGCATAGTAGATTTTGCTCCAACCTTTTACCTTTAACCTGCATGTATCTCCCCGCTTCAGGTGTGTTTCCTGTAAACAACATATTGTAGGATTCTGGCTTTTAATCCATTCTGCTAACCGCTTCCTCTTTATGGGGGAGTTTACCCCGTTCACATTTATGGTTAGAATGACCAATTCTGTATTACTTGCCATCTTGTTAACCCGGTTTATGCTTTTCTCCCTTCTTTCCCCTTTCCCCCCTTCCCAGTATTAAGCTTGTGAGCACCACTTGCTTCTCACAGCCCTCCCTTTTTAGTATCCCTCCCCCCGCCTTAGAGTTCCTCCCCCTATCTTACCCCTTTCCCTCCCAGTTTCCGTATTCCCTTCCGCTTAGCTTATTCCTTCCCTTTTCACTTTTCCCTTCTCACTTTTCAATGAGGTGGGAGAAGTTGCACCATAGATTGACTATGTCTTAAGATTTTTCACTTAAAGCCAATTCTGAAGGCAGTAAGATACCCACTATATTCATCCCCCTCCATTCTTTCTCTCAGATATAATAGGTTTCCTATGCCTCTTCATGAGATGTAGTACCCCCACTTTCCCTTTTTTCTGGTACAATGTCCTTTCCACATCAATTTCTAGAACAAGGTATACATGTATTCTTTATACATCTATATAGTCGAAATATAGTTCCCAAGATTAATCTTTACCTTTTTAGATTTCTCTTGAGTTCTATATTTGTAGATCAAACTTTTTGTTAAGTTCTGGCTTTTTCATCAGAAATAGATGAAATTCGCTTACTTCGTTGAATGTCCATCTTCTTTCCTGGAAAAAGATGCTCATTCTCGCTGGGTAAGTTATTTTTGGTTGCATACCAAGTTCCTTAGCCTTTCGGAATATCATATTCCAGGCCCTTCGATCTTTTAATGTGGATGCTGCCAGATCCTGGGTGATCCTTATTGTGGCTCCTTGATACTTGAATTGGGTTTTTCTAGTCGCTTGCAATATTTTTTCCTTCATCTGAGGGTTCTGGCATTTGGCCACTATATTCCTTGGTGTTTTGATTTTAGGGTCCCTTTCAGTGGGTGATCGATGAATCCTTTCAATGTTTATTTTTTCCTCTGTTCCTATGACTTCTGGGCAGTTCTCTTTGATAATTTCCTGGAAAAGAGTGTCCAGGCTCTTTTTTTCATCATGTTTTTCTGGAAGTCCAATGATTCTCAGATTGTCTCTCCTGGATCTGTTTTCCAGGTCTGTTGTCTTCCCCAGAAGGTATTTCACATTTTTCTCCATTGTTTGATTTTTTTGGATTTGCTTGACTGATTCTTCTTGTCTCCTCGAGTCATTCAATTCCACTTGTTCAATTCTGATTTTCAGTGAAGTGTTTTCTTCACTCACTTTTTTAAGATCTTTTTCTAATTGTCCAATTGAATTCTTTTGTTCTGTGGAATTTTTTTCCATTTCGCCAATTTTGTTTTTTAGAGAGCTATTTTCTGTTTCCAGTTCACTAATCCTATTTTTCAAGGATTTTACTTCTTTATCCACTCTCTCTTTAACTGACTTCTCCAGGCTCTTTTGCCAAGCCTCACTCTGCTTTTCCCATTTTTCTTCTAGCTCCCTTGTGAGAGCCTTTTTAATTACTTCTATGAGGTTCATCTGTGCTGAGGAACAGATGATCTCCTCCTTTGGGGATTCACCTGGGGACTGTCTGTTTTTAGTCTCCTCAGGATTTAGAGTCTGCTCTCTATCTGTATAGAAGCTGTCAAGGGTTAAAGTCCTCTTCAGTTTCTTGCTCATTCTGTCTAATAATCAAAGACAAACTAGCAAAGAAAAACAGAAAAAACTGGAGTCTTTCTTTGGGGGAGTCTGGGTGTGTTACCGAGCTTCCTCTACAGACTGAGGGTGGTAGCAGTGAGGCACTAGCAGGTCTGTGCTGCGCCTGCGCTCTGAGATCCCAGAGCGTGCTGAGTCACTGTGGGGGGGAAGGGGGGGCGGCCAGGTCCCGGGAGACTCCAGCTGTTTGGGGTTGTATTCTTCAGCCCCGGTGTTTTTAGCTTCTCTGCTGGGCTGCTGACTTGCTGCCGGAGCAAAGTATCTAATCCTGTTGTGAAGCTCTCCCCACAGAGACGGCTGCGATCACTCCCCACCCCCTCTCCAGTCTGCTCCTGTGCTCTCACTGCCGCTGCCCGCAGCCTGTGCCCAATCTAAAACCATCTCAGCCCTCCAGTAAAGACAGACCTTTCTTGGCGAATCTCAAGGATGGCTTCTCTTGGTAACTATTTGTGGGTTTTTTTTTTTCAGTCAAGCATTAATTCAGAGGCTTGTAATGAAATGGATAGTGAGAGAAAGCGTGGAGCTTACACAGCTGTGTGTCTCCTCTCCGCCACCTTAACCAGAAATCAGGAAGATTTCCTTAAAATAATAAGTGATATCTATCTAAAACAAAAAGCAAAAAATATTTGTAATTGAGAAAAACTGGATACATTCTCAATAAGAAACAAGGATGCCCATTATCACCAACATTATTCAACATTGTACTAGAAATGTTGGGTTTAGCAATAAGAAAAAAAAAAGAAATTGAGGAATTAGAATAGGCAATGAGTAAATAAAACTATCGTTCTTTGCAAATGGTATGATTGATTTACTTAGAAAATCCTAGAAAATCATCCAAAAAACAACCTGAAATAAATGATAGCTTTAGCAAAGTTACAGCATATAAAAATAAATCAACAAAATCATCAACATTTCTATATATTTCTGATAAAACCCAGCAGAAAGAAATAGAATAATTCCATTTTAAAATTACTGTAGACAAAATAAAATACTTGGAGGTCTCCCTGCCAAGACAAACCTAAGAAGTATTATGAACACACTTACAAAACACTTTTCACACAAATAAAGTAGGAGCTAAACAATTAGGAAAATATCAATTGCTCATGGGCAAGCTAAGCTAATATAACAAAAATGACAATTCTGCCTAAATTGATTTACTAGTTCAGTGACATGGCAATCAATAGCCAAAAAAATATTTTATAGGACTAGAAAAAATAATAAGAAAATTCATCTGGAAGAACAAAAAAATCAAGAGTATCAAAGGAATTAATGAAAAGAATACTAAAAATGGTGCCTTGAAGTATCAAAGCTAGAACTATATTATAAAGCAACAGTCATCAAAATCATTTGGTACTGGCTATGAAATAGAATGGTGGAACAGTGTTACAGGTTAGATACACATGACATAATAATCAAGACCTATAAACTCCAAATTCTAGCTTCTGGGTTAAGAATTGCTGAGAAAACTGAAAAATAATATCTCAGAAACTCAGCATAGATCTACATCCCATACCTCATACAAAAATAAGGTATAAATAGATACATTATTTGGGTATAAAGTGTGAGATCATAAGCAAATTAAGAGAGCAAGGGATAATTTACCTGTCAGATCTTTGGAGATAAAAATAATTTATGACCAAAGAAGAATTAGAGAATATTATGAATGTCAAAATGAATAACTTTAATTACATTAAATTAAAAAGGTTTTGCACAAACAAAACCATAAGAAACAAAGAAGGTTAAAAGGGAAATTCAAAGTTAGGGGAAATTCTTTACAGCCAGTGTTTCTGATAAAGGTCTCATTTCTAAAATACATAAAGAACTGCATTGAATATATAAGAATACAAGTCATTTCCCAATTGATAAATGCTCAAATGATATGGATAGATAATTTTCAGATGAAGAAATTAAAGTCATCTATAGTCATATGAAAAAAATGCTCTAAAACACTATGGATTGTCGAAATGCAAATTAAAACAGCTCCAAGGTACCACCTCATACCTCTCAGATTAAAATGATAGGAAATGAAAAAAAAGGTAAATGTAGCAGGGGATATGGGAAAACTGCTACACTGATGCATTGTTGGTGGAGTTGAGAAATGATCCAAATATTCTGGAGAACAATGTGGAATTATACCCAAAGAACTACAAAACTTTGCCTACCCTTTGACCCATCAATGCCATGACTGGGTCTTTATACCAAGGAAATTATAAAGTAAGGGAAAAAAGATTTACATGTAAGAAAATGGTTGTATCAGCTCTTTTGTGATATAAAATGAATTGAAAAATGAGTAGATGCCCATCAATTGGAGAATGGCTAAATAAGTTGCGCTATATAAAAATGGAATGTTATTGTTCTATAAAAAATCATGGACAAGCTGATTTTAGAAAGTCCTGGAGAGATTTATACAAACTGATACTGAATGAAACAAGCAAAACCAGGGATACATTGTATGCAATAACAGCAAGGATGGGCTATGATTGAGTATGAATGACTTGGTTCTTCACAATGGTTTAGTCATCAAAAGCAATCCCAAAAGACTTTGAATAGAAAATGCTACCTGCATCTAGAAATAGAACCAAGGAGATTGAATGTAAGTCAACATATACTATGTTCACTTCTTTGTTCTGTTTTTTTCTCTTCCATGATTTTTCCCTTTTGATGTCATTTTTCTCTTCCAACATAATTCATAAAGCAATATACAATAAAAATAAATATTTTTAAATGAAAAAAGAAAAAATATTTAGTGTTCATAGTATTCTGATGAAGTGTCTTAGGAAACTGTATGTATATTTTATCAATGCATACTTATTTCTTTTTTTTAATAACTTTTTATTGATAGAACACATGCCAGGGTAATTTTTTACAGCATTATCCCTTGCATTCACTTCTGTTCCAATTTTTCCCCTCCCTCCCTCCACCCCTTCCCCCAGATGGCAAGCAGTCCTTTCCATGTTGAATGGGTTGCAGTATATCCTAGATACAATATATGTGTGTGTAACCGAACATTTTTCTTGTTGCACAGGGAGAATTGAATTAAGAAGGTATAAATAACCCGGGAAGAAAAACAAAAATGCAAGCAGTTTATATTCATTTCCCAGTGTTCTTTCTCTAGGTGTAGCTGCTTCTGTCCATCCTTGATCAATTGAAACTGAATTAGCTCTCTTTATCGAAGAGATCTACTTCCATCAGAATACATCCTCAAACAGTATCGTTGTTGAGGTATATAATGATCTCCTGGTTCTGCTCATTTCACTCAGCATCAGTTCATGTAAGTCTCGCCAGTCCTCTCTGTATTCATCCTGCTGGTCATTCCTTACAGAACAATAATATTCCATAACATTCATATACCACAATTTACTCAACCATTCTCCAATTGATGGACATCCTTTCATTTTCCAGCTTCTAGCCACTACAAACAGGGCTGCCACAAACATTCTGGAAAAATTGAACAAGCCCAGGAAAATATCTGGCATTTCTGAAATGCCACATCTTCATAAAGTTGGGGATATTGCAAAGATTTATTGAATTTTCTTCAATTCCTCTACATATTTGCACTATGCTAACTCATAGTGGAATTCTTGACAACATCAAGTATTCTCCTCAAATTTGTATTCCAAAACCAAAGGAACAAATGGTTAACATTGAATTATAAAAATACCTTTGGGACAGAGATTTCATAGGATGAATCAAACTGCACTACCATTTCCAACAACTTTATTTTATAGCTGAATTTAGAATGATCCTTTTTTCTTGATGATTTTATTATTTTGAAATGTATTGACCAGACATGGTAGTGCACTTACATGATTTTTGCTACTTGAACAGGTAAAATTTGTGAATTACTTAAATTTGTGCATTATAGACTGCCATAAAGATAAAGCTAAGAGTGTTTTGCAGTCAACTCATGCAGGCTTGTGAGAGCCAATTGTACAGTTTTGAAGGTGAACATTTATACTTTGGAAACTGGCAAATGCAACAAATCGTTATTGTTCAGTCTTTTGTTCCTCATTCATCATTGTTTAGTCATGACCCTATTTGGGGTTTTCTTGGCAAAGATACTGGAGTGGTCGCCCATTTCCTTCTCCTCCTCTTTTTATAGTAATAGGAAAAATTGAGGCAAACAGGGTAAAGTAACTTGCTCAGGGTCACACAGCTAAGAAGTGTCTTAGCCCAGATAAAACTCAGAAAGATGAGTCTAACTACAAACCTAGCTGGAGTTACATAAATTCACTTTTATTGTGTCACATAGATGCTTCATTTGGAATATTATGTTTAGACTGTACAGACTTGGAAAAGATGAGGGGGAAATTTTAATAATATAGATTAAACTTAAATGTATTTCATGCTTACAGTATTTTGGGAGTTGATTGTTAAAACATTTGCTATTATTCTCCTGGCTAAATTTGATCTTATTAACTGTACAAAGTTTAGCACCAATATAGTGAGTTTCTAGAAGAGAAGGAAAGGGTTAGGGATATTTATACTGATTCAAGGGCAGTAGAATATTAAGCTGAATTGGTTAAAAATGGAAGTTAGAGATTTTATCGTTCTAGCAGCAGTGGGCTCATATGCAGTCATGGTACTTGTATTTTGGATAAGATAAAGAGAATCCATATAAAAAATGAAAATATTTACTTCCAATTTTAATAGATAAATATATAAATCATAATAAGCAAATATGAACACAAAGAATTAGTAGAATGTTTGCTGCACAAGTTTCAGTAGATACATAGTTATGTGCTTCTTTTAAAGGAATATTATTTAAATGTCAAATCCAATTGTCATACTGGTTTTTCACTCATTTAATAAGATAAAGCAGATCTTTATTTCAAAATAATATTTTAAAGAATCTAACTTGTAAACCTCTATCAACTTATATAAACCTTTATTTCTAAGAAAACTTTAAACATTGTGTTTTGAAGATTGTCATTCTGAAAAGAACTTTTATTTTTCATTTTACAATAATTTCTAAAATGCTACTAGTCATTTGGTAGACTCTGTTCATAAATCTGATACTTTTTTCAAAGACAATAATGTGATTTGTGCAATTAAATACTTTCTTAAATATTACTCCATAATTGTTTTTGAGGGGGTAAAATAGTTTTCAGAATTGAAACATAAGACACCCAAAATATCCATTTTGGAATAAGTTTAGAGAAATAAAATATATTTAGTCATTAAAAAGTCATCTATATGTTAATTTTTAAAATGCTTTCATTCTTGTAACATTACATTCCCTCTCCCTCCTCCCCTCTGTCTGTTTGTCAGTCTCTCTTATGTGTGTGTGTGTTTATTAAATCTACTATGTATAAAATTTAGATGAAATATGGTACTTGCCCATAAGGAACTTATTGTTTAGTTAATTTGGGGATGACATTCATAGACAAATGAATCAGAGATGCTTCCTCCAAAATAGTTCTATGCCAGGTCTGGAAAGTCTTGGATTTCCTAACTGATTTAGATATATAAAAGAAAAGAAAGAGAGAATTAATTTTTTTAAGTCTTAAAAGTTTATGTCTTTCAGTTAAAACACATTTTTAAAATTAATCTTTTCTACAATGCACCTCAAATTAAACTAAAAAAGAAAAGAAAAAAAAAAGATAAAAGCTTAATATATGGCTACATAATTCAAACAAGGAAATGTCCACTTTAAGTATGCCAGAAAATGTGTGTTTCTTCATTTGAAGATTATCAACTTCATATCCTAAAGATAATTGGCTTGTTATGTTCATCCTTTTGAGTTTTTGCCTTTTTTCCCTTCTTAACGTTGATCTGAATTCTAAAATCTTTCAAAGTTTTTTTCTCTAAAAAGTTATTTAATAAATTGTTCTTGTTTTCCTGACTCTTTTCATTATTAGTTCAAAAAGATTTCCCCAGATTTCTCTGAAACTATTCATTTCATCATTTGTTAATTTGTTATGGTATTATATGCATTTAGAATCATTTTTGTAACCTTTACACAAGTGGAAGAAATTCCCTTAGGTTTCATTTTGGAGCTCCCATAAAAAAGAAATTTTTGTACATGGGATTGTGTATTTGAATATATCAATATTCCTCTTTAATTTATTTACTATATAGGTATAGTAGTGGTATAGATAGATCAAAGAGTATGCACAATTTATTAATTTTCTTGACATAGTTCCAAATGCTTTCCATAATGGATGGACTGAATTATAGTTGGACCAGAAGTTCACCACTCTAGCTGTTTTCCTGCATGCTATCTAACATGTGTTATTTTCCTTTCTTATCTTTTTTTTTTTATTTTTGCTTTTTATTTACAAGATATATGCATGGGTAATTTGTCAGCATTGACAATTACAAAATCTTTCATTCCAATTTTTCCCCTCCCTTCCACCCCTTCCCTCAGATGGCAGGTTGACCAATTCATGTTAAATATGTTAAAGTATAAGTTAAATAATATATATATATATATATATATATATATATATATATATATATACACACACACACACATGTCCATACAGTTATTTTGCTGTAGAAAAAGAATCGGACTTTGAAATAGTGTACAATTAATCTGTGAAGGAAATCAAAAACGCAGGCAGACAAAAATAGAGGTATTGAGAATTCTATGAATTGGTTCATACTCATTTTTCAGAGTTCTTTTGCTGAATGTAGCTGGTTCAATTCATTTAGTTCTAATGGAACTGATTTGGTTCATCTCATTGTTGAAGAGGGCCATGTCCATCAAAATTGATTATCATAGAGTATTATTGTTGAAGTATATAATGATCTCCTAGTCCTGCTCATTTCACTCAGCTTCAGTTCATGTAAGTCTCTCCAGGCCTTTCTGAAATCATCCTGCTGGTCATTTATTACAGAACAATAATGTTCCATAATATTCGTGTACCACAATTTATTCGGCCATTCTCCACTTGATGGGCATCCACTCAGTTTCCAGTTTCTGGCCATAATTTCCTTTCTTATCATCACCAAAATAATTTTGCAATATTAGAAACTGGATAGCACCATTAAATGAAACAGTGAAGTTGAAAGGACAAAGATTGGGGTAAAGATAAGATTTTTGCTTTGGGGTAATTTTAACTTAAGATTCCACTAAAACTTCAAGTCAAATAGATGGGTTTAGAATTCAGAACAATCAATCAAGCAATCAAACATCAAGTGTTAAATATAAATATCAGAGCAGGAGATACATAATTGGCAATCTTTCACTTAGCTAACTTAGTAGTCAGATGCCTGTTGGTATATCATTAATTCAATCTCTCTGAATCACAGTTGTTTTTTTTTTAATCTGTAAAATAGTGAAAAATATACTTGACCAATTTACATCATAGAGCTGTGATAAGGAAAAGATTTTGTATTCCTTAAGTGAAAATATTTTATTATTGTTTTTATTTTTATCCTTTGCACGAAAGTGTCAATCAAAGTCTTTGGAATGAGACTACCAATTAGAATGAAACATAGAAAAGAAAAGGAAGATCTGTCCATGGTATTTTTGCTTTCTAGGCTTCACAAAAAGAGAAAAGGAGAAAAGGATAGACAGAAAATAGAAAAAAAATCAAGAGAACCAGTAATATGGTGTTTTCAAATGAAAGAAAAATTAGAGGGAAGGGAACTTAACAATATTGAATTTCAGACTGGTGAAAGATGAATGAGATCTGAAAAAGGAGCATTTCATTTTATATTTTTGAAGTCATTTGAAAGTACCATTTCAACTGCAAGGTGTTAAAGAATCTGTGGTTAAAGAATGGAAAGAAAAGGAATGGTTAACAATGAACTATTTTAAAGAATGCTTGAGTATCTGAGGAGGTTCTATATATTCTCAGGCCAGGAACTTTTTCATAAAATAAAAAAAGCTATGTTTTCTGTTTTTGTTTTGTTTTATTTTTCTTCTGAATAGAGCTGCTGGTGTGTATAATTAATGAAAAAAGAAGAATGGAAAAGACAATTGCAAACTTTTTTTTTTGAAAAGTGAAAGTTTAAAGTGTGGTTCTTTAAAATAAAAAGCCTTGATTTAACTGTTGCTGTATAGTTCAGAGAATACTGAACTAGGGAATCAGGAGATATATATTTCTTCTTTGATAGGAACTCAGTGTGTCAAAATGGCCAAATCTTTCACATCTCTAAAGTGAAAGAATGATAAAAGATGTTATTTTGCTATAATACTATATCAATAATCATTTCTACCATGCCTAAACTGAAGCAACTTCTAAGAAAAATATAGAAAAAATGTATTGGATGTTCACCACATATAAAACCAGGCTAATTATTCTTGAAACATATTAGTGAATATTTGAAGCAAATTATTTTTCCGTTGTGCAGCTTGCCAACAGTTTTGTAGGATTATTTTTGGAACACTTAATGAGACAGAATTGAAGTTTCCAGTTCAATGTGTTCCCTGAAGAGAGGCTGTGCACCTGAGGTAACTTCAACTGAGTGATCAGGGACTACATCTAGGGTTAGTCAAAATATTTGACTAACTCTAAAAACAGTATTAAACATTTATAACAACATGCTAAAAATCAATTGACATGAAAGTTGCATAAGCTATAGAAGGGAATAAATGTACATTTCTCTAAAGTCAAAATTAGGATCATAGAATCCTAGATTTAGGACTAGAAGAATTAATAAAAATAAATTATTCTACATTCCTCATTTTTGTCAATAAAGAAATTGAGGTCCATAGTAGTGAAGAGACTTTTTCAAGGTCACAAAGGCAGCAAGTGGCAGAGTCCAGATTTAAAGCCAAAGGATCTGAGTCATGCAGTGCAGAAACTCAGTGATTTTTCCACTGTATCATTCTCCTTAACACAAAAGTTATAAAACCATGAGGTTCATATTTGGATGAGATGCTAAATTTTTGTAATGGTAATCATTTTATGGAGAAAATAGGTTCAGATAGATGAAGAGATTGTTATGATCTAACTTGCAATAAGTAACAGAGCTGTCCTTCAAATGAAGACCATCTAACTCTAAAGACATTTCTTTTTTTTTTTTTTTGACAGTAAAATTGCACCTCTTTTTAAATGTTGGGCCACTGGATATTGCTACATATGTACATACTATACACTTAAGAGTGTGAAATTGAAATTTAATGCTTCTACCTTATTTTGTATTATTGATTAATTATAGATTGAAATTGTGACTAATCACTGGAATCAATATTTATATATCAGACTTGAACTTGATTGTATAGAACTAAATGTTAGAATTTTTAAGAGTTTAATCTTCCTGTTTCTAATCTTATTTTGTGACCTTTTAGTGACTATCATGGAATACAAGTCAACCTGGTGATAGGATGTTCTTATTCTTACCCTGAGAATTTCCAAAGGATATTAGCCAACTCTGGGCTTTACCTTTTTCCATCAATTTTGGAAATCTCCTCTCTAAATTAAGCCTATTCTAAGACCTACATCTATATTTTTGTTTCAATCCAATCACAGTTTTTGTTTAGTTTGCATTACTGAATCACAAGTAACCAATTGTACAACCAAATGTACCTCATCAAAGGAGTCTTTGGCTACTGAGAAGAATTCCAACCCTGCAAAGCCATTGCATGTGAGCAAATCTCAGCAGGAAAGAAACCTATGCATGGACGCACACTTAACACCATATACCAAGATAAGATCAAAATGGGTCTATGACCTAGGCATAAAGAACGAGATTATAAATAAATTAGAGGAACATAGAATAGTTTATCTCTCAGACTTGTGGAGGAGAAAGAAATTTGTGACCAAAGATGAACTAGAGACCATTACTGATCACAAAATAGAAAATTTTGATTACATCAAATTAAAAAGCCTTTGTACAAATAAAGCTAATGCAAACAAGATTAGAAGGGAAGCAACAAACTAGGAAAACATTTTCACAGTTAAAGGTTCTGATAAAGGCCTCATTTCCAAAATATATAGAGAACTGACTCAAATTTATAAGAAATC
Source organism: Antechinus flavipes (assembly GCF_016432865.1). NCBI lineage: Eukaryota > Metazoa > Chordata > Mammalia > Dasyuromorphia > Dasyuridae > Antechinus > Antechinus flavipes. The sequence continues at coordinate 118,480,733 of NC_067402.1, forward strand.
AAGCCATTCTCCAATTGATAAATGGTCAAAGGATATGAACAGACAATTTTCAGAGGATGAAATTGAAACTATTACCACTCATATGAAAGAGTGTTCCAAATCATTATTGATCAGAGAAATGCAAATTAAGACAACTCTGAGATACCACTACACACCTGTCAGATTGGCTAAGATGACAGGAAAAAATAATGATGCATGTTGGAGGGGATGCGGGAAAACTGGGACACTAATGCATTGTTGGTGGAGTTGTGAACGAATCCAACCATTCTGGAGAGCAATCTGGAATTATGCCCAAAAAATTATCAAATTGTGCATACCCTTTGATCCAGCAGTGTTTCTATTGGGCTTATATCCCAAAGAAATACTAAAGAAGGGAAAGGGACCTGTATGTGCCAAAATGTTTGTAGCAGCCCTGTTTGTAGTGGCTAGAAACTGGAAAATGAATGGATGCCCATCAATTGGAGAATGGCTGGGTAAATTGTAGTATATGAATGTTATGGAATATTATTGTTCTGTAAGAAATGACCAGCAGGATGAATACAGAGAGGATTGGCGAGACTTACATGATCTGATGCTAAGTGAAATGAGCAGAACCAGGAGATCATTATACACTTCGACAACGATATTGTATGAGGACATATTTTGATGGAAGTGGATTTCTTTGACAAAGAGACCTGAGTTTCAATTGATAAATGACGGACAAAAGCAGCTACACCCAAAGAAAGAACACTGGGAAACGAATGTGAACTATATGCATTTTTGTTTTTCTTCCCGGGTTATTTATACCTTCTGAATCCAATTCTCCCTATGCAACAAGAGAACTGTTCGGTTCTGCAAACATATATTGTATCTAGGATATACTGCAACATATCCAACATATAAAGGACTGCTTGCCATCTAGGGGAGGGGGTGGAGGGAGGGAGGGAAAAAAAATCGGAACAGAAACGAGTGTCAATATAAAGTAATTATTAAATAAAAATTAAATAAAAAAACATAAAAAAATAAAATAAAATAAAATAATAAAAAAAAAGAAAAGCAGATTAAGGGTTGTAATAAAAATTTAGAACAAAGAGAAAAAAAAAGAATGACAAAGGAAGAGGGTAGAAGAGAAAACTTTGTCTTTTCTTTTTTGGCTTTCTCCTGTCCTTCTTCATAATAAACTTTTATGAACATGAAAAAAAAAAAAGGAAAGAAACCTATGTACAATGATTCTGAATAACTCTACAATATAATATAAAGTTATACATATTATTTAAAAAGCAAATTTTAAAGCTTTAGATCACATTTCTTTCATGTCTTCTCACTTACTTTAGACTACCTATGTTGATAATAGAGATAATTGACTTTTCTGGATTAATACCTTCAGGATTTTGATGTTGTATTTGGGAGCTTTTAAAAAAAAATATTGCTTTTATAATTTTTTAATTGTATGCCCAATTTGATCAACTTTTCTCTCTTTGGGGGGTAAAACTGAGTATATCTCCAGATTCTATCTATTCATCTATCCATTCATCCATCCATCTATCTATTTATCTATTCATCCATACATCACAAATTCCCCCCTTAACATGTATTGGCCATATCTTTAAAATTTTGATGCACTGTTTAATTGTCACCCTCATTAATGAAATTATTAATTCTTGGTATGATTTGTTTGGTTTGCCAATTACTATAATGTCTTTTATTCTTTCATTTTAATCTACATTTTAATGTCCACATTCTGAAATTTAAGTTTTAAAAAAAAATTATTGGGTTATTTTTGTTTTTTTTTCTTTGTGTGGACACTATGATCTTCATTTTTCCCTGGAGTATACTCAGTTGGAAGGTTGCAGAATTCTGTGCAAACTGTAGTGATCAAATCATAATAGCATTGCAGGTTTCAGGTCATATCAAGAATACCTATGGTAAGTTGCTAAAAGTTTCTGATTCTCAAAGAATTTTAGGGTACTATTCAATGCTATACTCACCTTTTCCACCAAGGAATAAAGCATTGTAGCCTTTAAGTACTTTGAAGCCTCACTCTTACTCTTATTTATCTTTGGATTTCTTGATAATTATCTCATCTGATTCCCTTTTCAGATCTTTGCTTCATTTGATACTCATCTAAACTCTTCCTGTCTTGAATTTTTTTTAATTTTTAATTTTTTTAAAAAGGTGGATATTTGTCAAATATGTAATTATTAAAATATTTTTTCATCAAATTAAAGAAATTAATATTTAACTAGAATAACTTTTGGAAGTTAATAATAGTTGCAGGTATATAGTTTCTGGGAGCCAAGATCATAAAACAGGCAGTAAGCTCCTGTAACTTCCTCATGTTCAACGCTGACAGCCATAAAATAACACCCTGAGAGAGGTCCAAAAGCAGCAGAATCCCAAGAAGATGGGGTGAAATAATCTTTTAATCCAAGAAACTTGGAAGATGAACATAAGGGGTCATCTCACTCAGTTAAAGAGGAGAGCACAATGCAGGACAGGAAGCTTCTCAGTGCACTGGCAACAAGCCTTACCTAAGGAAGCCAGCAGAATATCTTGATCACCAGCCTAGTGAAGCAGGTGAATGCCAATACTAGCAATCTCTGCATATATCAGCATGTGCAGGGGAGCTTATGGACTCCAGATTTTGGAATCATCATGGCATTTTCCTGGAGCCATACCTCCCAATGCTTCAGCACAGCACTGGACAAACAGGTAGATGTCAACCCTACGGATATCTAAGCCACCCACCAGTATTTACCCCTACCAGTTAACTGTAACTCTGGGGAAATACAGAAAACTCCCCCTGGGCTCCAGCACAGGGCCAGACATCACCACTGGGGCCCCAGCTGAGCACCAAGTGAGGTACCAAACTTGTATAGCCTCCAGCAGTACCAGCCATCCTCTCTTTTACAATGTAATACCAGAAACAATGGTCTCTCAGAGGATTCAGGGCCACATCAGTGCACCACTAGGTAAACAGTCAGGGCCTTTCAATTATTGGCACAAGAAGCCTAAGACAAGCTTATACTTGGGGAAGAGAGCTAAAATTTTAAAAAAAAGGTAAAAGGGAAAAAACCAACTTGTAAAAATATAATGGGCCAGAACTAGATAACCATTGCCTTATCAATTCCACTGAGTTAACACCTTGTTGTAAGAATCCTTGCCCCAAGTATATTTCCCCAGACTTCTGGCCCATTACATGAAAAGAAGAGCCAAAAGCTTGAAAGAATATTTAAAACATAGAAATGATGGAATGGAAAAGGAGATACAAAATTCCACTGAAGGAAACGGCTCCTTAAAGAATACAACTGGTCAAAGGAAAAAGAAAATACAAAAGCTAATTGAAGACAATATCATCTTAAAAGTTAGAATTAGGCAAGTGGAAGCTAGTGGTTATGAGACATTAAGAATCAAATAAAAATCACAAAATAGAAAATTTTGATTACATCAAATTAAAAAGCCTTTGTGCAAACAAAACTAATGCAAACAAGATTAGAAGGGAAGCAACAAACTGGGAAAACATCTTCACAGTTAAAGGTTCTGATAAAGGCCTCATTTCCAAAATATATAGAGAACTGACTCAAATTTATAAGAAATCAAGCCATTCTCCAATTGATAAATGGTCAAAGGATATGAACAGACAATTTTCAGAGGATGAAATTGAAACTATTACCACTCATATGAAAGAGTGTTCCAAATCATTATTGATCAGAGAAATGCAAATTAAGACAACTCTGAGATACCACTACACACCTGTCAGATTGGCTAAGATGACAGGAAAAAATAATGATGAATGTTGGAGGGGATGCGGGAAAACGGGGACACTGATGCATTGTTAGTGGAGTTGTGAACGAATCCAACCATTCTGGAGAGCAATATGGAATTATGCTCAAAAAAATTATCAAATTGTGCATACCCTTTGATCCAGCAGTGTTTCTATTGGGCTTATATCCCAAAGAAATACTAAAGAAGGGAAAGGGACCTGTATGTGCCAAAATGTTTGTAGCAGCCCTATTTGTAGTGGCTAGAAACTGGAAAATGAATGGATGCCCATCAATTGGAGAATGGCTGGGTAAATTGTGGTATATGAATGTTATGGAATATTATTGTTCTGTAAGAAATGACCAGCAGGATGAATACAGAGAGGACTGGCGAGACTTACATGAACTGATGCTAAGGGAAATGAGCAGAACCAGGAGATCATTATACACTTCGACAACGATATTGTATGAGGACATATTTTGATGGAAGTGGATTTCTTTGACAAAGAGACTTAACTGAGTTTCAATTGATAAATGATGGACAAAAGCAGCTACACCAAAGAAAGAACACTGGGAAACGAATGTGAACTATCTGCATTTTTGTTTTTCTTCCCGGGTTATTTATACCTTCTGAATCCAATTCTCCCTATGCAACAAGAGAACTGTTCGGTTCTGCAAACATATATTGTATCTAGGATATACTGCAACATATCCAACATATAAAGGACTGCTTGCTATCTAGGGGAGGGGGTGGAGGGAGGGAGGGGAAAAAATTGGAACAGAAACGAGTGCAAAGGATAATGTTGTAAAAAAAAAAAATTACCCTGGCATGGATTCTGTCAATATAAAGTAATTATTAAATAAAAAAAAAAGAATCAAATAAAAATGACAGAAAATATAAACTACCTTATGGGAAAATGAACAGATCTAGAAAGTAGATCTGAGAGAAACAATATGCAAATACCATAATAAAAGGAAGATGCGGACAGCATCTTTCTTTTCTTTTTTAAAGCTTTTTTTTATTTTCAAATCATATCCATGGATAATTTTTCAACATTGACCCTTGTATAGTCTTGTGTTTCAGATTTTCCCTTCCTTCCTCCCACTCCCATCCCTAGATGGCAAGCAATCCAATATATATTATACATGTTAAAATATATGTTAAATCCAATATGTGTAAACATATTGACCTTTTGGAATCAGAAGGCAAAATAAGCATCAAAATAATTCATTGGTCACCTCAAAAAAGAAATACCAAACAAAAACTCCAAGGAACATTATAGCCATATTTCAAAACTATCAGTTCATAGATAAATAAGTATAAGCCTAGAAAGAAACAATTCAAATATCAAGAAATAACAATCAAGAATACACAGGACTTGACAACTGTGACATTAAAAGATTCGAGGTAGTAGAACATTTTATTCCAGAAGGCAAAGGTACTAGGACTACAACCAAGAATCACATACCCAGCAAAATTAATGGGGAAAATGATCATTAAATGAAAAGGATTTCAACATTTCTTAAGAAGACCAGAACTGCACCAAAAATTTGACCTACAATATCAAGATCCAAGAGAAATATAAACAGGTAAAAAGAGAAAACTAAACACAGGGTGTAATATTCTCTCTAAAATGTAATATGCTCTTGTTGGGATTTTCTTGGGGTCTCTGGAAGCAGCCTTCCTTTCAGTTCAGTAATCACCACAAATGGAGCTAGGGTTTAAAGTCCAAATCCTTTATTGTCTCTTTCCAAGTGTTGTCTCCCTTCCTACAGCCTGATTAGCTTTCTTAGAGTCCAGATCCTTTATTCTCTCCTTCCTGGGTCTGAGCAGATCTTTGGAGAGCCTTTCAGTCTGGCCTTGCTTCTGAGAGCTTGAGCTCTCACCTGACTTCTCTGGCTTCTGAATCTCCTGATTAAATCCTGGCTGAGGCTCCTAGCTTATATGCCCCATACTGAGTATAAACCAATCATTATATCACTAAGAAACCATTATTTGTTGTATGATTAAATCAATGCTTAACTAGATTTAACCATTGTCTCCTCAATTCCACTTAGTACCTTGTTTCAAATTCTGGCCCATAACATCTCCTTGTAGGATTCAATCTATCATACTGAACCATGCTAAATTAGATAACTATTGTCTCTATCAATTACATTGACTTAGTACTTTGTAAGTTCAGAGTTCTGGCCCATAACAATAAGGTATTTAATCAAGCTAAACTTTTTACATCCCTAGAAGAAAAGATGATATTTTAAATTATTTTTAATTGATTGTATAATAGTATAGCTAGAAAAAATACCCATAGAATAAAATGGTATGGGTGTAAGGTGAATTTGAGGGAATGACATAAATTAAGATATGAAAAAAATGAATATACTGGATGCAGAAGGAAGGCAGAGGTAGATGAAGATTAATTATTTCATTTGAAGAGATGCAAAAAAAAAACTTTATAACTGCAGAGAGAATTGTGGGAGGAATATGCTATTTATTCAATAACACATGGCATCTACACAAAAATAGACCATGTAATAAGGCATAAACTCCTCAAAATCAAATGTAAATAGGCAGAAATAGAAAAATGTATACTTTTCATATCATAATGTATAACAATCAACAAAGGTCAGAGGAAAATTAGATTAAAATTAATTGAAACTAAACAATCTAAATCTAAAGAATAAGTACAAAAAAAAAAAAACAACATAAAAAGAAACAGTGTAAATATCATTAAAGAGGATGATAACAATGAGACAACATACCAAAATTTATGAGATGCATTCAAAGCAATACTTAGAGAAAATTTTATTTTTTTAAAATTCTTACATCAACAAAATGCAAAGAGTTCTATAAATTATGTATGCAAGGAAAAAAAAAACTTGAAAAAAGAATAAATGAAAAAAAATCACTTGTTAAGCACTAAATTGGAAATCCTGAAAAGCAAAGGTAAGATTGATAAAATGGGGGGAGGGGAGGAACTATTAGACTAATAAATAAACATGAGTCAGTTGAATGAAAAAAAAAAAATAAAACCTAGATTTATAGGCTTTGGGTTAATCTGATTTAAAAGAAAAGAAACAAGGAAACTAAATATCAAGTATCAAAAATTAAGAAAGTGAAATCATCACCAACAAAGAAGAAATTAATCATTAGGAAATATTTTATCCATTTGTGTCCCAATAAAACTGATAATCTGATAAAAATGATGAATATTTCAGGAAATATAAATTATCTAGATTAACAGTTCACAAAACACAAAGCATAAATGTTAGAATCCTAGTGATAACTCACTGGAATTGGTAGAAGCAATGCTTGAGTTTACACCTTTGAGAATTCACACATTGGCTCACACATTGGAGTTTACAAGTACAGGAGATACACAAAACTTTGTAACTTTGTGAATTCACACCTCCCATAATCCCATTCTCAGAGGAGGGGGGTTACACCTTTAAGAATTCATATATAAAAAGCTCTTAGAGCTTCAGTCAGTCACTCAGCCAGTGGAGGAAATTGAGTCAGAGTTGATCTAGAGGCAGAAGCTGGATGAGCCAAAGGACAAGTTGCAAGAGCTCTTGTTACCAAGGAGGGAGAGAGGCCTCTAAGGAAGCTAATTGGGCCCAAGGAAAGAGATAAGACTTGGAAGGAGAAAATAAACGTTTGGATTTTATCAGCTGGCTGCATTTGAAGTGATTATTACATTGAACTGAAACTAAGGCCGCCACCAGAAAACCTCCCCAAGAAACCTGCTCCCAGAGAACCATTATATTATAGAAAAGAAGAAGAACACCAAACATAAATAATCCCATTTTAGAAAAAATAAAGAAATTTAAAAGCCATTAATTAATTCACTGGGGGAAAATCCCCAGGCTAGATGGGTTCATGCATGGATTCTACCAAACATTTACAGAAATTATTATAATTAAATGTTGTACAAAATATTTAGAGAAATAGGCAAATAAGACCTACTCAGTTCCTTTTATCACACAATTAAGTGCTAATACTAAAACTAAAAAGAGCTAAAACACAAAAAAGAAATTGTAGACCAATTTTTCTAAATAATATTGAAAGAAAACAATGAACAAAATAATAGAAAGGCATTTACAGAATATAGCATAATATTTATACACTATGACCATATGAGATTTAAACTAGGAATGTATGGTTTGTTCCCCCCATATTGAATAATTGAGCTATTGAAAACCATCAATAAAATTGACCATATAGGTAACAAAATCAACAAATATAAAATTATCTCAATAGATGCTGAAAAAGCTTTTGACAAAATATATTGCCCATTTCTATCAAAAAACATTAGAGATCATAGGAATAAAGGGAACATTGCTTAAAAAGATAACCAAAACTATCAGCAAATATTATTAGTAATAGAGATAAACTATAATCTTTCCCAAAAGATCAGGAATGAACCAAGGATGCTTAATATCAGTACTATTATTCAATATAATACTAGAAATATCAGCTTTAGGAATTAAAGAAGAAAAATAAATTGAAGGAATCAGACAGAATAGGCAATGAGGAAACAAAACTACTACTATTTGCAAATAATATAATGATATACTTTAAAACTCTAAAGCACCAAATAAAAACCAATTTTTGATCATCATATCTTTAGATGATCAAGAAATCCCAGCAACAAGAGATAGAAAGAGATATCCCATATAAGATAACTTAGGCATCGATCTGCAAGGCAAATCCAGGAACTATATGAACAGAATTGCAAAACATTTTTCATACAAATGAAATTAGATCTAAATAGTTGGGAAAATGGACATTGTTCATGGGTAGGCTGAGCCAGTAAAATAAACAAATGGCAATTCTGCCTAAACTAATTTACTTATTCAGTGACATACTAATCAAACTATCAAAAATTATAAAGTTAGAAAAAATTGCAATAAAATTCATCTGAAAGAAAGAAAGGTCAAGAATATGAAGGAAATTAATAAAAGTGTGAAGAAAGCTAGCCTACATTACCAGATTTCAAACTATAACATAAAATAACAATTATCAAAACTACCTGGTACCAGCTAAGAAACAGAATGTTAATTAGTAGAATAAATTTGGTATATAAGACACAGTAGTCAATGACCATAGTAACCTAGTTTTTGCTATTACCCACAACCATAGCTTTGGGATAAGAATTCACCATTTGAGAAAAATTGCTGGGGAAACTAGGAAACAATAGAACAAAAAGTAAGTACAGACCAATATGTCTTACTGGATACCAAGTTCAAAATGGGTACATGAGTTAGACATAAAGTATGACTCCATCATCAAATTAGAACAAGGAACAATCTTCATAATCATGAATTCATTATCAAATAAAAGAAAATATTATAGAATGGGAAATAGATCATTTTGATTATATTTTAAATGAAAAGTTTTTGCTCAAACAAAACCAATACAACTGAGTTTGAAATCTAGGAAAAAATCTTTATAGCAAGTGTCTCTAGGAAAGGCCTCATTTCTCAGATATATAGAGAATTGAGTTATTTATCATAAAACAAATCATCTCATAGTTGTGAAAGAAGAAACTTATCCAAAGAAAAAATCTTAATAAATGATCAAAAGATATGAGCAGGAAGTTTTCAGATGAAGAAATCAATGCTAAATATAGGTACAGGAAGAAGTACTCTAAATCATTTTTGATTAGAGAAATATAAATAAAAACAACTCTCAGAAATGACCTTATATCTATCTGATTGGCTAAAATCACAAAAAAGGAAAGCAATAAATACAGGAGAGGATGCGAGGAAATCAGGACAGTAATACACTCTTGGTAGAGTTGTGAACTGATCTAACTATTCTGGAGAGGAATTCAAAATTATGCCCAATGGGCAACCAAACTGTGCATACCCTTTAAATCAGCAATAACACTACTAGATCTGTATCCCAAAGAGATGATAAAAAAGTATCACAATATTTATAGCAGCTTTTTCATGCGACAAAATATTGAAAACTGTGAAAAAACAATGAAAAAACTATCAATTTGCGAGAATCTGAACAAAATGTGTAGGAATGCAATGAAATAATGTTATGCAATAAGAAATGGTGAACAAGCAGATTTCAGAAAACTTGGAAAAATCTATATGAATTGATGCAAAGTGAAATGAGCAGAACCAGAAAAACATTGCATACAATATCAGCAAATTATGAGATGATCAATTTTAAATGACTCAGCTTTTCTCACAGTACAGTGAACCAAGAAATGTATAAAGTACTCACGAAAGAAAACACAATTCATAATCAAATAAGGGACTGATGGACTTTGAATGAAGATGTAAATATATTTTTTCTCTTTATTCTTTCTTGAGTTTTTTCCCCTGTTAATAAGCTTCTTCTTTCACAACTGTGACTAATATGGAGATATGTTTTACATAATAGCACTTCTAAAAAGCACAACAAATTACCTACCATCTTTGAAGGAAGGGGGGAAGAGAAATAAATTTAAAACTGAAACTTTTGTGAAAATGAATGCTAAATTTTTTCTTGACATATAACTTAAAGGACATTAAATGCTATTTAAAAAAGAAAAAAAGTTTAAAATAATGCAATTTACAATTATAATTAGTATATTATCAAGGTAAGATTTGTACAACAAGCAATGACCTCTGTGTTTTATTGGGAAATAAGCAGTTTCCCTGAAAAAAAGCTGCATCAAATTCTACTGATATAGACTCTAGGCCCAAAGTGGGGAATGTTCAGCCCTTGGGTCAGGAGATTATTAATTAAAATCTAATTACAGTAACCTTCCATTACTTGATGTCTACAAGTTGATAATTTTGTATCACCCTCAAATGACGTTTGAAATATGCAAATGGCCCTCAGCAGGGAAAAAAAAAATGTTGTCCATTACTGCCCTAGAGAATCCTATCCTCACATAAAGGACATAGACTTTATTTCCACTACAGCCATCTTCCTATCAACATTTTGCTACTATCACTGCATCCTCTAAACCTGAGGTCCAGAGAACATGTCGCAGAGAAGCTAAGCCACTTAGCATAGAATTCTCATATATAAGTTCTAGTGTTCTGATTAATAAGAGTCTACCATTTGTATGCTAAATTGTAGTTAGATTTTTAATCATTCCCCTAGTCCCATTTGTGTTACACCTCACTTTTTAGTCTCATTTTCTACCTCTTTATCTAAGAACAATAATACAGTTAATATGACCCCTGATTTCAGAAAGGGCATGTCAATCTACTGCTCTAAAGATTCAATCAAAGATTTTCCTGACAAAACTACCTTCAGGAGCTAACAGGGCAATGTAAATTCTTTAAAGGCAAATTTTGTCTCTCTTTTGTATTTTTTATATGTCTACCTGTTAGCAAGTCCTACATCCATTTACTAGTCCCTAGTAAATATTAAGAATTTTTAAATGTTTTTTCAGCATAACCAAGATACTGGAGTAAAGCTAAGAAGCTGCTTGAGCTCTTGCAGTTTCCCTCAAAAACAACTCTGGAGAGAGCTTAGTAAGAGATTATGAAGATACAGAATGAAATAATTTTCCAGCTCAAGATTGGTTGGAAGAACTTCAACAAATCTCAGGCTCACTGGAAAGAAAGGGGTGCATGGTCCAGCTTGGACAGTGTCTGGGAAAGCCAGTAGAAGCATATTAATCACAGCATGGGTCAACAACTAAGACATTCCTTCCTGGCCAAATGGAACAGCAACAAAACAGACTAGTGAGGCAGTTTTCAGTCACAACACAGAAGGCAAATTGGTAGCCCAAGAAACCACAGGCAACAAAAAGTGGGACTGGATTGGGTTACTTTTAGTGCTGTCAGAAAGTCATCAAACACCAGGAGCCTCTGTACTAAAAGCCAAAGTTCAAAGCTGCATAAGAGGCTTGGGACAGCACCCCCTGTAACAGAACAGAGCTTGACTTTAAAAGTTGCAAAGCAGGAAAAAAAAAATGAGAAAGAAACAAAAAAGGACCTTGTCTATAGAAAGGTATATGGTGACAAAGAAGGCCAAAACACCAACTCAGAAAAGGATAACATGCTTACCTGTGAATCCTCAAAGGGTGATATGAATTAGTTATGAGCCCAATGAGGCTTCTAGAAAGAACTTATCAAGGATTTTGAAAGTGGAAAAAAAAGATTGAAGAATAAAACAGGAAAAGAAATGAGAGGTATGCAAGAGAGAGCCTACAGCTTGGAAAAAGAAAATAATTCCCTAAAAATACAATTGGCAAAATGCAAAGAAAAATACACAAGAAAAAATGTTTTTGTTTGACAAATCCAAAGACCCCAATTTTTGGGATGAGAATGCATTATTTGACAAAAATTGCTGGGAAAATTGGAAATTAGTGTGGCAGAAACTAGGCATTGACCTACACTTAACACCATGCACCAAGATAAGGTCAAAATGGGTTCATGACCTAGGCATAAAGACTGAGATTATAAATAAATTGGAAGAGCATAGGATAGTTTACCTCTCAGACCTGTGGAAGAAGAAGGAATTTATGAGCAAAGAAGAACTAGAGATCATTATTGACCACAAAATAGGAAAATTTTGATTATATCAAATTGAAAAGTTTTTGTACAAACAAAATTAATGCAGACAAGATTAGAAGGGAAACAATAAACTAGGAAAACATTTTCATAGTCAAAGGTTCTGATAAAGGCCTCATTTCCAAAATACATAGAGAACTGACTCAAATTTATAAGAAATCAAGCCATTCTCCAATTGATAAATGGTCAAAGGATATGAACAGACAATTCTCAGATGAAGAAATTAAAACTATTTATAGCCATATGAAAATATGTTCCAAATCATTATTAATCAGAGAAATGCAAATTAAGACAACTCTGAGATACCACACCTGTCAGATTGTGGAATGTTGGAGGGGATGTGGGAAAACAGGGACACTGATACATTGTTGGTGGAATTGTGAACACATCCAGCCATTCTGGAGAACAATTTGGAACTATGCTCAAAAAGTTATCAAACTGTGCATACCCTTTGATCCAGCAGTGCTACTACTTGGCTTATACGCCAAAGAGATACTAAAGATGGGAAAGGGACCTGTATGTGCCAAAATATTTGTGATAGCCCTGTTTGTAGTGGCTAGAAACTGGAAAATGATTGGATGCCCATCAAGTGGAGAATGGTTGAGTAAATGGAATATTATGTTCTGTAAGAAATGACCAGCAGGATGAATACAGAGAGGACTGGTGAGACTTACATGAACTGATGCTAAGTGAAATGAGCAGAACCAGGAGATCATTATATACCTCAACAATGATACTGTATGAGGATGTATTCTGATGGAAGTGGATCTCTTCGACAAAGAGATCTAACTCAGTTTCAATTGATCAAGAATGGACAGAAGCAGCTACACCCAAAGAAAGAACACTGGGGAATGAATGTAAACTGCTTGCATTTTTGTTTTTCTTCCCGGGTTATTTATACCTTCTGAATCCAATTTTCCCTGTGCAACAAGAGAACTGTTTGGTTCTGCACATATATATTGTATCTAGGATATAATGTAACCTATTTAACATGTATAGGACTGCTTGCCATCTGGGGGAAGGAGTGGAGGGAGGGAGGGGAGAATTGGAACAGAAGAGAGTGTAAGGGATAATGTTGTAAAAAATTATCCTGGCATGGGTTCTGTCAATAAAAATTATTAAAAAAAAAAGAAAAAATGTTTTTTTCATCTATCCATTCATCCACATATTCATTTTCACTGCATCTATACCACAAATTAAATAATAAATTAATGAATAATATAATAATCTCTATTTTATAAAATTATATATCATGAGTTAATTTTAATGCAAAGTTCTATATTTTTATTATATTTGCCTGTACCTTAGCACATAATACAACCTCTCAGCTACTTTGAAAACAAATGTCTCCTTTAGGTTATCTTTAATTATATTTCAAATATATTTTATACTAAGCTATGGAGTTTAATAAAGTTTAACTACCACTTAGATAATTATTCACCGTAGTGGACTTTGAGGATAAATTTAAGGGTTAAATTTTTTTAAAGAACTATTTTTTTCCCCCTGGAAGTAATCTGCCTTCCTTTTGTTGACTGTTTATTGTGGTTTTATCTATATGTTCCTTGCCATTAAATGCTAGTTGACTAAAATTACCAAAGCAGATTGGTGTCCTAAGGAGATATATTCAGAAGTTATTAGAAGGATACAACACCCATCATTTCCAGCTAGAAGGTATAAGAGCATCTGAGAACAGATGAGTAAACTTATGTGTCTAGTACCCACCATGATATTAAATAAAATCATGTCCATTTGAGAAAAATTATATAGCAATGATCAGGAAAACATCTAGTACAAGTAGAGAAATGATCTTAGGATAGATCCCACATTCCACAGGGAATAGTACAAGTGAACAATGACACAAAATCACTTCCTATAAATAGCAGTGCTAAATTATATTTTTCCTGCCTATAAGTGTTCTCTACATTTTTTTCATGAATGATTTTTGTGTATTTCAACTCTCCCTATTGATAACATATATATTGGTTGAAGAATAAATTCTACCAATACAAATTGGTAGAAAAGTAAATCCTAAATTTAAGGATGAAGTTTTCAGGTGCAATTTTTTTTCTGATGTTCTCTGTCATTAAATTGCATTGGATAGAGCTTGGAGTCTTATGGTTAGAGAAAAAAGAAAATTCATTAAAGGTGATTCATAAAACATGGTTAGAATGAAGATCTACAGAGTACATTAAATCTGTGGCAACAATTTTTAGGCACCCACAAAAGAGATGGAGGAGCTTTCAAGTGCAACATTAATAAGTTATTCATTTTCTGGTTCAAGTACATATGCATTCTCAGCAAGCAAAGTCAACTGAGAAGAGCAAATTACAATGAAATAAAGAAAAATAATACCATTATTCAAGCATAACTCTTTTATTCTTTTTATAGTGATTTTTTCTCATTTAAAAATATTTTTGATTGATAAAATTAAGTAATTGAACTTTCAAATCCATTATACTTGATTCCTTACCTTCCTATTTTATTTCTTTTCAGATTCTCCTACAGTGAGAAATTGACATGAAGGGGTGCTCATTTTAATAGATGACTTAAACAAGTTACTGAAAGGAGTAAAAGATCATGGACTTAGAGTTAAAAGTATCTTAGAGGAAATCTAGTCCAATTTCCTCATTTTATATATGAGGAATATGTGATCAAGTGAGAATAAATGATTCATTTTAGGCTAAGTGAAAGAAAAGATTACTTTCAGGAATAAGATTCTATTATTCCATCATAGTCCAGGGGGAAATGACAAATATGTAAAGAATAGACAATCTTTCTGGATGACTGGCTGGCTATGTACATATCCTATAAATCAGAGATTCTTAACATTTTGTTTCCCACACCCTTTAGATTTCAATAAACCTTTCCATATTTTTATGTAGTGTAAAGAGAAATAAATTCTAATCTACCATGTTTCTGCACATAAACATAATACTTTAATTCCAGTAGGATACTATTATTATACATGAATATTCTCTGTATAGTTCAATAAGTTTCTTTTATCCCCTTGGGGTACTTGTTTCACATAGAGGGCCACAGAGAGTGGAGGACTCTGGGTGAGGTGTAAGACCTTTCAGCCCAGGGGAAAGCTGCTGACAATGTCTGGTTTGGCTGCCCATCTCCCCTAAGGGCTCTTGGCCTTCCTGAGAAGTCAGGAGGTGGTGACAACCTGTTCTGTAATTGAAGCAGAGTGATACCAGGTGGGCAAAGAGTTATTTACACACAATAGCAAGTTATTTATATGATCCCGCATGTAGTATATAGTTAGCACATGTGCAGTGTTGCTTTAGTTATATAAGGATATTAGGGTATTTAAGGCTGAGAGAATTTGGAATAAACAGACTCCAGATTTGACCTTCCATGTGAGTCCCACCTCATCACTCCTCTTCTAAGACCAAGGATTCAGGCTGGTTCCAAGATCCTTCAGAGAACAAGTCTGGTTGGTATATTTGGTTACCCCAGCCTGGGGCTCTGGAAAGCACACAACATTTGGCACTTTATTGTGGGGCCCTAGGTTAGGCCTTAAACATATCAGCTCAACTGACCCCATTGGTGATTTCAGCTGAGGAATCCCCATGACCCAGGAATAGGGTATGTATAAAAATAGGCAAGTGGGAAGATTCAGTAAGGGCTAAACTAGTCACTTTTAATTTTCAGCTGAGGGTTAGTTAAGTTAGCAGAGAAGCAAGGTTTGTTGGTAACTCAGAAACAGATCAGTGAATTCTCAGACACACTGGAGTGCCAATCTCCTTGGCTCTCTAAGGAAGAGAGTTTGGAGCCAGAGATGTGGAAGGTAGTGGGAGAACAACTAACTGAATACAATGGAATAAAATTGGCTTTAAGGAATCCCACATATAAAAAAAAAAGAAAAAGAAAGCTTTTAATGTGGAGTGTCAAACAAGGACGTAACAGGAGAAAAACAAGCCCATAGCCATGGAGGATATAGCATACGGGATGAAGCTAAGGAAGTCTTTTTTTAGTATCTTGTTTATTTATATTATTTGCTCTAGGAGGTTCATGCAGGGCATGAAGAGTTGTGCAGGAAGGGACATAAGGATTCCCTAGGAGTTTGAGGAGCCTATGATTCTTCATTTCCCAGCCCACCTTCACTTCCACTTCAGCCTATGCATGGGCCCTTGGGTTATCTTCTGCTTCTGAGCCTTCTCCCTCAACTCCACCTTCTTGGGCAGGAAGAAGAGAAGCTGGAGAGGAGGTGACACCATCAGCCTCTCCAGCACAGTTTTGTCCTCCTATGTCTCGAGGCAAGGCAAAAGAGAAGAGACTTTTTTACTGCAGTTAGAATTACTTTTGAGCATTTTGGCTTTTTAGCCAGAGCCACTGTTGGAGGCCTGCCAGCCCTTATACCTATCCTCATCCAGTGAAAAATTAATACACTGGTGTGAGTGGAGAAGTGGCCCTTAACCAGTGAAAATATTTTGATAAAGTACAGGAGCAACTTGGCCAAGGACACTTACAACCTTCTCTGACTCCTTGGAATTCCTCTGTATTTGCTATAAAAAAGAAATCTAGAAAATGGAGGATGTTGACTGATTTAAGAAAAGCAAAAGAAAAGAAAATTTAAGAAAGAAAAAGTAAAAGATAAAAGAAAAGTAAAAAATTTAAAAATGAAATAAACTGATTTAAGAAAAAAATTAAAAAAAATATGGAAAGTAAAAAAAAACAAATGTATGGAAGCAATGGGAGCTCTTCAGCCTGGACTTCCATCTCCTACTCAATTGCCTAGAGAATGGCCTCTTTGGATTATATACATTAAGAATTGTTTCTACTCTACCTTTCTGAATGAGGAGGATATGAAAAGATTTGTCTTTTCAGTGCCCAGTGTTAATTTAGCTAAGCTTTCTAAAAGATTTAAAAGAACAGTTTTGCCACAAGGAATGAAAAAGTCCTACCATGTATCAAATGTATGTGGCTGCTGTTCTTACTCCAGTAAGAAAAGCATTTCCAAAAGTTATCTTATTATATTATATTGATGATATCTTGGGATGTGCACCTGAGGAGCAAAAGACCATAGAAATACTAAGGAATTACAAATTGCATATAGCTCCAGAAAAAATTCAAAGACAGGCCCCTCTTCAATATTTAAGTATGAAGTATATCCTAAGGTGCTTACAGTACAAAAACTTTCCATAAGAACAGAGAAATAGAACACCTTAAATGATTTTCAAAAATTGATAGGAGATATCCAGTGGATGCATCTAGTGTTAGGCTTGACTACCTATCAATTGCAACTGTTATATGATATTTTAAGGGGAGACAGTGCTTTAAACTCACCACACCAGCTTACAAAAGATGCTCAAGAGGCTATGAGAGAAGTTGAACTGGCTTTATCCAATGTGTTTGAAAGAGTCATTCAAAAACCTTTAGAAATATCAGCTATACAAGAGGCACCCACAGTAGTCCTTCATCAAGGAGCAGTGTGATAGAGTGGGTGAACCTCCCTGCACAATCAGAACAAAGCCTTACTCCTTAGCCAGTGCTTGTGTCTACAATTTTATTAAAGGCCATTAAGTGAGTAATACAATTATCTGGGTTAAGACTTGACAAGATATATACCTTTTATACCAATGCACAAATTAATGTATGCTGTGAAACCATCTCAGAAGGGCAAATTTTATTGGCCACGGCTCCAAATTTTACACATGTGTCTCCATTAAAGATATCTCGGCTATTACATAATTGGCAATGGGTTTTTTGAAGAAAAGGTTTCTAAGGTTCCTTTTTAAGGACAACCATCTTTACAGATGCATCCAGACATAACATTTGTGCTGTATACTCTTGTGACTTAACTATAAACAGAGTAGGTCAGAACTTCCTTTCAGTCCACTCAATAGAATGAGTTATAAGCAAATATGCTACTTCTTACTTATTACTCAAGAACTGTAACTATTTGGCCTATTCAGTAGGTGTGATACAAAGAATTTCTACAGCCCAAATAAAAATGATTGCCTCTAACATAAGTCAGTTTTTTAAGGAACTTCAGGAGCAAGTGAGAAAATGTCCAGTTAAGTATTATATCTTGAACATCTACTCTCATACAAAACTTCCAGGTCCTATTTTTCATGGAAACTCAAAGGCAAATAGCCTTCTAACCATGTTGGCCAATACTCCTTTTTTCAGGCAGCCCAAGAATCTCATTCTAAATATCATCAGGCTGCTTGAGCTTTATGTTTACAATTTGGGATAACAAAGGAGAAAGCTAGGAGCATAGTAAAAGCCTGTATAGCTTGCCTTCCTTTCCATACCCCTTTGCTCCCTCCAGGGAAGAACCCTCGTGGTTTGAGACCCAATGAAATCTGGCAAATGGATGTGACTCATTATAAATCTTTTGGTTGTCTGTCTTTTATCCATGTTGTGGTAGACACTTTTTCAGGATTCACTTTTGCAATACCAGCAGCAAAAGAGACAGCTCGAGTGGTCACTGAATTCCTCACACAAGCATTTGCCATTATGGGTATGCCACAAGCAATAAAAAAAGATAATGGTCCTGAATATACCTCCAAACATTTTGCACACTTTTGTGTATGGTATAGATTTTACAAACCACTGGCATACCTTTTAATCCTCAAGGACAGGCAATTGTAGAGAGGAGAAACAGAGACATCAAGATGCTTCTCCAAAAGCAAAAGAAAGGGAGAGCCACAGGTAATCCTAGAGAACTTTTAAACTTAACCATATATACCATTAATTTTTCTGATTTTTGATGAGAATACACTGGCTCTGCCAGACAGGTTTTATAACCCACCAGAAGGGCAGTGTTCAGTGCGAGCAACTCCACTATCTTTAGATAATCACCAGGTGATGTGGAGAGACCCAGAAAGTGATGAATGGAAGGGACCAGATAGGTTAACTGCTTGAGGGAGAAGGTTTGCTTGTATCTCTACAGATGGGGAAAGAATCAGATGGGTGCCAATGAGCCAGCTTTGCCTTGTCCATTGGAGAGAAATGGAGAAGACCTTTGAAATAAAGGAGAATTCCCAAGAAACACTGGGTGATTTCATCACTGACTGTGCCCACCATTGAAAGAGCATGGCAGTTATGGAGATTGACTCATGAACATTACCATGACCATAAAAATAATTGTTAATGAGATTGATGCAGGACTTAAAAACCTACAAGAATCATTGGATTTCCTGACATGTGCAGTAATGGATAATAGATTGGCTTTGGACTGTCTCTTGGCTGTTGAAAGAGTTATGTGTTATGAATTGATAGTCATTTTCTATACCTTCTTTCTGGGACTCATGGAAGTCTTTTATAGTATTTTGTTTATTCATATTGTTTGTTATGTTACTACTTGCTTATGTGATTCCTCTCATGGTGATGGATTTAATCACTGGTATACACCTGCTTCAATTAAAACAAAAGAAAGGGAGAGATGTAGAGGGCCACAGATAGTGGGGGAACTCTGAGTGTTGTATCTGATCCTTCAGCCCAGAGGGAATCTGCTGATTATATCTGGTTTGGCTCCCCATTTCCCTTAAGGGCTCTTGGCCTTTCTGAGAAGTCAGGGGGCAGTGACAACTTGTGTTGTGATTGAAGCAGAGTGATACCAGGTAGCAAAGAGTCATCTACACATAATAGAAAGTTGTTTATGTGGTCTGTTATGCACAGTATATAGTTACTGCATGCACAGTGTTGCTTTGGTTATATAAGCGTATTAGGGTATATGAGGCTGAGAGAATTTGGAATAAATGGATTCTATGTTTGCTCATTCATGTGAGTCTCTTCTCATCATTCCTCCACTAAGACCAAGGACTCGGGCTGATCCCAAGATCCTCCAGAGAGCTAGTTCAGATGATATGTTTTGACTCCCCAGCTTGGGGGGGGGGGGTCTAGAAAGCACACTAAGTTTCCCATGTTGGTAATAACTTCTATAAATCAAGAGTGAGCAGGCTAATCTACAAAGTTACTACTGCAAACATTTGGCCATAATATATTTAATTATCAAAATAATTAAGTTGTCCTTTGCATATCAACTTTTGTTATTATAAGTCCCATTGTATTGCTACCTCAAGGTTCCAGGAATACCCTGATAATTGAGATATCTTTGTCTAGTGGTATAAGTTTGAGTCTTATAATGTACACCAGCAGTAATTCCATGGGTCCATTTAACCAATTAATACCAATTATTTTTTACTGAGAAATACCTATTTCAAAGATAAAGCATTGACAAGATTATGAATATTTCTCTATACATATCT
Organism: Antechinus flavipes; assembly: GCF_016432865.1. Lineage (NCBI taxonomy): Eukaryota > Metazoa > Chordata > Mammalia > Dasyuromorphia > Dasyuridae > Antechinus > Antechinus flavipes. Next base: position 118,501,224 of record NC_067402.1, read on the forward strand.
TGGAAGTTTGGAAAGAAAGTACACTTTCCTCTATGTCACCTATGCCTATGGCTCAGACTTTGCACAGTTTTAATATTTTGTTGATTCTTCGAAGTTATGTGGAGATTTAGAATGGCATTAATGATGGATGAGTCCTCATATTATATAGTATGAGCTGGGATCTTAAAGGATTCCCCTTGTTTCTCAAGACAATAATTTAAAGTTGGCTACAAAACCTGACATATTCCCTATTCCTAGATTTTTAGACCGTTCTTGTCCATGGATGCCAAGATAGCTTATGTTCCTGAACTTTTGAAATATACAACATTATTTTGCTCTAAAATTAAAGAGCAAATTATGATAAAAAGAACTAAGATTCATTTTCACTAATATAGGTATCAAAAGGAGAAGGACCAGGACATAGCTCCACTTATAGCACTTTCATACTGAATACCTTTAACAAAATATCTTAAAAAGCATTTACCTGCCATGTCTGAGAACCATGCTGGCTAAGCATTTGGAAGGTATTCTCAATTCCAATTCTGAAATTGAAGCTGAAGAGGATTCTGTCCATGACATGATTAGCTAAACCACAGGAACCAGTTAAATTTGGAGAAACATGTCCTAAAACAAGAATGTGAATTTTTTTTTTTCCAAAGTCCATTTGGATATTTATAAAATCATTTGTGGGTCAAATAAAATATCAAATTATAGAAGCAGTAGAAGGCAGTTTTAACTAGTTTTCAGTTCATCGTCATCTGCATCATTATGCAAATGATCTCACAGGCCTTTTATAATTCATAGGGTGGAGGTTGCCTGCTCCTGCCCTAGAGTCTAAAAGAAACTTTGATTACACATCATTGTAATTTTTCCAGAAACAGGTTGGTTCTTCCATGCAGGGATCTATATTAGTGACACTCTCTTAATATGGCAGTCCTTGTCACTCTTTATTATAAACTACCACCAACAACAAAAACGAAGCATAAAGGGGACATTAGAGTATAATAACAAAAGAATGTTCCTTACCAAAAGAAAAACTTCATTAAAAACTGGCAGTTTTCCATTCAACAACATACACACCTATATACGCACAAAAACATGTGTGCATTTACATTATTAAATGTAAATTTAATTTATTAAATATCTGTTATGTGTTGAACATTATTTTAAGTTTTATGTTACAGAGTAAACCACAAAGCAATTCCTGTGTATGAAGAACTACATTCTGCTGAAGGTGCAAAAAAGGTGATATAGTAAGTATGCAGATAAGTGAATACAGGGTGATTTGAGATTGAAAAGAATGCTCACTATAGTATAATCTGAAATTTTTTTTCTCCAGGAGGTGATTTCAGAGCTAATCCTTCAATGAGGCAATAGACTTTACAAGATAAAGCTGAAAAAATACTATACACTAGGCACTGAAGATAGGCTAAGAATAGGGACACTTATTGGAAATGGAATGCTAAGTTCACTGTATAGCCAGTAATTAAATTTGACCAGAATGATGAGAGCCAGAATGGAAATATCAAAGAAGTTTGGAGAGGTAGGCTGAGTTCATGGAATAGAAGACTTTAAATAAAAGGCTGAGAATTTAAAATTTATGTTAGATACAAATGGAAAGATTTATTAGAATATCAATTATCTTCAGAAGATTAAAAATTTTTAGATACAAAATGGATAGAATAGTTTTTTTTTTACTTATAATTAACCAGAACTTAAGAGAAAATGTGATAAGATATTTATCCTGGACTATACCTGATGCAATATAATTATGTCTTAATAGTTTGTTTTTTAATTTCAGAAGAGGATTTTATTCTCAAAATAGTTTATATATTAATTACAACCAAGCCAATTCTATGAAATGGGGCTTCACGAATTAGCTTTGCCAATTTAAATAAATGGTATGAGAAAGATGTTACAGAAATGGCAAATCTGAATATTGTAATTTGTTTTCTGTTTTTAATCTAATATTAATGAAGAATAAATTTGGTTCACTCTCAATTGCTTCTGATTCCTTAAAAGGAGATTAAAATTTCCAATGGAAACATACTTTTATGTTTTTATAGAGATCACATCATGACAGTCATAGTATCGGATAACGTAGCTATATAAACTATAACACCTTCAAAAAACATCAAGGATGCATTACAAATGTAAGCAACACAGTGATTGTCTCTCACTCTGTGTATGTGTATGTATCTTTGTGTATGTATATGTATATATGTGTATATACATATATATTTACATATATATATATGTATATATATATATATATATATATTCCAATGACAGATATATTCTGGTAAGATAGAAGTTCGAGATTGGCTTTTGAGAAGTGATGAGAGAGAGGAACAGGCCAAATGAAATAAAGTCTGGATATTCCTGAAAAGAGACATAAGAAAAGCCCTGAGACATTTACGTATGTTAGATTGGGATTTCATAACTTACTTCTCTGTAGTTATCATAGAAATAGATGTGAAGGTCTTAAAAACATGTTGAATAATTAGTAAGATGACAATGTTTGTGATCAGATAAGGAGTCTGATTAATTTTTAAAAAAGTATAGTTCCTAGCCTCATTGGATAAGCCAATCATTCAACACACTTTTATTGATCATCTTTTCTAAGAAGATTGACCCTATGAAGCAGAGGCAAAGAGAAGGGAGAGAGAATGACACTTGTGAAGGAGTGGAGAAGAGCTCACAGAATATGGGAGTCTATTGAGATAAGAAAGATAGGTTGAGGTCAGGTTGCATGGTAAATTTAAAAGTTACAGTAAAGAGTTTACAGTTGATTTCAGAGGCACTAGGAAAGCACTAGAATTGACTGAGGAGTACATTGTATTTTTAGTTATTTTGTGTACTGTTCTGAATTTTCATAATATCAATTTTATCACATATATGAATTCTTTCAAAAGATAATATATTCTAAAAATGAATATAAATAGTTCTGTGATTTGTCATGCAATTCAGCTCAATTAAACATTTCCTGACCCCTTAAAACAAACAAAATTTGGTGTTAAGTGCTTGAAATATAAAGATGTGAAGCTTTCACTTGGTAATGGATTATTTAGCAAAAGCAATAAATGTATCAAAGAATAAAAAATAAAAAAGGCCTCAATTTATTTTGGTGCCCTTTTATTCCTGCACTAACAGTGGCAAAAGAGAAGATAGGTGGGGAAAGGTACTAAGAATCACAGTTTTTAAACCATTATAAACCTTAATTTATTTGATGGTTAGTATTCTAGAGGCCAATGAGTGGATAAAGTATTAGAAAATCTGACTCATGTAAATTTTTACATTCTCAATAAAACAAGAATGAAGTTGCAGCTAAATACAAAGATGAGTCATAGCTACTAAGTCAAAGAAAGGAGTTCTTTCTGATGAAGTTAGTTTATATACATAAACTAACTTCATGTATACATCCCAAGGTGGCTAATGTGTGTATATACTTATACATATATATATGTTATGTATATTATATATATATATATATATATATATATGTGTATATATATATATATATATATGTAGAGAGAGAGCAATCTCTATCTCTATCTCTATATATCTCTATATCTATCTATCTATCTATATATATATGAAAAGAGAGAGAGAGAGAGAAGGACAGAGAGAGAGAGACAGACAGAAAGAGAGACAGACAGAGAGAGAGACAGAGAGACAGAGAGGCAGAGAGAAATAGAGAAAGAGACAGAGAGAGAGTGAGAGAGAGATCTCCAAAAGTGGTAACAAGAAAAAAAAATTCATGGAACATGGAACATTATATTTTAATCAATCAATATGCATTTTTAACCACATATGTACTAAAATCTCTCCTAGATGCCAAGAGATGGGAATGGGAAAAGAGAATAGTATTTATATAGTGCCTACAATGCACTAGATAGTTTTCCAAGAACCCATTTTACAAATATTTTCTCTTTTGTGCCTGACAGCAACCACATGAAGCAGGTGTAGGTATTATCCCCATTTTTACAATTGAGGAAAGTGAGGCAAACAGAGATTGAATAATTTTCCCAGGACTATACAGATAGTCTGAGGCTGAATTTGAACTCAGGTTTTCCTGACTCCAGACACCACCTAGCTGCCTATAAAACTGAAAAAATATATATATATGTTTCTTCAGGAAGCTCCCATTTCATTGGGGTAAAGAACATTTGTATATGAGTATAATGAAGTGCTATTTTCTTATGTAGACTTTTTATTACTGAAAGTGTCAAAAAAAGGAAATTAATGTGAACTGGACAGATGTAAACATGTACAAAAACCAAGAATAATAAAATAGCATTTACTAAATAGAAGAAAAAATTAATAATGAAACATAACCATGATTCTACAACCCTAGTTTATATTATCATTCATATCCTGGGAAGAGGGTAGGATGGAGAAAGTGGGTATAAGCTTATAGGAATCCAACTTTGAGGCAAATAGAAACATGTCTTCGTGTTAACTTATTATTTTAGGCTTTAGGCTTTTATTTCTGTGGTCTTCTTAGGGAAAATCCTATAGCATATAGTACCTGAGCAATAGGATTGCTTTTCTTCTGAGTTTTGCTATTGGATAATACCACTTATTTGATACTTTTAGTTTATTGTTTGGTCATTTTTAGTTGTGTTCATCTCTTCATGATCCTGCTTGGGATATTCTTGGCAAAGATATGGAGTGGTTTGCCATTTCCTTTTCCAGTTGATTTTATCGAAGAGAAAACAGAGATATCTGGGGATGTTTTTAAATTCAGGTTTTCTCAACATCAGGTATTATCTGCCTACCCATAAGGCTGAAAACACAAAAATGAAATTGTTCTTCAAGAAGTTCCATTGTGTCTTAGTAAGTGTCTCAGACTGGATTTCAACTCTTTTGACTCCAGCCCAGCACTATCTTAAATAATAATAGCATTTTATTTTATAACTAAAGAGCTCAGGAAGAAGAAACTGGGATGAGAAATACATTTTTGATAAACTGGGATAAAAGGACATTCCTCGAAAGAAAAAAAAAGTATAAATTATACAGATGGCGATAAGATAATGTTCTCCAGGAGTTAGTTTGAGTTTGGAGTTTATTGCTGAGGAAATCACATCAAAAACTGGACTCTGCATTTAATACTTTTTTTTCCATCAAAAATACATTAACACAATTTCAGCATCCTGCAATGTTGAAGAGTAACTGAGAATAGTAGAAAAGTGTTTTCAACCAGCAGCAGAATAGAGAAACTCAGAAAATGAACAGTCTTGTACATCACGTGACATATGCTGTAGATTTTTCCCCAAAAAGACCATAGGCATCCAGGCCTATAGGCCAAAATCATAAATTGATGAAGCCTCAGGTTTCCTTTCTATATAAAGCTTTTTTTCTAAGTTTACTTCAACTCTTTTCATTCTACACTATGCCTATATACACAGCTATATAGCTGTGAGAATAACCCAGAGTTACAAAAGCATAACTATGCTATCATGATTATTATTTTTTTATTTAGTAAATGTTATATTATTATTTTGCTTTTGCCTTTTTAGGAAATGTTTCACAATAAAGAGTTCATGGGGTCATCATAATTGATGTATATAAATAAGAAATATAATATGAGTGCCCTTCTGGAGCTAAGTGGCAAATAGTAGGAATGTATTTTCCCATACCTGAAATAGCCATTTCCTAGAATACTTCCCTCTGATCTGCCAGCATTAGTACAAGTTGAGTAAAGTGAGTCAGTCCAAAGAATGAGAGAAGGGCAAGTTAATATATCACATAGCTATCTAGGAACAGCAAAAGGACTTCAATAAGCCATTTTGAAGTACATATAATAAAAAATAAAGTTCAGAATGAAGACACAAGCAGGTATTTTGTCACTATTGTTATGTCTGATATATAACATATATATATAATATTAATATATAATTTTCAAAATGTTATCTAACAGAAGTTCATAATTTCATATACTGTTATTTTCTTATTATTTTATACAAAACTATTCACTTTTATTAATGTTTATTAAATTTAAGATGAAAAGAATATTGAAATGAATATAGAAATATAATAATAAATATAGAACAACTTGAGTAAAAGGCACCAGAAGCTTGGGACTTAAATGTGTAAGTAAATGAGATTCAAAGCAATAGAGATGAAAAAGAAATACATTTTAGGTATTTTAGACAGCTAGTATGAAGGCAAAGCAGAAGAATAGCAAAGGGATCAGTTTGCTTAGACCATATATTGTCTAAAAGTTAGTAATTTTTAATAAGACTGGAAAGAAACATGGCTTTCCATTTTTTTTGAAATCCATCAAATTAAAATAACATTCAATCTGATATCTAATGGATTAAATAATTTTATACTGAAATTTTCTTTTTTTCATAAACTGCATTGTTTATTTTTCTTTCCTGTATAAACACTAATTCTAACAATGCAAATAAATTTATTTCAATTGTTCTAGATATCCATCTATTTTACATCCCTCTCTATCTTTCCTCCCCCATCCACCACCTTTAGAAACATTCCATTTCTACAAACTACTTTTTCTACAAGGAAATTAACCTCAGATGTATTATTTTCCCCAATTTTATACATTTTTATTTTAAGATTGATTGATTACTTTTCTGTTGTATATGATAAAATCCAATCCTGATAAGTGTGGGAGTCATCTCTTTGGAACTTCCCTTTCCTACTCTCTGCATTTCCATGATAGTGTTTACAAAAAAGAATCCTGATGGGCATCAAATAATAGTCATATAGTCCAGACAAGCTGGAGTTCATTACCTGTTGCTTTGTTTGTTTGCTGGAAATTCTATCAGATTTTGACTTCACTCTACTTGTCAACATCAAAAATCTCTGTCTTGTCTGCAAATTTTAAAATTCCATTAATTCTTGGAAAATGAATAAAAGTCCAAAAGAAAATTCCCAAGAGATTGTTGAACTGCCTTGAAAATAAAAGGAAGTTCAATACCAAGAGGATTAGGAATATACATACACACAGATATATATGTATATATACTGTTATAGACAATTTTTTTTAAAAATTGTTCTTCAAGTCCTAAGGATTTTTCCTTCCATCTTTTGAGATTTCTTCTCCACATCCTCCTTAATTTCACTATTTTATTGCTCCTTCTGCCTGATGCCTCACCAAAAAATAAAATAATAATAATTACCATGTATTCTATGTAAGTTCCCTTCAGGAAGTTCTGTGTTGTAGAATTCCTTAAGTTGAATTCAGGAGGGCATATTCAAATTACACTTCTGATACTTAGCTATGTGAATCCAATTCTCAATGTCTGAAGTTTAAAGGTGATTGTATTTCACTGGTAGAATTTTCCAAACTCATAATCTCAATTGTCTTTATCATATTGGCATTCTGAAACATGAGAAATGTGAAAAGTTCTCTTTTAAGGAATATGTTATAGGACATCCATGGTATAAATGACATTGGAAGGGGGGGGAATATGTGAATCATTCCAGTTATATTACTATTTCAAGATATTAAGTTGGGAATGTAATTTAATCTCTTTGCACCTTATTTTTCTTACCCATAAAATTTTCTGGATAGGAATTGATCTAGACATCTCAAAATTTCCTAACATTCCATGATTTTATCATATCTTTATTCCAATGGAATTATTTAGGAAATGCAGTGAATCTCAATATTTCTAGAGGTTTGTGATTTCATCAGTATTAGTCTTCTAATTATGCAGACTGCAACCTTTGTCTCACTCGAATTTTCATAAAACCCAACAGCTTTATTGCCTCTGGCTCAACCTTCTGGTATTGATCCTCTCCAGCTGTGGGCAATCTTGGTTCAGGCATATAGTTCAGTAGAGTGGAATTTGAAAGTTTTTCAAATTGATAAGACTTCTTCATAGCATATGTTCTACTCTGCACCAAAATGTGACATTGCTTTAGCATATAGTAAAAGAATATATTAACTAAACTTCAATTAATTTTTCTCCAATATTTCATAGAATATATTCTTGTCCTCCTAATATTATTGTCTCTACATAGTATTTAGAAGTCTTCCTGTTTACTTCTTTTTTGAAATATCATAACGGACTGACAAGTAACCAACTTCTAGCCATTATGAAAAGGGATAGGAGAAGGCTGATGCTATAACATCATGGATGCAGTGGACTCCAAATAAAACACTCATTCTAGCTATACAGGTAAACACTAGAGAGTTTTTAAAGAAATACCTGGGACACTTACAGGCTGCTCACAGTAAAATAGCGGTTAGGTGGCAGAAACAACATAAACTCAGGGCCTCCTGACTTCAAGACTAAAACTTCATCCATTATGCACTCTGCCTCCTTTGGAAATGGAAAAAGATAAAAAATATTACCCTCCCTGATCTGGTTAAAATTAATTTCTTTTTTTAAAAAATCATCAAAATAGATGTAAAGATAGATTATATTTCTGCATGAACAAAGGCAGCATCTTCCTATTTTTATCTCATTGAATTGTCTTTTCAAATTTAACTGATGCATAAGCAAGACAGTAACACAAAGAAACCAGGAGTTTTAGCATAAAGGTTAAAATGCAAAAACTGTGCCTTTCAAGATAACTGTAAATATGTTGGGGATACTATAGCAGGAGGGAACTAGATGGCAAGCAAAGAAAGGTTGGCAGAGAATAAGTTGATAGTCATTTACTCCCTTGAGTAATCTTTTCTGGTTACCATCATAGTGGAAGAATTCCTCTAGTTCTTTCTGATGATTCTGTTAAAGGAATTAGCAAATGAAAATATACTTCTCTTTGAGGGAACAGATATTTTTGGTTAAATGCTTAACATGCAGTATTTTAATCTTTTATTTAACAATTTGGTAAAGACCAGAATGTTCAAAAGTAAATTTACTGATATATTAATTTTACACTTAGGGATAGGGATCTATATTGATTGCCTTACCTACTTAATAGTAATGACTTTTGTAGATAAGATTTTGTTTGTTTGAATCAAATTGAAAAAGAGTAAACAATGCTTGGTCACCTCCTTGAAACAATCAAAACCACTATGTAAGAGACAGTAAAGTTTCCAAGGAAATTATATTAAAAGGAAAAGCTATCCATGGGAAAAAAAAAGTGCTCTGAATCACTATTGATTGATTAGAAAAATGTGAATTAAAACAATTCTGAATTAGCATCTCACACCTCTCAATTGACTAAGACGACAGGAAAAGATGATAAACGATGTAGGCAAACTGGGACACTAATGAGTTGTTGGTGAAGTTGTGAAATGATCCAACTATTCTGGAGATCAATTTGGAACTGTGCCCAAAGGGCTATCAAAGGGCATACACTTTGATGTACAGTGCTACTACTGGGTCTGTCTCTCAAAGAAATCATAAAGAATGGGAAAGTACCCACATGTGCAAAAATGTTTGTAGCAGCTATTTTGCTGGCAAAGAATTGGAAAACGAGTAGATACATATCACTTGGGAAATGGCTGAATAAGGTATGGTACACGAAAGTAATAGAATATTACTTGTCTATAAAAATTTATGAACAAATTGTTTTTAGAAAGGCCTAGAAAGATTCATGAACTGTTGCTAAGCTAAACAAGTAGAACCTGGAAAATATTGTACAAAGTACTAGCAAGATTGTGCAATGATCATCTATAACAGATTTCATTTTTCTCAGTGGTTCAGTGATCCAAAGCAATTTCAATAAACTTTGGATGAAAACTGTCATCTGCATCCAAAGAGAACTATGGAGACACTATAAATCAACACATGCTATGTTCCTTTTTTTTTCCTCTCATAGTTTTTTTTTTTTCCCTTTTGTACTGATTTTTCTTTCCCAACATGATTCTTAAATAAATATGTTAAAATAAATGCACATATATAACCAAAAATGTTTTCATGAGCAATTGGGGAAAATAAAAATTAAAACTTTTTTTAAAAAGAAGTAATTATATCAAAACAAGAAGAGATTTTGAAATGGTGATAAAATTAGACAAGACTGACATTCCAACAAACTCCTGAGGAATGAAGGGAATATTACTTAATTAATTTGTGGCAAAGAGGGAGATAACTGAGAAGTGCTGACTTTGAAGGCATTACAGTGTGAAAGATCAAAATTCTGGTAAGCCCCTCATAAAAGTGTAGCTCTTTCTGAACCTCTCTTTTCTAGGACTTGTCTATCTGTAGGCTTGTCCAAGTATTCCCAACAAATTAAAATTTGCCTCAAATGCAAAGAGATCTAATGAAAGATGGGTATAAATTAAAGCCCAACTTCTGCCAATTTTCTGTTTAAAATAAACTCCTTAACACAAATTAAATTCTCTAAAGAAAAGGAATTTACTTGTACCTTAAATTATTATAGCACTTCCCATTCTCAAGCTTAAAATAAGCTATCATAACTAAGCCTTAAAAACACCCCAAATATTATCCTAACATGTACAAAATGCACACTCCCATCTCCCACCTCAATGAATAAAGGAAAAACAGTTTAACAGATTAATTTGAGAGGATATGTTAAATCACTTTTTGCCTGTGATGTTTAATGATTGTTAACAGAAAAGCATGTATCCTAATTTTATTAATTTGGAATGATATTTCTGTTGTCTTTGACTTAGTTTTGTTGTTGTCGTTGTTTTCTGTACAAGACTACATTTGATGGAGTATCTTGCAATCATAATATTGGGAAATATGTGATTAGAAATGAGAACAAACTATAACTGCCTCAATATTATGTAATCAGTTTAGCAAGCATTTTAAAAGCACCTATTATGTTCTTGGTATAGTTCTAGATCTTAGAAATACAAACATAACAAAAGTATCTCTATCCTCAAGGAGCATATGTTCTATTAAGGCAGTCAAAAGGCACATACAAATGTAAAAACCATAAAAAGTATACCAAGGAATACATACAAGGGAATTAGAGATACAGAGTGAACCAGTGATTTCATTAGTAAAGGGAAATCTGGAGTGAATAAACTCTGGGTACAGGTTGGCTCCTCTCTGCAATTTATAATGTTAGTTGCATAAAATACTAAAGGAGTTAAGTGACCTCTCTGGGATTCGAGAGGCACTGTGTATGTATGAGGTAAAGAATTCCCAATTTCCCTAACTTGGAGCAAGATTCCCTATTCATACCATGCTGCATTTAGATTGATACAAAAATAAATAAGATATATTCTGTGCAATATTAACCCAATAGGAGAATTAAGACATCTATGCAAATATATTTAATAAAAAATGAATGTGATACATAGGGTAGAAAGACTAGAAATGGAAAGATAATTTATTATATGTGAGATGATTAAACTATGATTTTATGAAGAATCCTTAGACGGTATTGCCTTGTTATTCATAAAGAATGTTTAGAATACATAGGCCTAAAAGTAGTTAAGATGCAAAGATCTTTTTAAAATAAAGGGAATATACAGATATCTGCCTTTATATCTAGAAATGCTTATTCATACACAAATGTTCATATTAGTTTGGGATCATCACTTGCTATTTTTATTTTGTGGTTATTCTTCCTTCTTCTCCATCTCCACCTCTGAGAAGTGACAGGATCAACCCATTGGCAAGGAATTTAATGAAATCTACAGATATTTTGTAAGTTGATATATTAATGTACATAGATTTATGCATTTTTGAGTTGTTCAGGGTATTGGTTTTTAAGAAGAATTACATATGTTTAATTATTGATATGCCAACCAAACATTCAAATGAAAACTGATCTTACTATAACCATTTGAGTCTTGAATGCTCACAAATATTGACATCACCCCAAATACAAAGTAAATAATTGAAATGTCACTTATGTGCATAAATTCTTTTTACAGGCTAGGCAGCCATCTGTTGGGAAAGCACAGAACTTCCTACAAACTGTCACTTTATAAGATAGGATGTTTTAGAATGTCAGAATGATTGGAAATCATTTTTCTATGAAGAATAAATAAATTTCCAAATGTCTCTTCATCATTATTAATGTTTGCACTTTCTACCTTCTGGCAAAATAAAAATAAATCATTGAGGTCTTGCCTCTTAAAATATTTGAAATTTTATGACCTTTAGAATTATTTTTACATCTGATAGTGACTTATTTGCTTTGAATTAATTCAAATAACATGTTCTCTTAAAGATCAAATAATCTCTATGCTGAAAACTAAGCATGTTCTTCATTAATAGTTCTGATATTCCTCAGTAATTAGTAAGCTACTGATGATTAGTAAGCTATCTATGATATAACATCTAAATCTTAGCATTTCTTTTTAACTTAAAAATGAACATTTCTTGACTGCGCACATAGAAATACAAGCAGAAACCACAAACTTAGGTATGAAACCAGATATAACTTGGATAGATAACAACTTATAAAGTCCTCCAAAATGTCTGTTCCTGGTTTACCACTCATTTTCTCCTCTCCTTCAAAGGACAAATAATAGATGGGATGCTCAACACAGTAAGAAAATACTCTTCTGCCTAAGGTGACACACATGAATTTTGGAAGCATATAAACTCTCCAAAAGGATAAACTATACCTTAATGACAAGGTTAGAAATAGGTTTTTAAAATAGTTTTCCTAACAAAATGCCAAAATTAAAACAGAAAAATATGATGTTTGGGTCTAATAAATGAGGTCACCTTGTTACAAAAGATTTACTTTTTTCTTTTAGTGGCAGCCCTTTTGTAGTGGCAAGAAACTGAAAACTGAGTGGATGCCCATCAGTTGGAGAATGGCTGAATAAGTTATGGTATATGAATGTGACAGAATATTATTGTTCTGTAAGAAATGATAGCAGGATGATTTCAGAGAGACCTGCAGAGACTGACATGAACTGGTGCTAAGTGAAATGAACAGAACCAGGAGATCATTGTACATGACAACAAGATTATACAATGATCAATTCTGATGGACATGAGTCTTTTCAACAATGAGATGATTTAGTCCAGTTCCAATAATCTTGTGATGAAGAAAGCCATCTATACCCAGAGAAAGGACTATGGGAACTGAGTGTGGATCACAGCATAGCTTTTTTCAATCTTTTTGTTGTTGTTGCTGTTGTTTGCTTGCATTTTATTTTCCTTCTCATTTTTTTCTTTTTGTTTTGATTTTTCTTGTGCAGCAAGATAATTGTATAAATATGTATGCATATATTGGATTTAACACATATTTTGCCATGTTTTACATATATTGGATTACTTGCCATCTAGGGGAAGAGGTGGGGAAAAGGGGAAGGAATTGGAAGCCAAATTTTTGCAAGGGTTAATGTTGAAAAATTATCCCTGTGTATGTATATATATATATATGTATATATATATATATAATGCATGTATATATATATATGCATGTATATATTTAAAATAAAAAGTTTTAGTAAAAAGATTTATTTTTCAATTTTTTTCTTTGATTTTTAATGTCTTCTTTTTAGCAATAACCTTTTAAAATCAACAATACTGCTCCCCTCCCCAAATCAAGTTGTATCCAAAAGCATTCAGTTCATCTTATACAACTTTTCAATTTTTGTAAAACATAATATGACACATTTCAAGCTATCTGATCAATAGAAATTTAGACTAAAATGGATGAAGAGGGAGAAAAATGGTTACATTCAACTATAAATCTGTATACTTTGGAGAATATAGGATATGAAATAGAAAAAATTATAGTAGAAGGAAGTCCTCAGTAAATTATGGGAAAAATAACGTGGAGAACTCAGTAATAATATGTATAGTTTCAGAAGTCTATACACCAATGTGCAGAATATGGATGATAGACAGTGAATTTGAGAACATTTTAGTACAAGATGAAATATATGAACTTGAGGAAATCAGAGACTTAATTTGACTTTGGTGTTGAAGGATAGACCTTGTCGAATAGAAAGAACTAAAAAGAGCAAATAAACATGTTTGGATACTCATAAAGTGAAGTATTGCAGAAGAGAATCACAAAATTTGAGAGTTGCAGAAGGCTAGATTCACCAACTTGTCCAGTATACCCATGAGTCTCTAATATTACATATCCCAATAAGTACTCATCTAGCCTCCATTTAAAGACCTGCTGAGAAGGGAGAATTTGCCACTTTTCAGAGTGGCTAACATGTTTCACTTTTGCAACCCTCCTATTCCAAATCCAATAGCAAGACAAAATTAGCCCCTTTGCAACTTCTACTCATTGCTCCTACTTTTGCCCTCTGGTCCCACAAAAGAAGTCTAATTCCTCCAACAATGAGAGGCCTTCAATAATTGAAGACTCTCATCATGTTCCAATGAAGCACCTTTTATTCAGCTTAGCTGTGCTGTTTCTTCAATCTATCCTCTTTTACCTTGGACTCTGATAACTGACCAAATACATAGCATTTTTCTGCATACCCTTCAACTCATCAATGTGTCTTTTGAAGCCCAATGTCCCAAACTGCACATGTCTCCTTACCACAACTACTGAACTTTGACCTTCATCCTGAACTCTCTTCCATCAGAAATTTGATTTGTACCCTTTGATACACTAGATCTCAGCAATATGAGGAACTTGAATTCAACTTTCTGAGGAGCAGACTTTTATTTTATGTCCTGACAATATCAATTGCCTTCCTTGTGCATCATCCCTCTTCCACATATCAGTTTTTTAAACATGGCTTTTGTCTGTTACCTTTATATATTAGAATACAAACTCATTGAGAGCAAGAAGTGTCTTTCTTGCTTATATTTGAATTCCTTCTATTTAGCATCTGAGAAGTTGGATTGCTATTGTAATCTTATGTTTAGAAACTATGGAACCTAAGACCACATTTTTTTTTGACTGCTGTATATCACTAACTAAAACTTAAAATCAATATAAAGTTTTTATTAAATAAAATAAAATAAAATATTAAAAAAAACTTAAAATCAATTAAATGTCAAAAATTTTTTTAACCCTCTACCCATTCCTCATACATACTATACATATGAAGTGGACTTTTTTATACCTGCCTACCAGGTTATACTCATTGAAATTCATCCAATTAAAGTTAAATCATTGTTATATCCTGTTAAGATCCTTTTAGATGCTTAAACTGTCATCCATCCCCTAAATCAATTATCACTTCTAATTTTATGTCATCTGCAACTTTGATATCATCTATGCCTTTACCCAAATCACAATTTATTTATTTATTTAAAGCTTTGCTGAAAGCTAGCTAAAAATAATCACTTTGGATTGGCTCTTTTCAACAGTAAGATGATTCAATGCAATTTCAAAACACTTTTGATGAAAACAGCCATCCACATTCAGAGAGAGAAATATGGAGACTAAATATGAATCATAACATAGTATTTTCACCTTTGTTTTTTCCTTTTTTTTCTTATTTTTAAATCTGATTTTTAATGAGTAGGATGATAAATATGGGAATATGTTTAGAATAATTGCAAATGTTTAACCTATATTGGGCAGGGGAAAAAGGATGAGAGAGGGATAAAAATTTGAAATCCAAGATTTTGCAAAGTGAATGTTGAAAACGGTCTTTGCATATATTTTGAAAAATAAATAAAGCTATTATTAAAATAAACATCTTTTTTTTTCCATTGGCTAGTTTAGCTATCCTATTAAAAAAAAGAAACAGAGATAAGTCTTGCAGTTTCTGCTTTTGATGATGACATCTTGTATCTTTGTGAATATTGTTTCCCTTTCTAGTGGTTCACCAATCATTCCTTTAATGATCCATTCAAAAGAAGTACTAGGGGGTGGAGCCAAGTAAAGTCAGGAAGTGGCTACAGCTTTCCCTCTTTCTCAAAAACCAAAGGAAAACAAGCCTATGAACAAATAATGAGAATGAAACCACTGTCTAACTCAAAATAGACTGGGAAAACTTCAAAAAAGGTAATTCACACAATGCTAAAAGGGATGTTTGCCCCAGCTTAGACAGAATCTGGAAAAGTCCTTTAAAAGCTTTTGATCACAGAAGATCAGCAACTCAGACCCTCGGTTCTGATTCAGTAGAAGAGCAAATCAGTAGGGAAGCCTTCAGTCCCAGCTCAGAAGGCAAAGTCTGGGAAACAAGGCTGTTTCCTGAAAAGAGCAGGCTACTCCCTGCAAACACCTGTAGTCAAAGCGAAGGTTCAATGATGCACAAGAAGCTTGGGACATTGCCCCATTTATGCTTGGAGCATAGCTTCACTTTAAAAAAAAAAAAAAAAAAAAAAGAAGAACTACCAAAAGAAAAGGAAAGAAAATGAACAAGAAACATAAAAGAACCTTGACCATAGAAAGCTACTATGGTGAAAGGGAAGACCAAAACCCCAACTTAGATGAGGAAAAACATCTCCATGGAAATTTCAAAAAGTGATATGAATTGATTTCAAGTCCAAAGAGGCTTTTTGGAAATGCTCATAAAAAACTTCAAAAGACAAATAAGAGAGGTAGAATTAAAAAATGAGAAAGAAAATAAAAGGTATGCAAGAGAGAATGAATAGCTTGGATAAGGAAGGCAATTAAAAAAATACAATTGGTTAAATGAAAAAATAAATTGAAGAAAACAACACTTACAAATGTAGAGTTAACCAAATGGGAGAAAAAAAAAAAAACAAAGATACAAAAACTGACTGAAGAAAACCAGATATTCAAAACTAGAATGGCAAAAATGGAAGCTAATGACTCTGTAAGACATGAAGAATCAGTCAAACAAACTAAAAAAGATTTAAAAATAAAAGAAAATATGAAATGCCTCATTGGAAAAACAGTGGACCTGGAAAATAGATCCATAAGAGACAATTTAAAAATTATTGGCCTACTTGAAGGCCATGACCAAAAAAAGAAAAAAAAGAAAAAGAAAAAGAAAAAAAAAAGAAAAGAAAAGAAAAGGAGAAAGAGAAAGAAAGAAAGAAAGAAAAGAGCCTGGATAGCATTCTTCAAGAAATTCATTACTGAAAATGGCTCTGATATTTCAGAAACAGAGGGGAAAAATACCCATCAAAACAATCCAACTATCACTGCTGAAAAGAGATCCCACAAGGAAAATACCAAAAAACATTGTTGCAAAATCCAGAATTACAATCTCAGTGAAAAAAAAAAAAAAATCCAAGCTGCTAGACAAAAGCAATTAAAATATCAAGGAGCAGCAGTCAGGATTACCCAGAATGCGGCAGCTTCTACAAAAAAGAATCAGGGGGCTGGAATATCATATTCTAGAAGGCAAAGGACCTAAGGTTATAACCAAAAATGAACTGTCCAGCATCATCTTTCAGGGGAAAAGAGGGATATTCAATGAAGTAACAGACTTTCAATCATTTCTATTGAAAAAACAAAAACTAAGCAGAAAATTTAATCTTCAAATACAGGACTCAAAAATATAGAAAGATAAACAGAGAATATAAATATTATGTATATATAAATATACCTATACATATTTACATATATAATTTAAAGGTTAAACTCTTTACATCCTCAGATGGGAAAATGATATGTGTAACTCTTGAGAACTGTATCTGTCACTGGGACAGATATAAGGGGACATCACATAGACTGAGGGTGTGATTGTGAATGGACTCTGATGTGATGATATCAAAGAAAAAAATATTAAGGGGTGGAAGAAGGTCTATACTGGAAGAAGAGAAAAGGGGAGGGGCTGAAATGGGACAAATTAGATCAAAAGAAGAGGCACAAAAAACCTATTAAAATTGAGGGGAAGAAGGGAGAGGGATGAGCATTGTCTGAAGCTTGATCTCATCAATTTGGGCTTAAAAAGGGAATAACTTAATCATTCAGTTGGGTATAAAATTTTTACCCTATAAAGAAGTAGGAGGAGAAAGAGGAAAGGGAGGGGCTGGATAGAAGGAAAGGCAGGAACACTAGGAGGAAAAAAAAAGGATTAAAAAAAGGTAGGACAGTAATAGGAAATAAGATAAGGAGTGAAGTGGGTCAAACAAAACAACAAAACAAAACTCTATTAAAGACATAGTAGAAAGGGAGAAAAAAGTATATACAGGGGAGAAAATAAGAAGGGAAATACAGAGCTGGTAATCATAACTATGAATATGAATGGGATGAATTCTCCAATAAAACTGAATCAAATAGAAGAGGGAATTGAAAAATAGACTCCTACAATATGTTGTTTCCTAGAAAGGCATTGGAAATAGAAAGAAACATACAGAGTAAAGATAAATGACTAAAACAAAATTTATTATGCTTCAGATGAAGTTTTTTTTTTAAAAAAAAAAAGCAGAGATAGCAATTCTGATCTCAGATAAAGCAAAAGCAAAAATTGATCTAATTAAAAGAGATAATGAAGGAAAGTATATCTTGATAAAGAATGTAAATAATGGAGTAATAACTATATTAAATGAATATGCATCCAGTAGTAGAGTATACAAATTCCCAGAGAAGATATTGAGTCAGTTATAGGAAGAAATACAAAGCAAAACTTTGTTGGGAAGGACCTTAAACTAAGTATAAGACAAAATTTTTAAAGCTTTTTGTCTTCAAAACTTAAGAATATGTTTCAAAACATAAGCATATCTATAAGCATAGATAATTTCCAATATTCACCCTTGGAAAACCTTGTGTTCCAATTTTTTTTTCCTCCTTCCTTTCCTCCTATTTCCTCTCACAGATGGCAAGTAATCTAATATATATCGAACATGTACAATTCTTCTATACATATTTCCACAATTATCATGCTGCACAAGAAAAATCAGATCACAAAGGAAATAAATAAGAAAGAAAACAAAATGCAAGCAAACAACAACAACAACAACAACAAAATGTTATGATCTACACTTAGTGCCCACAGTCCTCTTTGAATGCAGAGGCCTCTCTTTATCAAAAAAGAACTGGCCTAGAATCAGACACTTCTAATCACAAAATAAACAAGAAAGGAATCAAATATTTTAATAGGACCCTAAAAAACCTAGATATGCTAGATCTCTGGAGAAAATTGAATAGGGACAGAAAGGAATATACCTTTTTTTTTATTCAGTACACAAAAACTGACTCTGTATTAGGGCATAAAAACTTCACAATCAAATGCAGAAAGGCAGAAAAAGCAAATGCTTCCTTTTCAGCCCATGATTAAGTAAAAATTATATTCAATAAAGGGCAAGGGAAATATAGACTAAAATTAAAAATCAAATTATTGGAATTAAATTAATTAGAAATCAATTGGAAATGAAATAATCTAGTTCTAAATTGAAAATTAAATAATCTAATTTTACAGAATGAGTGGGTCAGACAACAAATCACAAACAATTCATAATTTCATCCAAGAAAATGATAATAGTGAGATAACATACCAAAATTTATGGGACACAATCTATGCAGTTCTTAGGGGAAAGTTTGTATCTCTAAATATCTATATGAATAAAATACAGAATGAGGAGATCAATAAATTAGAAATGCAACTAAAAAATCTAGAAAAAAGAGCAAATTAAAACCCTCCAAATAAATGTCAAGTTAGAAATTCTGAAATGCAAAGGAAAGAATAATAAAATTGAAATTAAGAAAACTATTGAATTATTTAATAAAACTAAGGCTTTTTTTTTAAATCAACAAAATAGGCAAACTTTTGGTTCATTTGATTAGATAACAAGAAATAATGATGAAAAACAATATAAAGAATGGTGGCTTAGCAGTATAAAACCTAAAACTATATCACAAAGCAAGAGTGATCTGAGCCATTTGATACTAGCTAAGAAGTAGAATGGTAGATCAGTGGAATAGATTAGATACACATTACACAATAATCAAGGCCTATAGCAATCTAGTACTTGACAATCCCCCAAATTACAGTTTCTAGAATAAGAACTCACTATTTGTCAAAAATTGCTGGGAAAACTGGAAACTATTATGTCAGAAAACTGGTATAGACCTACATCCCACATCCCATACCAAAATAAGGTCAAAATGGATACATCATTTGGGCATAAATGTAGGCATACCATAAGCAAATTAGGAGAACAAAGGATAATTTACCTATCAGATATTTGGAGAAAGGAGAAATTTATGATCACAGAGAGAGAGAACATTATGAAAGGTAAAGTAGCCAACTTTGATTACATTAAATTAAAAAGTTGTTGCACAAACAAAGCCAACAAAAACAAGATTAAAAGGGAAGTACAAATTTAAGAAAAAATCTTTACGGCTAATATTTATGATAAAGGTCTCATTTCTAAAATATATAAAGATCTGTGTCCGATTTATCAGAGTATAACTTCCTCAATTGACAGATGGTTAAAGGATATGAAAAGATAAATTTAAATGAAGAAATTAAAGCTATCTATGATGATATGAAAAATGTGTTAAATCACTATTGATTTTAGAAATGCAAATATAAGCAATTCTGAGGTATAATCTCACACCTCTCATATTGGCTTAGATGACAGGAAAAGATAATGACAAATGTGGGAAACTGGGACATTAATGCATTTTTGGTGGAGTTATGAAATGATCCAACCATTCTGGAGAGCAATCTGGAACTATGCTCAAAGAAGTATAAAGCTGCACATACTATCTCTGATGCAACAGTGCCATTACTGGGTCTGTGTTCCAAGGAAATCATAAAGAAGAGAAAAGGACTCACATATATAAAAATGTAGCAATTCTTTTTGTGATTGCAAAGAATTGGAATAAAAGTAGATCATCATCAGTTGGGGAAGGGTGAACAAATTAAGATTTATAAGATAATGGACTATTATTGTTCTATAAAAAAATGATGAACAAACTGATTTTAGGAGTTATGAAGAGATTTATATGAACTGATGCTGGGGGAAACAAGGCAGAACCAGGAATACATTGTAGACAATAACAGCAAGAATGGACCATGGTCAACTATGAATAAGTTGGTTCTTCTCAGTTCTTCAATAATCAAAAAAAAAAAAAAAAAAAAAACTTTGGAGAAAAAATACCTTCTGCACACAGAAAGAGAATCATGGAGGTTGAATGTAAATCAGTGCATGCTCTGGTACCTTCTTTTTCTGTTTTTTTTTTAAATTTCACCTGTGTTTTTGTCTCATTTGCTCTTATTTTTTCCTTCCAATATAATTCATAAAGCAATATACATTAAAGATTTTTTTTTAAAACTCCATTCAAAAAATGTTCTTGTAATGGAAAATCCCACTCATGGCCCACAGTTTTCACACTCCTTTTTTCCTTTAAAAAATGAGCCATTTTCCTTTTTCTACATTTATGATACTTCTTCCATTGACCATAATCTTTCAAATATCATTGAGATTGAATGAACTATCACAATTTTCATTCCTTTCAGGACTAAAAATTGCCATATGTTTTAGATGACTGAATATATTAAGGAAAACTTATCTTCTGTTAACACCTTCTATTATAATTTGGTTATTAACACACTTGTAGTTTTTGTTTGCATGTTTGTTTGTTTGTTTAGCATTTTCAATGTTAAAGTTAGTCTCATTTACCAAAAAAAAACAAAAAAAACAAAACAAAAAAAAGATAATAAAATACTATAGTATAGAATATTAAGGACAGGATAAAAGGGCTGAAATAAATGTGATTCTCTGGAGGTATGATACAGATCACCTGGGCAAATGAAGTGAAGGCATTATGAATTTCTGACAGATCAAAAAACTGACAATGATAGGAAACTTCAATTGCCTGTATATCAACAAGGAGTTTAATTCCACAAAGAACAGGATTCTGATGAATTACTTTCTTGGATTACTTGGTTTCAGAAGGAAAAGAAAGTAATAAAGAAAATCGGGACTCAACCAATTTCTGATGGGCAAATAGCAATCTATTGATGAAATGTAATATAGTTGATCTTTCTAAGAAAATGCCATAAGTACACCAAGCATCAATAAGAAGCTTGCCCATATTTTAAGATAACAATTAAACTAGTGAGAAAAATTATAAAGATAATCCCATAATCTTACATTCTGAAAGGGACAATAACTTAAAACAAAATTCTCTTTCTGTCTACTTCTGTCTCTCTCTGTCACAAACACACACACACTCACACACACACATATACACACACAATTGATTCTATTGAGGAAGTGCAATATCACTTCATAGAGGTTGTTTTTCATGAGATATCATTCAAAAACATTGTATAAAACGAATAAACACAAATATACAGCTCAAAAATAACAGGAAATATTGGCATAGAAGATAATTTTATGTTCATTCAGTAAAAGAAGAACAAAACTGTTCTAGGTACTTTTCTT
This sequence comes from Antechinus flavipes, assembly GCF_016432865.1. Lineage (NCBI taxonomy): Eukaryota > Metazoa > Chordata > Mammalia > Dasyuromorphia > Dasyuridae > Antechinus > Antechinus flavipes. The sequence goes on from NC_067402.1 coordinate 118,523,303, forward strand.
GGGACTGATTATATAATGTTATGTAAGATTTTTAAAAAAGCTATTCAAAGCCTATTTTTACTAATTGTGTCTTCTTCCAAGAAAAATAGTATTTAAGCAAAAGGTAAAAGAAACATTTTAGGAACAATGTTGTTGGTCAGGAATTCTGAGAAAAGAGGCACATAAAGCCAGGATGATGGTGGAAACTTTATGGAAGGATTTACTTAATAGGAGTCTAATACAATTAACACCTTGAGATGAATAGCAAGTAAGAAGGACAAATCTATGGAAGTTGGTTCAAAGATTTGCTCCTTATGTGCTTTATAAAAACTGCTTTTAAGAAGGGAGTAGGTTGAAACATGTAGGGTGTGGCTGAAGTAGCAGGATATTTAAATAAATGTTCAACAAAATAGACCTCACTGCTAGCCATATATCAGTCTTAACTTAAACAGGTTAGGAGCTAAAAGTTATGAATAGTTAGGAAGTTTTTTGGTATTAACTACAACCAAAATCTATTTAACCCATAATGCTCATAACTGCAGCTGTGATTCATTTATTAAAAAAAAAAAAAACCAAAAAAACAAAACACCAGCATTGTTCTAGATGAATTAAGGTCTTCTGTATTCCATAAATTATGTCCCAGAATATCTAAAGAAACTGAAAGCATTATCTGGCTATGCTTATGAGGAATGAGAGATATTTCAAGAAATTAGAGATGGAAGAATTCTACTCCAATTTTCAAAAAAAAAAAAAGAAAAAGAGATATAAACAGATGTTTTTGCAAACTCTATCATTCTGTTACTGATGTGGGACCTTCTATCTTCTCTACCAGTCACTGAGCAATTGCCACATATTCCATTAATACTAATACATCTTCCTATTATCAGTTGATGCAGAGGAAAAGTACCTGTTGCTTATATAACAGCAGACATTAGAAGGACCAATAGAATGACTTTTTATTTTCAACTGTCATTTCAGCGCATTCTTTCACCATAGGAAGAGCTTGAAGTGATGTGGCAATTTAGTACGGTGTCAAGACTGACGTATTAGACTGACCTATTTTCTACATTTGTTGAGCTGACACCTTTTCTTTCTCTGTTCTTGTGTGAATTACATGTCTTATTCAGGATAAGAGTTCTCAGCCACTATATTACAAGAGAGATGTCATGTCAGAAGATACAAAATCACTGGATTCCATTGTAGAACCCTCCTGTACTATGAGTGCTGTTTAAAGTGTCTGGCTAGTTGGAGGCATTTGTTCACTAGTGAGCTGACTATGCTGGTTTGCTAAAGCATGATGAGAATTAGCTCCTAAGCTGAATTTGAGACAGAGAGCTAAGCTAAAACCACTTATTTCCTAAGCACGCAAGGACCAAAGAAAATACAAATTTAAGAATTATTAGAACTATAGACTATTAAAATAAATGAATATTGATATGCAATAGGGCATAATAAAACAAATGAATGGTTTGTGAACATCATTACAAAAAGGAAATTAATTATCAGTAGCTAGGGAGAAAAGTTATACCAGAATAACTTCACCTTTTTTTGAGGCAGTCTTGCTACACTGTAAGATGTTATGAGTGCAATACACACAGTACACTGGGATTTTAGAACAGATTTTGACTAAAGTATTTCATGATATCATATTTAACAAGATGGACACAAGTGAATTGCATGATATATTTGGGTAAAAATCCAAATCAAAAAACATTCTTTAAAAATGTGGTGAAAGATAACTAGGTGTCACAGTGAATAAGGAGGTGGGCCTAGAGTTGGAAAGACTTGAATTCAAATCCAGCCCTAGACATTTGTCAGCTGTATAATTTTGAGGAAATCACTTAATCTCTGTCTGTCGCAATTTCTTCATTGGTAGATGGAGATACTAATCGTATCAAAGGCCCAGAATACTAAGAAAATAAAATGGGATGATTGTAAAGAGCTTAGCACAGTGCCTGGCATATAATAGTTTACTAAATGTTCATTTCCTCCTTTATTTTTAAATTTAGTATTTGGCCCAATATTTGGATAATGACAGATTTTTAGATATGAGATTACACCGTATTTGTTTTTAATTCTGGTTTGTGTTTTCCCTGTGAAACTGGAGTTGAGAAAAGTGTATTCATAAATCTATGTTTGTGTATACATATATACACATATATGTATATATATATTTAATTACATTTAATTTTGAGTATTAAGATTTTTCAATGAAAATTTAATTCTGCTTCACAAAGGATTTTCAACATAACATGGGGCTGTGTTATATAAAATGTTTCTAAACAATAAAAGATTTCTTTTTCATAGTTTAAAAATATAGTGAGTAGAATCATAGAAAAGATAGTGCAAAAAAGGTAGAGACTCACCTGCGCTTGCCCCCAGATTCTTCCAAATACTTTTAAATAATTACTTAAAATAAGTTCTAGAGCTGCAGAATCTACAAAAGACAGGGTGTAACATTTTTTCAGCCCAAGACAATTTCAAAAATTGACAGGAATGGTCTCTTGCACCAGAATGAGAGTGGAGTACAATATGGTGTAGACTATAGCAGCACAGATCCATCCCCAGAAAACGAGGAACAGGGTTTGGGGACTATTGATTCAGTGAGAGCAGAGGTTTTCAAACTTCTCAGCCCATAGGTGGTAAAGGGGTTGGACAACTGATGAGGAGGAAATAAAACCAGCTCCTTTGCTGGCACCAAAGGCAGAACTTTATTGCATTGCCCATACTTGGTTCTGAGTCATAGTCCTCGGACTTAGTTCCAGAGAAAGGAGAAGCACTAGCGCACTAAAACTTACAACAGCAGGAGAGAAAAGACTCTGCTTAGATTTCCAGGATAGAAAAGAGTGATTGTGGTCACTCACATACCAGTGTGCAGTAAAGGATAGTAATGCATCTCCTCCTAGATCATATGACCTTGGAAGAACAAAAACATATAAGTCCCTAGAATTACCCTTGAAAAGAATTGCACAAAAAATCCTAAAGCATGGGATGATTCCTCCTCCACTCAGGAAGCAAAACTCTACTTTAGAAACAAATTAAATATCTAGAAGTAGATTGGGAAATGAGCAAACTGCCCTTCCCCCAAAAAAGGTCCTGGTTATAGAAAGTTACTGTGGTAACAAGGAAAATTAAAAAATAAAAATATATATATAAAAAAAAAACTCAGAAGAAGACAATAAAGTAAAAACTCCTACATTTAATGCCTTCCTGAAAGGTATAAATTGACCTCAGAGTCCAAAGAGCTCTAAAAGAATTTTAAAAATCAAGTAAAAGAGTAGAGTAAAAACTGAGAAGAAAAATGAGAATGATTCAAGGAAATAACCAACAATGAATCAACAGCTTGGTAAAGAAGGAACAAAAAACAAAACATCTTAAAAACAGAATAGCCCAAATGGTAAAAGGCGTACAAAACTCCAATGAAGAAGAGAATGAATTTCAAAGAAGAATTGGCCAAATGAAATATATATAAATTCACTGAAGAAAAAAGTTCCTTGATAAGCAGAATTAGCAAAAATGAAAGAAGACATACAAAAAAATCCCCTGAAGAAAAGACTTCGTTAAATATCAGAAATGGCCAAATGGAAAAGGAGTTCCAAAAGTTCACTGAAGAGCAGCAGTTAATGACATTGTGGCATATCAAGAAACAAAATGAAATTTAAAATTGAAGGAAAAAATATAAGAAAAATGTGAAATAATTCATTGGAAAAACACTTGAGCAAGAAAATAGATGTTGGAGAAATAATTTAAGAATTCGTAGACTAGGGACAGCTAGGTGGCTCAGTGGACAGAGTACCAACTCTGAAGTCAGGAGGACATGAGTTCAAATCTGGTCTCAGACACTTAACACTTCCTAGCTAGCTGTGTAACCCTGGCCATGTCACTTAAACCCAATTGCCTCAGCAAAAAAAAAAAGAAAAAAATGAATTAGTAGACTAACTAAAAGCCATAATCAAAAATCAAAAAGAGCCTAGACATCATCTTTCAAAAAATATCAGGTAAAACTGCTTTGAAATTCTAGAATCAAAGGGTATAATAAAAATTGGAAGAATCTACCCATCACATACTGAAAGAAAATTTTAAAATGAAAGTTCTCAGGAATATTAAAGCAAACTTCCAGAGCTCCACGCTCAAGGGGAAAAAAATATATTGCAAACAGGCAAAAAGAAACAATTCAAATACTGTAGAAGGACAGCCAAGATAAGCAGACCATAAAGGATCAGAAGGCTTAGAATAAAATATTCCAGAGGGGACAATAGATAGCATTACCTGTCCAGTAAAACTGAATATAATCCTTATGGAGGAAATAAAGATTCAAGGAAACAGAACATTCAAGCATTCTTGATGAAAAGATCAAAGCTGAAGAGAAATTTTGGCTTTCAGATACAAACCTCAAAAGGAGCATAAAAAGGAAAAAGGAAAGAAAAATCATAAGGGATTTAATAAGATTAAACTGTTTACATTGCTACATGGGAAGATGATACTTGTAATTCCCCCACAATTTTTTAATGGCACTTTGGTATATGCATAGACAGAAAGGATAGGTATGATTTGAATGTATTGATATAATCATCTGAAAAATAAAATTAAAGAAGAATACATTGGGCAAAGGGGGAAAGAAGAGGTAAAATAGGCCAAATTATCTGAAATAAAAGGAAGTATGAAAGATTTTACAGTGAAGGAGAAAAGGGGAAAAGGAGGGAGGGAAATACATAAACCTTTCTCTCGTAGGTATTAGCTCAAAGAGAGAATATCAAAACATTGAGTTGGGTATAGGAATTGATCTTACTATACAGGAAAGTAGGAGGGAAAAGGGATAAGGGAAGGGGCCATGCCTAGTCAAAATGTGAGGTGAGTAAAAGTCAAAAACAAAACTCTTTTGAGAAGGAACATGGTAAAAAAAAGAGAAAGAGAATGGGGAAATAGAATGGATGGATATATATGGGTTAGTAATCATTATTGTGGGAAAAAATACAGCAAGTTTTTCTGATAAAGGAAATTTCTTTTTTTTTTAATTTTCAACAGCAATTTATTGTTCCCAATACATGTAAAGGTAGTTTTAAATATTAAATTTTGTAAAACTTTGTGTTCTAAATTTTTCTCTCTTCCTTCCTTTCCTATGCCTTCTCCAAGACAGCAAACAATCTGATGTAAGGTAAATATGTACAATCCCTTTAAAATTATTTCCTTACTTGTCATATTGTATAAGAAAAAAAAACAATCCAAAAAGGTTAAAAAAAACCCCACCACAACCAGGAAAAACAAACAAAAAGAGTGAAAATACTCCATTATCTTCATATATCATAACTTGTTCAGCCATTCCCCAGTTGATGGGAAGCCACTTATTTTTTTTTAGTTTCTTGTCACTACAAAAAGGGCTATTACAAATATTTTTGCATATATGGATACTCTACCTTTTGTATTATCTTGTTGCATACAGATCCAAGTTTGTAAATCCCAAAGTAGTAAGACTGCTAAATCAAAGGATATGCACAGTTGATAGCCCTGTGGGTATAGTTCCTGATTGATCTCCAGAATGATTGGATCAGTTCACAACTCCACCAACAATGTATTAGTGTTTTCTGAAGAGCAATCAGGAACTATACCCACAGGGCTATCAAACTGTGCATACTCTTTGACCCAGAAGTGACACTACTGGGTCAGTATCCCAAAGAAATCATAAACAAGGGAAAAGGACCCATGCATGCAAAAATGTTTGTAGCAGCCCTTTTTGTAAAAGCAAAGAATTGGAAAATTAGTAGATATCCATCAATTAAGGAATGGCTGAACAAGTTGTGATATGTGGAGGTAATGGAATATTATTGCTCTATAAAAATGATGAACAAGCTGATTTTAGTAAAGCCTGGAAAGATTTATAGGAACTGATGCTGAGTGAAACAAGCAAAACCAGGGATACATTGCAGCCAATAATAGCAAGAATGTGTGATGATCAACTATTTAAAAGGCTTGGTTCTTCTCAGTGTTTCAGTGATCTAAAGCAATCCTAAAAGCCTTTTTTTTTTTTTTTTTTGATGAAAATGCCATCTGCATTCAGGAAAAAAACAAAAACAAAACTATGCAACAAAACCCAACAGTTAGAGTTACAAAAATAAATTCCATTTAAAGTAATTACTGATTGTATAAATATTTAGGAATCTATCTGCCAAGGGAAAATCAGAAACTTTATGAGCAAAACTACAAAACACTTTCCACACAAATTAAGTCTGATCTAACCAATTGGAAAAATATTAAATTCTCTTGGATTGGATGAGCAAATATAATAAAGATGACAATACTACCTAAATTAATCTATTTATTTAGCGCTATACCAATCAGACTCCCAAAAAACTACTTTGATGAACTAGAAAAAATAACAACAAACTTCATATGGAAAAATAAAAGGTCAAGAATTTCAAGGGAATTAATGAAAAAAAAAATCAAATGAAGGTGGCCTAGCTGTACCAGATCTAAAATTATATTATAAAGCAGCAGTTACTAAAACCATCTGGTATTGGCTAAGAAATAGACTAGTTGATCAATGGAAGAGGTTAGGTTCAAAAAACAAAACAGCCAATAACTTTAATAATCTAATGTTTGATAAACCCAAAGACCCCAGTTTCTGGGATAAGAATGCATTATTTGACAAAAATCTCTGGGAAAATTGGAAAGTAGTAGGGCAGAAACTAAGCATCGACTCACACTTAACACCGTACACCAAGATAAGGTCAAAATGGGTTCATGACCTAGGCATAAAGAATGAGATAATAAATAAATTGGGAGAGCATAGGATAGTTTACCTCTCAGACCTGTGGAAGAGGAAGGAATTTATGACCAAAGAAGAACTAGATATCACTACTGACCACAAAATAGAAAATTTTGATTATATCAAATTGAAAAGTTTTTGTACAAACAAAACAAATGCAGAGAAGATTAGAAGGGCAACAATAAACTGGGAAAACATTTTTACAATCAAAGGTTCTGATAAAGGCCTCATTTCCAAAATATATAGAGAATTGATTCTAATTTATAAGAAATCAAACCATTCTCCAATTGATAAATAGTCAAAGGATATGAACAGACAATTCTCAGATGAAGAAATTGAAACTATTTATAGACATATGAAAATATGCTCCAAATCATTATTAATCAGAGAAATGCAAATTAAAACAACTCTGAGATACAACTACACACCTGTCAGATTGGCTAAAGTGACAGGGAAAGATAATGCGGAATGTTGGAAGGGATGTGGGAAAACAGGGCCACTGATATGTTGTTGGTGGAATTGTGAACACATCCAGCCATTCTGAAGAGCAATTTGGCACTATGCTCAAAAAGTTATCAAACTGTGCATACCCTTTGATCCAGCAGTGTTTCTACTGGGCTTATACCCCAAAGAGATACTAAAGAAAGGAATGGGACCTGTATGTGCCAAAATGTTTGTGGCAGCCCTGTTTGTAGTGGCTAGAAGCTGGAAAATGAAAGAATGCCCATCAATTGGAGAATGGTTGAGTAAATTGTGGTATATGAACGTTATGGAATATTATTGTTCTGTAAGGAATGACCAGCAGGATGAATACAGAGAGGCTTGGCGAGACTTACATGAACTGATGCTAAGTGAAATGAGCAGAACCAGGAAATCATTATATACCTCAACAATGATACTGTTTGAGGATGTATTCTGATGGAAGTGGATCTCTTCGATAAAGAGAGCTAATTCAGTTTCAATTGATCAAGGATGGACAGAAGCAATTACACCCAAAGAAAGAACACTGGGAAATGAATACAAACTGCTTGCATTTTTGTTTTTCTTCCCAGGTTATTTATACCTTCTGAATCCAATTCTCCCTGTGCAACAAGAAAAATGTTCGGTTACACACACATATATTGTATCTAAGATATACTGTAACCTATTCAACATGTAAAGGACTGCTTGCCATCTGGGGGAAGGGGGTGGAGGGAGGGAAGGGAAAAATCAGAACAGAAGTGAGTGTAAGGAATAATGTTGTAAAAAATTACCCTGGCATGGGTTCTATCAATAAAAAGTTATTAAAAAAAAAAAAAAACTATGCAAACTGAATGTAAATCAATACATGCTATGTTCACTTCTTTTTTTTTCTGATTTTTTTTCCTTCTCTCATGGTTTTTCCCTTTTGCTCTGACTTATTTTCTCCCAACATGATTCATAAAGCATTAAAAATAAATAAATAATTAAAATTACCTATGCATATATTTTAAAAATAAAAAGCTTTGCAAAAAAAGAAAATGTGATAGGCATGGGATGGTAGCTCAAAGTTCTTTTGTTTTACATTTTTTTAGTCAATAATGACTTAGATTATTTTTCTTATGAAAAGCAGGATGATTTCAGAAAGGCCTGGAGAGACTTACATGAACTGATGCTGAGTGAAATGAGCAGGACCAGGAGATCATTATACACTTCAACAACAATACTATATGATGATCAATTCTTATGGACATGGCTCTCTTCAACAATGAAATGAACCAAATCAATTCCATTTGTTCAACAATGAAGAGAACTAGCTACACTCAGCAAAAGAACTATGAAAACTGAATATGAACCACAATATAGCATTTCCACTCCCTCTGTTTATGTCCTCTTGCATTTTTTATTTCCTCCTCAGGTTATTTTTACCTTATGTCTAAGTCCACTTTTTTCTTGTGCAGCAAAATAACTGTATGGATATGTATACATATATTGTAGTTAACATATACTTTAACATATTTAACATGTATGGGTCTGCCTGCCATCTGGGAGAAGGGGTGGGGGGAAGAAGGGAAAAAATTGAAAAAGAGGGTTTTACAAGGGTCAATGCTGAAAAATTGCCCATGCATATATCTTGTAAATAAAAAGCTTTAATAAAAAAAGATTATTTTCCTTTATGACTATAAATAGCTTGTATTCATTTGTCTGAAAAATGATTTCAGATCCTTTGAACAACCATAATTTGAAGAATGGATTGTATTTATATAAATTTAACTGAGTTTTCTGTTTAAGAAATGAGGTCTTAAATTTTCAAATGAGGGAATTAAAACCATTTCAAGTCATCTGTAAAAATGCTCTAAATCACCATTTATTACGGGAATGCAAATTAAAACAACTCAGATATTACCTTATAACTCTCAGATGATGGGAATATTGGAGGGGATGTGGAAAAATTGGAACATTAATACATTTTTCCTTCCACTTAGATTATTTATTTTTTAAAAGGAAAAATAAATGAGAAAGAAAACAAAATGCAAGCAAACAACAAAAAAGTAAAAATACTTTACTGTGTTCCACACACTCAATTTCTCCAGTCCTCTCTTTGGATGCAAATAGCTCTCTCCATCACCAATCCATGGAACTGGCCTGAATCACCTTGCTGTTGAAAAGAGCCCATGTCTGTCAGAATTGATCATTGTATAATATAACGCGTTGCTGTGTATAATGTTCTCCTGGTTCTACTCACTTCACTAAGCATCAGTTCATATATGACTCCCCAGGTCTTTCTGAAATCATCTTGCAGATCCTTTCTTATAGAATAATAATATTCCATAATATTCATATGCCATAATTTATTTAGCCATTCTACAACTAAAGAACATCCACTCAGTTTTCAGTTTCTTACCACCACACAAAGAGCTGCTACAAACCTTTTGGCACATATGGATCCTTTTCCCTTTTTTATGATGTCTTTGGAATACAGGCTCAGTAGAGACACTGCTGGATCAAAGGGAATGCACATTTTGATAACTCTTTGAGCATAGTTTCACATTGAGACTTGACTGGTGATTTTCTTGGAACGAGATTTCCCAGATCAGGAAAATCCCTTTACCAAGTAAGGATGGTATTGTCTGTTATATTTGTAGTCTTGGTTATTTGAAAAAAGACACATGGTCAATGACTTGCTTAGGTTCACATAGTTTATGTCAGAGATTTTTTTTTTTTTGATCTTGTGTCTTTTGCGGGGCAGAGCCAACTTTCTACATATTTAGTGTTATGATGCATCTCTAGTTGAAACTAACTGAATAATTTTTACATTCAAATATACTCTTCCCTCTGCTAAGTAAACAATTTTTTTAAAAAAAGATTTTTAAAACAAAAACAAAAGGCAATTAAACAAACAAACAAACAACAACAACAACAACAACAAAAAAAAAAAAAAACCCTCATACCTCAACTGTGTCTGATAATCCATGTGTTAGAATCCTTACTAACTGCTAACTAATTAGAGTTGATCTAATCTTACAAGAAGATGTTTTGGGCAGAACCTGAAACAAGGTACTAAGTAGAACTAATTAAGACAAGGCTTGTGTTCACACCTTTACTCATTGGAGTTCAATGAGTTCACACCTCCCTTGAAGCTTTGGGCCAGAGAGCACTATGGGAGAAAATCCATAATCCCTCTCTCTGGAAGGAGCATAAATAGGCCAATGGGCCAGTCGAAGAAGTTCTTCAGAGAAAGACGCTACAAGTCGAGATTTCACCGGAATGACAGTAAGACTGGAGCTGGCTGGAGGCTGAAGAAAGCAGAGGCAGAGGCTGAAGGACCAGACCTTTGGATTTAAAGACATTTGGAGAGAGCTCTTGGAACCAAGCAGAGAGATAGGCCTCTAAGCTAACCGGGCTTTATTGGAGATAATAAAAGATCTGAACTTTTATCACCTGGCTGTGTTTTGAGAAGAAAAAGCTCACCAACATCCATGTAACATTCCACACACACATTTCCTTCTTCAAAAAGGTTAGGGCAATATATTTCCTCACTTTTTTCTGGTGCCAAGCTTCATGATTTTTACATAGAATTTTGTTTTATTTTTATTGTTGCAGTAATCACTGAATTTTCACGTTTTTGAAATTATATTTTTGAACAAATGTCAAAGACACTGCATACAAAAATAGGCTTGAAAATGACCTATCTGTATATGAATTAACAACTAATTCCACACATCATTTTATTTCGAATGTTCTCTAGTGAAACAAGTGACTGTGATATGAGTTTCAATGTTAAAGCATGACATAATGAATTAGGAAGAGAGAGAAAACTCCAAAGATGAATTTCCTGATCTGTATGGGTTTAAATCTGAGTCTTTATGACAAGTCCGTGCTTTGTTGTTGTTGTTGCTGTTGTATGTTCTTGGACCAAAATATTTTTATCCTTTTTCTTCTTTTTTATGACAGATATACTATTCTTGGTTCATAGCTAATACAACAGAAGGTTTGAAATATTTATCTTGCTTTGGGGGTTATGTTATGAGCTTATCAGAAATAGTTGAACTTTGAGTTATCTCTCTGTTCTCTACCTTATCTAAAAGTTCACTATTTTCTACATGAAATTGGATATAGGAATGGAAAGGGAGGAAATGATTTTTTTTTTATTTGTGGTAAGATGCAAAATCTTTAAGTATTAATGAATACTAAATTAATAGATATCAAATCTTAATATTCTCAGTCTTTGGTCAGAATATTTAGAAGCATCTTTCATTTCAGTCTGACATCTATCAAAAAGATCAAATTAGAATTGCAGGAGTCTAGATGTGGACAAGTTTCCTGGAGCTAATATTTCTGTCAATCACAGTTTTGGAAAAAGATTTAGTTTCACTTTAGAGTGTTGGCTAATTTTATTGCACTGAATGATGTTTTGCTTCTTCCATCCTCAACTCTATCATCTAATGGAATGTTAAATTGTAGCTATGGGAACGATTGAATAGCTATAAAACGGAAGGAGTACTGAGTTGCTAAAATGTAACAAGACTGATACAGCCAATATAGTTAGATTTCAAAATCAATAGTTCAAATTGTCAACCAGGGTGGCTTTGCCCTTTGGGTCACTCTCAGAGGTGCAATTAGCCCACTCTTTTGTTTGGTTTCCTTGTCTCTTCATTAGGTTAGTATAATTTACCCTTGGTTTAGTTACTAAATGCAAGAATGAATGGCTTCTTGGAAGATGACAAATATTTGCTGTGATGCAAAAGTGAGTCAAATGTGGCTCTGAATTAATTTTCATTTTACAGGAATGAAATTGTCTACTACTTTGTAGAAATGAATCAGTAAAGCAGACAAAAATTCATGATAAAAGGAAAGAAAATGAACATGCAATTTCAAGGTTGTCAATTTTTTAATGTTTTTGTCTTTGAAGGATATGCATGATTTTGTGTTTTTGTTTGGTTTTGTTTTTTAAAGTAACATGCACAGTCTTCCTAGAGTCAATGTGGTCCCATAAGTAGCGTATGCAGAACACTAAGCATCAGAAGACAAATGTTCTAATATAAGACTGTTGATTTATAGGCTATTGGAGATTGGGCAAGCCATTTAATTTTTCTGAGCCTTAGTTTCTTCAACTGTAAAACAAATTATAAGATCCATCAAACTATGACTCTTGTGATTTGTTTCATAGGGTCTAATCTGTGGTTTTCATGATCTTTTTTGCCATGAAATAAGTGATATTTCCTCTTTAGGATTTTGAACTGAAAATACAATCTTTCTCCTATTGGAATCCTTTTCATATTAGAAATGTGTCCTCTACCCTTCCTTTCCTGGGTCATCTTGGGAGCTTCCATGTACACCCCAATCTGGATGTAGATTTTGAAGATGTCAACACTTTTTTTTTCCTTTTCCAGCTCTCCTGAAGCCTTGTTCAAATTTTCTTATTATCCTTTAATAAATTTATTTTGAGTCATGAGCTTTATGTGTGGGTTCTCTTCCTTTCCTCTTCTGTGATGCAGATGCTGATTTTCCACAAAATCATTCACAAGGGGGAAGTCTTTGCTGTCAATTAAGGGAATGAAAAAGGGTAGAGGAACCAAACTGACTTTCCTAAAATCAAAACCCCTGAAACTCACACAAAAAGCCCTCTTTGAAACTATAGCACTGAATGGCCCTAACATATATATATATATATATATATCCTACCCATTATATAAGGCTTTTATAGGGACCTAATGAGAAAACTGAGACAAAAGCACCTTGTTAACCTCGAAGTACTAGAAAAATAGAATTTCATGCTTCTTTAATATTATATCATCATTTTTATCTGATTTTTTTTTCTAAATGCACAATTCCATGGCTATAGTTCATTGTTTAAAATATACTTGGCATAAAAATGAAATATAAAAAACATTTATATAGTCATACATAAAACACAAGCTCTTTATCAAAATTAACAGAATTTATCAGAATCACAATAAAACATTTTTGAATATATATATGTGCAAAGCAATTACTTCTGAATACGTGTGAATGAATGTTATACTACTTAGTAGGTTTAAGATTCTCTAGGCCCACACACTGTGTTTTGTACATATATCTATCTCCAGGATAGCACTTTTGAGGTGCTGCTATCTTGACATGTATTGCTGTCTAAGATATGGTATTTAGGCACGCTGTAGCTTGTCCATTTATCCGTAACATGGTATGTCTCCATACACTATAACACTAATCCCTAGATAAAGCTTGATGAGCAGGGAACATATATAAGACATAATGTAATTCATTTCTTTCACATTAGACATATGTCATATAAGACATAATATCTTCCATATAAGACATATAACTCATTATATGTATCTTGAACTGCTAATACTGGGGAATGGTGTAAAAATACAGGTAAAGTAATTGTTTCTTCTGTTGATGGAGAAGAAAATATCCCTTCCCTAACTGAAGAGTAAACTTTATTTTAATGGAAACTAGGAGGGGAAAAAAGAAAATAACAACAGAGCAGAAGGAATTTCAGTCTCTGAATTTAATAATGACTTTTAGATAGTATTATGTTGTAATTTTTTGCAAAGGAAACTATAATGGCTATAAAAATGCAATAAACATAATCAGGGAAAATGATGTTTTCTGTTGGATATAAAAAAAAATATTCCTCTCAGCAACCCAATACTATTCAGTTGGTCTGCAGTCTTTTTAAAATAAACCCCTAAAGGAAGGAAGTTTCAGGAAATAATATTTTATGTTACATTTCCCTAAACAAACTCAGTGTTTTAATACGAGGATTCACCTCTAAATATACTTTACTACTCCAAATTTCTTTATACATACTACCTTCTTTATTTATCTTAAGTACTAAATGATGTTATTATTTCTACTTCATAGATGGGGGAATTGAGGCAGAAAAGCCCAGTTACTTATATATAGTCATACATAAAACCTGATAGCAACAGAGACCCAGGCACTCAGACCCTGAGCTCTATGTTTTTATTTATATCATGTCCATCCCTCATGTTATATAACCTGAATAAGGACATTAAAAGCTTCAACATCCCACCAGTTGTTGTTTGAGGTCCTCTGAAAAGGCATATTACAATATCTAGTAAGGTAATAAGATATAGTGGAAAGAATTCTGACCTTGGAGTTAGAAAGACCTGGATTAAAATCTTCATCAAAAATATTTTATCTGTGTCATCTTAGATAAATAATTTAATCTTTATGTTTCTTCATCTATAAAATGAAGGTGGTGTATTTGATGGTCTTCAAGATGCTTTCCTTCACTAAATTTCTGCTCTTATGATCTGGTGATAACTTACAAAGCCAAATTCAAATAAACAAGTACTTATTTAGTGTTGAGTATATGAAAAATACGTATTGGAAATTGAGTTTAGTTATTGTGAGGTTCAAAGTCTTATTGAATTTAAACTCTCATACCAAAGAAAATGGACAATTTCCTATTTTGTTCACATATCTAATTTTTGGAAGGTAATTATGGATCACCTGTGAAGGATCTAAAGTTGATTATAAATGAATGAAATTAAATTTTAGAAAAAGCTAAGGAAAAAGAAGGATCCATTCCTAAAGCATAATCAAGTCTGATCGCTAAGTAGGCACAAACTAAATAATTTTTTTATTTTTTTTTATTTTAGATCTTTAATGTCTAGAAAATACTATTGTATGGAAGGTTAAAGGAATTGGGAATAAGCATATATATTGAAATCTACTGTGAGCCAGATAGTATGCTAAACATGTAACAAGTGTATCATTTGATCCGTACCACTACTGGGAGATGGTATCCTAATTACTCCATTTTGTAGATGAAAAAATTAAGGCAAAGTTTAAATAATCTTTCCATTGTCATAATTTTAATTAGTGTCTGAGGCTTAATGTGAACCCATCTCTTTCTGACTTTCCGCCCAGTGGTCTATCTTCTAGTGTAAAACTAGTCATATGTTGATTAAGTATAGAATAAAAGAAAAAGTATTGAACTTTGAGTTTTAATTTTGAGGTCAGACACTGGTGAGATAATTTTCCGCTTTAGTTTTCAATTTTACATATGTAAAAGGAGAGATATAATAAAGCTTTCCCATGCTTTGAGGACTAATGGAATTGGGGACAAAACAGCTAAATTTGTGAAGTTTCTGTTTTTTTTTTTTTTAATTTGAAAACAAAGTAAACTTTTCACATTTGTATATTATCTACTTGTTTGGAGTATTTCTTGAGAAGTAGAGCTAAGTTGGAAGAGTGAAGCCAGTATTTTTGCAGTATTCTCACAAAATTCAAAATAAAGAAATATGCTAACAAAAATGAACCAATAACAAAATCAAAACCAAAATCACAACAGCAACAAAAAATCTGACCATAAAAAGATATTAATATGACAGAGAAGTTCAAGACAAATCCAGAAGAAGATAATGACTTAAAAACAGAAACAAAGTCTCAAAGAAAATACAGTTTAAATACAACTCCAAGAATTCCTAGAAAAGATACATAAATAAATTTTAAAAAGTTAAAAAGGAATAAGAGGGGTAAAGGAACAATAAGAGGGATAGAGGAAAAATGAGTGATGTAAGAAAATTATGAACCAAAAAATTGATACATTGTTTAAAAATGCACAAAATACTATAGAAATAATTCTTTGAAAATCAAAATCAGTCAAATGATAAAAAGAGATACAAATCCTCACTGAAGAAAATAAAACAAAAGCAGTGCAACAACACTGAGTAAATAGGCCAGAAAATGAGAATTTAATAAACTGAAGGACTTTGAGAATTCTTGGCCAAAAGATCAGCACTAAAAAGAAAACTTGATATTCAAACATAAGATTCTGAATAGAGAATTTCTCCAATGATCTTTAAATGTTTCATTATTATTAATTAGTTATCACTTCCTTTTGAGAGAGGGGCCAGGTTTATTAACTTTTTTTGTGAATTGTACCACAGGAAAATTTGGTTGACCACAAATCATTCTGCTAAACACTATCCAAAGCTAGTACCCACTTATCTTACTCTGGGTCCAGGTTTTTCTTAGCTAAGCTTTATGCCTCTTAGGTTGCCATACTCATACACAGCTGGGATTATAATTATTTTTCAACTATTAAGTATTTCACAGTCAGAGATGTGTGTATTAGCAATCTTGAAAATCATCCCTCATGAAAAATCAGAGAACATAGCACTAGTAAAATCTGAAAACAGGTGGGAGAGTGATAAAAATTTAAGATTTTGTTATAACAGCCTTCCTGTTATTAAAACAAATATAATCCCTATAATGATTTAAAATAAAATGAAATGGAGTAGCAGAAGTCTAGTCACCACATACTTTCAGTAAAATAGGGATATAAGAAGGAAAAAGAAAGGTGGATATGGTATTGGATTTAGAATCAAGAAGAAAGAAGTGAATTCAAATCCCATGTCAGACATTTAATAGATGTATGACTTAGTGCTGAGTCCCTTAATCTAAACTCCAATTTCTTCATCTGTGAAACAGAGATGATAATAGCTCCTTACGCAGCTGTTTTGAAAAACAAAAGTGATAATGGATGTAAAGTGCTTTGGAGGATTTTAAGAACCAGTTAAATGTCAGTGGTGATCAATCAATTAACTAAGATTTATTAATGAATCAATAAACATTTATTAAGTGCCTCCTTTGTGTGCTAAGTATTGGAGATAAAATACATAAAGTCTATATGTACCAGACCCACACTAGGTGTTATAGATATAAAGATAGAAAAGAAATAGATCTTGCCCTCTAGGAGCTTATGTTTTATAGGAAGAAAAATATATAAGTAAATATGTATTATGTATATGAAAACGTAAAATAATGATAAAAAGTAGAGACTGAGAAGAAATCAGGAATGGCTTCATGTAAAATCTAATGATTAAACTATTGCTATCATTGTCATGTCAGATCTATGAAAATCTGTGTTGATCTTATTATTCTTTTCTATACAATTTATAGTATTAAACATTTGCTTGCAAGGAAATGTTAAAATGTTTCTTATTTCAAACTTCAAGGGATTTAACTATACTCAAATCATATTTTCAGTATCATAAAGAGTTGACCTTAGAGTTAGGAAAACAATAGTTCAAAACTCACCTTTGTTACATACTGGCTGGGTGACATTAGGTAAGCCATTTAACCTCTCATTTCCCACCATCAACTCACTAAGGCTAAAAATTTCAGAATAATTGCTCATCTGAATTGCAACAGGAAGTTCCTCACTGTGACTTGTCTACTTTAATGAAATCAAGATAGGGAGGGAAAGGTGAAGGAAAAAATTTAAATAAATATATCCTTATCTTCAAAGTAAGCATTAAAATAAGATATATTATTCTCCCTAATAGATAAATCTAACTTAAACATGTGGTACATGGAAAGTTAGAGTAGAGGGAATCAAAAAAATGAGTTTCCTTTCTAAATTTTACGCACAATATTCCAGAATCCAGTTCAAACTGCAAATTCACTTAATCCCAGCACATAACATATTAAAAATATTCTCTTCCATTGAAAACTCACCTAGAAATAGTCTGTTCCTCCCAGAAACTTTTTAAGAACACCCAGCATAATCCTGAATCTCCTCATGACTTTCTCTGCAATTTCCATTTGAATAATTTTTCCCACATCTCACATTTCTAACTTCCTTTTGTTGTTGTCCTTATTGATGTTGTTTATTATTATTTTTATATCAATTTCATGTAAACAAAATTTTTAACATTTATTTTTAATTCACATTTTATCCTTATCTCCTTAAGAAAATAAGTTTGTAACTTGATATAAATTACATATGTGTCTTTTTAAATGTCTTCTCCATTAGAATGAAAGCTCCTATGAGGACAGGTACTATTTTTCTGCTTGTATTTGGATTCTGAAAACTTAGCATGGTGCAATATTTATTGAGTGCCTTGATTTTTTTTTTTTTTTTTGGTGGAGCTAAGAATTAGTTCAAACATTATGGAATAAATTGAAATGGTAACAAAATAACAAAAATATCCATTCTATTTTACCCAGCAGATTCAAGGAAGCAAAAATAAAATGAATATGTTGAAATGAATTGAAATGAATATATTGAAATGAATCAATATAAATCATATATTTATACCAAAATTTTTACTACTACAATTAAAAAAAAAAGTACTTAAGTATATTTTTAAAAGTACATAAACATCAATTGAAGAACAGCTAAAGAAATAGCTTGGTATAACTGTCAATAAGCATTTATTACTGTACCAAGCACTGAAAATATAAAAAGAGGCAAAAGACAGTCCCTGTTCTCAGGGAATTCGTAATCTAATAATATATGAATGTAATGGATCCAGGAAAGCAATGAGAGGCATATCAGTTGATAACAGGGTAAACAGAAGTGGAGAGACAACAAATGTGATAACTATAAGAATGTAAATAGTAGAAATATTGATAAAATTGAAACTGAATGCCAGATCATTATACCAACCAAACTTGATCCTGAAGAAGGGATATTAAAATACACCTTCCTATCTTTTATTACTGTAGAACACTGAATATATTATGAAACTTGTCACGTTATTTTTTCCAACATGTTTTTTTTTTTTTTTCTTTTTTTATTCTTGGGTTATAGGGGTGGTTCTCTGAGAGAGTAGAAGGGACATATTGGGAGCTCAAGATGATATGAAAACAAAAAGAAACAATAAAGTCTCAAGTTTAAAAAAAAAGTCACTTGAACTCTAATCCTGACACTAATTAGCTAAATGAGTCTAGGCCAATTATAAAGCCTCTTTGAGTTTCATTTTTCTCACATGTCAAATGATATTAGTTCTATTCTTACGTCCCTTCCCATTCTTGAGTCAATGATTCAGGATCTTATTTGATTTTATATATTTGCAAATTGCCAGTTCTGATATTTAACACCTTTGTAGCATGTTGCCCTTCATAGTAGACTGGATCACTACATCTCACGATATATGGCGGATCACTAGGAAAGAATATCTAAGGTGACAAGGCATGGTGACTTCTTTCTCCTCATAATAAGAAATGTGTGAGAAAGAATGAAATTTTCTTCAAAATAGTATCTCATCTGCAACATCAACCACAGGAAGCATCAGGATTGATTTAACAGTGGTACATTAATTAACTCAATGTGATCTTTGAGGTCTAGTTAAGAAGAATAAATAGAATGATTACTTGTGTAGTCTCACCCCTCCTTTTCTTTTTCTCCATATTAAGAATAATTTTCAGAGAATGCTGGACTTTGGGTTCCTAAATCATTCTTTTTTTTTTTCCCCTCCCAATTTCCTCTTTAAACTCCTTTGTTTCCATTGCTTTTGAGATCATTGGATCATAAATTTAGAGCTGAAATTATCTAATCCAGTCATCTTGGTTTTTTTTTTTTTTTTTTCAGATGGGGGAATTGAGGAAAAGAGAGATTAAGTGATTTGCCTAAAAACATTGAGTCTCATCTTAATCTCAGGTATTCTGATTCTAGAACTAATGCCATATTCATAAGATATACTACCCTGATCCTCAGATACTAGGGAACACTTTAAAGAAATACTGAAAACCAAAATAGAAACAGATCCTTGCAGGCCTCATGTTGGCTTAGATAACCATAAATTAAAATTATCTATTTTGTATTACATTTTTATTTATCTCATTAAATATTTCCCACTTAATCTGGTTCCCTCCCTACTCAGGAATTTTAAGGACCTTGAAAGGAAATTTGACAGCTCTCTTTTAAAGAGTTCCACGTTCTTATGATTAGATCAGTCATTTCTTTTATTTTATTTCTTCAATATCTTCCCGATATATTATTCCACTTATCAAGTAAAGGGAAGTGAAAGCAAGGGGGGAAAAATGATAAAGAAGTACTACATCCAAGCAGATAGTTTTAGGAGCATTTATTCTATTGATTTTTTTTTTTTTTTTTTACCTCCCAGATATCTTTTTTTTCCTGTCTCCTGCCTGACTGCTCTTAATCAGGAATGAAAAGAGGCCATGTTTATCCATGTATCTCAGGCCTCCGAACTTCCCCATGGGCAGTCAGTGCCCTTCCTTGGGAGACAACACATGCTATTTCAACCCAAGTGAAAAGCTGTCCCTACTGCCACAGTTCACTATCTCAAGGTAATGATGTAAAATGGCACGGTCAAAAAATAAATTCTCCTTCAATTCTGTTACTGCCTGACATGCTTCAAACTACTCTTCCTTGTCACATCATCTCTGTTCCATACACTATACAAGAGTGAGCCTTGTATCCAGAACATTTAGCCACAATTCTTTTTATCTGCCCAGCATGAGAGAAAAGGAAAGTGTTTTTTTTTTTAAAGGAAATCATAACTCCCATAACATCCTCTCCAAAGCACCAGATATATCTAATATTTTATTTCCAACCAGTTCAGATGTCCTTTGAAAAAGCAATGCTTAAATACCTCCACCAATTGTATTTATTTGAATCTATCATAGAATTTCAGAATTCAAGAAAAAAACTTCGGAAGTAATCTAATCTGCACCATTCTAAACAGTAATTTTCTTTGTAATTTCATGGATATATTTTACTAGCTTCCATTTTCTATCAAAATCTAATAACCTTGTAATGCTGTTCTGCTTTTGAGCCCTTAGAAGGAAGTTTGTCCTACCATAAAATTGCTACCAGTCATTCTGATCTTAGAGTCACTGTTCCAAGTTTCACCTTCTGGGGCAAAGAGGTCTATTCCAGTCTCTTCAGGAAAATCCTTTAGATGGAAAGACAGTTTTCTTGTCTTTCTTGTCTTTTCTTCTTCATGGCTGAGCTCATTCAGTATAAACCTACAATTGTGTTTTTAACTTATCAGTTACATATATGGATGGTACCCACAGTAAAAAGAATGACATAATATTCCCTTTCTCTAAGTTGTTAGGATGTTACTTTTTAATTGCATACATGTTACATATATATTTGAAGCTTAATTTTCTATGTAGTGTAAACCATTGTCTTAAATCTAATTTGGATCAAATTAATTTTCCATTTTCCTAGCAGATTTTGTCTAATAGTAAGTCTTCATCTTAGTAACTGATATCTTAGAGTTTTTTGAATACTTAACTAATATCTTTCTTTTTTAATCAATACCAAATTATTTTAATGATTTTTGCTCTGGAATATGAGTTGAAATCTGACATTTTGAGGCCTCCATTTTACTTTATTTTTCCCATTATTTACTACAAGATATTTAATTTTTTCCCCTACAAGTGGATTTTATTATTTTTCTAAAATTATTTTTTCTAATTTTATGAAGTATTTGATAACTTAATTAGGGTAGCACTGAATAAGTAAATAAATTTAGATAGTATTGTCATTTTTATTATATTTGCTCAGTCCTGCCATGAGAAATTATTTCTTTAATTATTACATGTCTTTGGTATTGGAGGATATTACTCTAAATCTTAGTTTTGCCATTTGCTTCCTTTTTTTTTAACCTTGACCTGTTTAATCTTTTCTTTTTTTTCCCTGAGATAATTGGGGTTAATTGACTTGCCCAGGATCATATAGCTAGAAGTGTTAGTCTGAGGCCAGATTTTAATCTCTTGACTTTAGGGCTGGTGCTCTATCCACTGTACTACTTAGCTGACCCCAACCTTGTTTAATCTTAACCTTTTTTATTTAACCATGATAGGTCATTTCACCTCTATGATATTAAATATCAAAATGAAGAGGATAGAAAAGATGATTTCTTATGTTCTCAATGTAAATCTGATGACACAGTGGTTGGAGCACTGGGCCTAGAGTCATCTTCCTAAGTTCAAATTTGGCTTTAGCTATTTACTAGTTGTATGACCCAGGACAAGTTACTTTATCCTGTTTACCTAAGTTTTCTCATGTGTAAAAAAAGAGCTGGAAAGGTATATGGCAAACTACTCTAGACTCTTTGCCAAGAAAATTCCCATTGGGGTTACAAAGAGTTGAACTCTACTGAAAACAACAGAAAATTATAAATCCATTATTTCACTATAGTTAAATTTAAAGCTAACCAAAATTATACTTCTCAAGAATGTTTCCCTAAGGAAACCTTAGGAGAGAATTTGCATAAATTGATAAAATCTCATCTCTCTTCCTAGAAAAGCTGGTCAGTAACAACACTTTTGCATCCAAATATATTGTTAACAATTCATCATTAGTAGAAGAATAAGGAAAATCTCCTTATCACCCTAGTTTAAAAAGATAGGAGAAACAATCAGTATCAACAAAATTAAGATCATAAGCCTTGTGAAAGTGAACTTAAATTAACTGAAAAATGATGACCCTTCTCCCATGTCTATTGATGACATTCTCATAACAAGATAATATGATAGATGAAATTTATAAAGAAAATTTGAAGTGATCATCATTTTCAGAAAGAAGGAAAAATGATTTTCAAAGAATGTTCTAATAACTTTAGACCTAAATTAATTAGAAGGTTAGCTTTTAAAACAGTCTTTCTACATACTAATATTTCCCTGAATTGATAACCATATATAACATTAGAATTTTCATCTTTCTAAAACATTATATTTCTCATTATGTTTTGTAATAGAACATGGAGCAGATTTCTATTTTCTAAGAAATAATTATCAACTCCTTAACAAATAAGAAGAATATTAACTCACTCCTATTAACGCATTAACTCATAATGCTGGCATTCAAACTTTACACTTACTAATAATGACTTGGCAGACAATAAAAGAAACCAATTTAAATGCCAAGTTCCTTTAATCCTGAAAAAGCTACTCCTGTAACTTCCATTTTGGAGAAAGTCCTAGTCCAACCATAATTAATCTTAAGACTATGACACCATGCTTCATCTGCATGTGTCCTTGTGCACTCCTCCAATTGATAAGGTCCTCAGGAAAAAAAAAATATGTTTTGAGAAAGGACTCAGATTAATCATTATTCTTTCTCTGACCTTCAACTCCTTGACATCACTTGGATATTTCTTTCTGTACATAGTTCTTTCCCCTTTAAAATGTTATCTCCCCCCAATAGAATGTAAGCACCCTGAGTTTTGGGACCTTTTTTTTTTTGTGTGTTCTTTATATTTGTATACTCAGTATTTTGCACAATGCCTGATGAATAATAAGTGCCTAATAAATGACTACTGGCTCCTGTTTATTTTTACTCTTTTCATTTCCTAATTCAAATAAAGTATTCTTTTCACTTACTACCAATCCAGATCTTACAGGTCACATTTCATTTCTTTTTTGAAATATCTGATTAAGTGCTTTCCATTTTCTCATGGCTTAAATTTGCTGAAAATTATATAAACAGGATTATCTTAAATATTTAAGTTAAACTCAACAAAAATCTATTAAGATTCTTTTTTTAAAAGCATTTTTATTTTTAAAATATATGCATAGTTTTCAACATTCATTTTTGCAAAACCTCATGTTCTAATTTTTTTCTCTCCATTCCCCTCACCTCTCTTTTAGACAGCAAGTAATCCAATATATGTTAAATGTGTAATTCTTCTATACATATTTCCACAATTATCATGCTGTACAAGAGAAATCAGATTAAAAAGGAAAAAAAAATAAGAAAGAAAATAAAATGCAAGCAAACAACAACAAAAACAGTGAAAATGCTATGTTGTGATCCACACTCAGTTCCCTCAGTCCTCTCTCTGGGTGCAGATGGCTCTCTCTATCACAAAACCATTGAAACTAGCCTGAATCATCTCTTTGTTAAAAAGAGCCATGTCCACCAGAATCGGTCATTGTATAATCTTGTTGCCATGTGCAATGTTCTTTTGGTTCTGTTCATTTCACTTAACATCAGTTCATGTTAAGTCTCTCCAGGCATTTCTGAAATCATCCTGCTGATTGTTTCTTATAATACAATAATAATCTATAACATTCACATACCATAATTTATCCAGCCATTCTCTAATTGATGGAAATCCATTCAGTTTCCACTTTCTTGATACTTCAAAAAGGGCTGCCACAAACATTATTGCACGTGTGGGTCCCTTTCTCTTCATCATGTTTTTGAGATACAGGCCCAATAGAGACACTGCTGGATCAAAGGAAATGACAGTTTGCTAGCTCTTCAGCGGTAGTTCCATATTGCTCTTCAGAATGGTTGGATCAGTTCACAACTCCAGCAATAATGTATTAGTGTCCTAATTTTCCCACATCCCCTACAAGATTCTACTATGTTAAAGGTTTTTAGGATAAAAAGACAAAAAATGAAAACAGCCCCTACCTATAGAAGCTTAAATTCTACATCTGGTAAATATATATTCTATATGTGGGAACTGGTTGGTTCAGTGGATAGAGTGCTGGGCAGGGAACTAAAAGATCCTAAATTTAAATCCAGATTCAGACATTTACTAACTGTGGATTATATAATAGATCACTCAGTACTAACCCTCAATTTCATTATTTATAAAATGAATATAATAGTAGGACCAACCTCCCAGGGTTGTTATGAAGATAAAATGTAGTAATATTTGCAAAATGTTTTGCAAAACACAAAGTGCTGTATGAATGCTATCTAATATTTTTACTGGGTAGATAAAAAACTTAAACAGCAATGTAATACAGAGTAAATTCAAGAGGGAAAAATATGATTAACAACTTAGAGAGAGGAAAAGAATAAACCAGATAAATCGTTAAGTATGAAGTGCCCTCTGAGGTTTAGCTTTTAAAAAAAGATATGCAGTCAAAGAATTAAAAATGAAAAATGAGTACCTGTTGGGTTGAGAGACTACATTTGTGAAAATAAGGAAGTGAGAGATCATCCTATATATGGAACAATAGGCTAGTTTTATGGAACTAGAAAGGAAGTAAAGCAGAGCAATATGAAATAGGATTAGGAAGATAATCAAAGCCAGATTGTAAAAGAACTTAAAAATGAGATACTGAAGAAATTTCCCCTAAGAAAAAAATCTAGAAATTTTCCTGATAAGATCAAGAGTAAGAAAGTATTCCTGTTATCAATACTATTATTCAATATTGTACTATAAATGTTAGCTTTAGCAACAAGAGAAGAAAAAGAAATGGAAGGAATCAAATAGATGATGAAGAAACAATCTCACTCTTTGCAGATGATGATAGAGTACTTAGAGAATCAGCTAAAAACTAAATGAAATAATTAATAGCTTTAGTAAAGTACTAGGATATAAAATAAATTCATAGGATTTATCAGCACTTCTACATATTACCAGTGAAATACAACAGCAAAAAATAGAAACAGAAATTCCATTTAATATAATTGTAGACAATACAAAATACTTTGAAGTCCATTTGCATATGAATACAATTACAAAACACTTTTCACACAAGTAAAGTCAGATTAAGCAACTGGAAAATTATAAATTGTTCATGGGCAGGCTGAGATAATACAACACAATGACAATTCTACCTAAACAATTTACTTATTCATGTCATATCAATCAAACTTCCAAAAATATTTTGTAGAGGTAAGAAACATAATTAATAATAGTCATTTGGAAGAAAAGTCAATAATGTCAAAAAAAGTAATGAATAAAGTTCAAAGTAAGATGATCTAGCACTACCAGATGGTAATCATCAAAACTATCTAATATTGGTTAAGAAATAGAATGGTGGATCAGTAAAATAGATCAGGTACACAAGTCACACTAGTAAATGTGTTGTTTTAAAAACCCAAAGAGCTCAGGTTCTGGGATAAGAATCCACTATTTAACAAAAAGTGCTGGGGAAACTAAATAACTTGGACAAAAAGCAAAAAGTAGACCAACCTCTTGTCCCATCTACAAAGATAAGATCAAGATCTGTACATGATTTAGACATAGAGAGTTGATAGGCAAAGCAAATTAAGAAACATTGAACAGTTTACTGTCAGATCTATGAAGACAAGAATTTTTTACCAAGAAGAGATAGCATTACAAGATGTGAAATGGATAACTTTTATCATATTAAATTTAAAGGTTTTTTTTTTGCACAAACAAAATCTACACAATCAAGATTAGAAGAAAAACCAAAAGTATCTTTGATAAAGATCTCTATTTTCAAATACATAGAAAACTGAGTCAAATTTATAAGAATGCAAGTCATTCCTCCACTGATAAAAAGTCAAAGGATATGAACAGGCAGTTTTTAGATGAATAAATCAAAGATATCTATAATCATAAAAGATGATTTAAATAACAATTGTTAAATATGCAAATTAAAATAAATCTAAGGTACTACTTCATATGACAGAAAAGGAAAATAATAATTGTTGGAAGGGATGTGGGGAAATAAGGGCACTAATAAATTGTAGGTGGAATTATAAACTGATTGAAATATTTTGGAAAGCAATTTGGAAGTATGCCCAAAGTACAATCAAACTGTGAGCCAGCAATAAATCTACTAGGTCTACCTCCCAAAGAGATAATTTTTGTTTGATTGTATATGTTAATTTTTAGGGACAAGAAGCTATTTGTACAAAAATATTTAAAGCAGCTCTTTTAGTGGTGGCAAAGAATTGGAATTAAGGAAATGGAATGATTGAACAAGTTGTAGTATGGGAGTGAAACAGAATACTATTGTGTTGTAAGAAATGATGAACAGGCAGGTTCCCGGGGGGGGGGGGGGGGGGGGAGGAGGAACTAGAAAGACTTAGAGGAACTGATGCAAAATGAAGTGAGCATAAATAGGAAAAAATAGTAAGAGCAATACCACATGATAATTTAGCTATTTTCAAAAATATAATGTTCCAAGACAAATGAGTCATGATGAAAAATGCAATCCACATTTAGCAAAATAACTGATGAAGTCTCAATGCAGATTGAAACATAGTGTTATTATTACTTTATTTTGTTTCATGGCTCATTCACTTCCTTTTGGTTTGTTTCTTCTTTCACAACATGAGTAATATAGAAATATATTTTCCACATTTGTACATATAGAACCTTTGTCAAATTGCTATGGGGAGATAAGGGAGAAAGGAAGAGAGAAAGTTTGTAATTCAATTTTTAAATGATTGTTTAAAACATTGTCTTTACATGTAATTGGGAGAAATGCTGTAACATTAAAAAAAAAAAACTATCCTATGGGTAATGGGAAGTGATTGAAGATATTACCTTATGACTGTTAACTAATTTTTTTTACTAGAAACTGTCTCATAATTGTAAGGTCCAGGACTTCAGGAGTCCTGTTACTTTGTTTTTATTTCTCCTAAAATCATGCCAACTATTATCTATGTACAACTATTTTAAATGATTATTGTACTAAATAAGATCTTCAATGAATTAGAGAGGGAAATCTTCAGAAAAAGAGTTGCCACTAGGACTGTGTTAACCAATAGCACTGGCAAACACTGGGGACTCTTATGCAATATTTGAAAAGATCATAACTATGAATGATGGAGTAGTGACTCTGAGAAGATATAAAAGTAGGGAGAAAATTGCCTTTTTAAAAAGTTAAGTAATTACTATTACTGTGCTGTTATCCCAAGGTCATTTGCTTCCTCACCATTTCCTGAAAAGAATTGTATTCCCTTATTTTCTAATAAAGCCAATGTCCATTTCCCTAACCATCTTTTCTTTCCTGTATATACTAACTGGTTAATTTGCATTCTTGATGGCTACCCCTATCATTGAAACTGGGGAACAATGCTTTAAAGGCTATCCCAGGTGGCAAAACATGAAATATCCTATATTCACCTTGATGAATACAATGAACCGAACTTTTAATTATTACCTCACAGATAATGGTAAATAGTTGCTTCAAATCTCTCTATGACCTTTAATTCAACCGCCTTCCCTATGCTAACTCTCTAGAACTTGCTAACAAGCAATAAGATTGATTGTAATTTCACCTCCTTACCTTTCCACTGCCTACCTGTACATTGTTAGGGACAATAATAATGAGTGGTGAAATGTCCAACAGGGTGTATAGAAAGTGGGAGCAAAGGAAAAAAAAAATTAGCAATGCATGGGTGATCTGCAACTTGTATAATTGAGAGTTGTGTTTTTTGTTATTGTTGTAGGTATAGAATAATCAGACTCCTAGAATAATGAGAAATATCACCACATATTTACAAAGCAGCTTTTTTTTTTTTTTTTTTTACATTTTTACAGGTTAGATTTTGAATGCTTTGGCATAAACAGAAAATCTAGGCAATGTGTGATTAAATATTCTAGAAACAACTTATTGTAAATAATAGAAGTCAGTGTTCAGGCATCATTTTTGTGGCTATTCATTTCTAATAAAAAGACAACCTTATAGGCTTAATAAACACACAAAACATTATTGAATCATAAAGTGGCTAATTAGTTTTGTGAAACTGAAGTGCTGTGTTTGCACATGAAAACTAATTACAGATTATATGCATCCTTGGATCAAATGCCTTTCCCCTTGTTATCCCAATGGTTATAAGCTCAAATTCACTCCAGATAGGAAGCACTGCCTTACCACAAGAGTACAAATTTGAAGCTTGGATTTAGTAAATAATCCAATTATATTTATAATGGAGGTATCTTTCTTTTTTTTTCCCCCAAAGTACATTTTACCACAAATACAATCTCTCTCTCTCTCAATCTTTCCCTCCCTTCATGTCTCCCTCCCTCCCTCCCTTTCTTCCTCCTGTCCCTCTTTTCCTTTCTCTCTCTATCTCCCTTTTTCCCTCTCTTTCTTCTCCCTCCTCTCTCATTCCCTTTCCCTGCTCTTCCTCTCCCTCTCCCTCTTCTCCATCTCTCTTACATTTACACTCTCCCTCTCCTTCTTTTCCCTTTCTCTCTTAATAGCACACACATATTTTACAGTAATATTTTCCCAGAGTTATCCATCATAGTAATTTCTCTGTTTTTGATATTGAATACATTAATACAATCTTCTAAAACAAGAAAAATTCTCATAATTGTACATCAGTGTACTTAACTGAACTTAAACTCTGTCTTTGTATGTGTGTGCATAAAACAAACATATGAAAGGCAACATATCATAATCGATATAGTTCAAAGAAAGGAAGCCCTAGATTAAACTTTTACATCTGAAAGATACTGCCTGTGAGATCTTTCTAGACAGCCTATGTAGACAACTCTAGATATCATGGTAAATTAGAGAAAAAATACCGACCTGAACGATAAATCGACCTTCCTCATCTAGGATTTCCTGCATGTCACTGAAATCACTGGTCCAATCTTTCCCCCTATTTTGAAACAAAACACATAATTATAAAAACAATGATATATATATATATATATATATATATATATATATATACACACACACACACACACACACACACACACACACACACATACACACAGATATGATGCATACATACAAATATGGGTAAATAATTTTCATGGAATTTTTAAATTATAAAGAGGGAATTTGCCTAAGCTATCTATTGTGATGGTGGTGGTAATATTGTTGAGTTGTTTCAGTCCATCCAATTATTTGTG
The DNA here is from genome assembly GCF_016432865.1 of Antechinus flavipes. Taxonomy (NCBI): domain Eukaryota; kingdom Metazoa; phylum Chordata; class Mammalia; order Dasyuromorphia; family Dasyuridae; genus Antechinus; species Antechinus flavipes. Next base: position 118,552,844 of record NC_067402.1, read on the forward strand.
AATCTATTTGGGGTTTTCTTGACTACAGATGGTAGAGTTTTTTGCAATTTCTTCTTCAACTCATTTAACACTTAAGAGACTGAGACTAATAAGATGAAATGACTTTCCTTGGTCACACAACTAGTAAACTTTTGAGGTTGTATTTGAAATCAAGAAGATGAATCTTTCTGAATCCAGATCCAGCCAATTTTTCACTGTGTCACTTATAGTTAGAAGATTGCTAGATTGGATCTACAGTTAATACAACAATTTAAAGCATTTGATCAACTAGATGGTAAAACGCATTGGAATGAGAAAGATTTGGGTTTAAATGCCACCTCAGACACTTATTATCTGTGTGACTTTTAGGCAATTCATTTACCTTCTATATGCCTCAGTTTCCTCATATGAAAAAGAGAGAGAGAGAGAGAGAGAGAGAGAGTTGATCATACCAAATGGCTTTTTCAGCTCTATTTTATTATTTAATGAAATTAGTGGTACTTCTGTTACTGGATTTTCTTTGCCTGGGTGACCTAGTTTGACAACTTTATCATTATGTATTCACATGACAAAGGCTATGAAACATCACTTTGTCAATCTCTAAAAGGTGAGATAGATTTTTTTCACCTAGGATCCAGATTCACCTTCCATGAAAATCACCTCTTCCAAATGTTTCTCTAGAGAGCTTCACCAGGTCAGAATTTCTTTTTCTTCATTCCTTTTTTTCTCCTCATATTTTTTTTTACCATTCTCCATCCTCTTGATCCTCTACTTCAACAAATCTAGTTCAACAAACATTGATTAAATGATGACTGGTATGTGTGAGGCTTCTTTTAAAAGGGCAGCACTTTTTTGTAAAGCATAGAAGAAGAAGATGATGAGTATCTAATGCTTAGGAATAAATGAACACATTGTTCCAATTGAATGTAATGCAATACTATAATGCAATTAGACAGAAGGGTAGTGAAGAATTCAGTGAAATGTAGAAAGATTTTTATGAAGAGAAGTAGAATGAAATGGAACCAAGGGAATAATTTGTTAAGTAACTGTGATTACATAAAGGAAAAAAATATATAGAAAGACTTTAAAACTCTGTATCCATTCCTTAGACTGGGATGCATCTATAGTAAAACAAGTTAAAGTATTGGAAAAGTTGAGTGGTACTATGGAGGAAGGGAAATGATTTGGAACCCCAGATTTTTAAAGCATGTTAAAAAGAATATATGGGACAATTTTGAAACATGGAGAGCTCACTAACAAGACAGCAAATGAGAAACTATTTCTTTCTATAGTAAGTAGAATCTAACTTGTGTTTTCAAGTTAGATAAGGATTTCTTCTTAGGTAAGGGCAAATTTCTGTGCCATTTTCCTTTAAAGTTTGTGACATCCACTTAGAACACTAAGGCATGAAGCTCCCTGCAGATCTACTGACCTCCAAGTCATTTTTCTATCATCCTGCTGAGTTCAGAAACTAGTACAATATAAAAAACTGAGACAACAGTCCTAGTTTCCTTCAAGAAAAACATCTTTTCTACAAGTGCTACCATAATCTACCCATCCATGAATAGGCAATGCTATAAATCAGCAAGACCTAAGTTGAAATTTTACTTTTGAAAATTAACTGTCTGACTCTAGATTGCATTTCATTTGACTTCTAAGCATCAATTCTGAATTCTGTAATAATTAGGGTAATAGTAATACAAAATTGTTGTAAGATCAAGTGTTATAACTTTTCAAGTTCTTTGCAAACCTAAAACACTGAATAAATGCTAGTTGTTATTACTATTGTTGTTGTTTTTGTACCACTCTGAATCTGTTTTATGTCATTTTATCTACATATGCAAATTTCATCACCCTCAATAAAATGTAAGCTCTTTGATACAGAGGGTTATTTCGTTTTTGTTTTAGTATTTTCAGCAACTATCAGTAGGTGCCTAGAATATTGGAGGCACTTAGTACAGGCTATTTGGCTGATTGATAACCTTAAAAGGTATTATTAGATTATAAGTTATACTCCAAAGAGTTAAGAAATGAGTGGAAAAAAAAGAAGAAATGAAAGTAAATTTCTCTAGACATTTGTGGAAAATTTAAGACCTATAGCTGATGATAGATTCCATGTGACACATCTTTGCTTATTCAGTGATAGTTAAATATATGGGGTTATTGATGGATAGCAGGCAAGGGAAAGGAAGACATCCACACAACCCTTTTTCACCAAACTGCTTTTCATTTTCCATCAATGCCATCCATGCACATATACAAATATGTCTATCATGATTAAGGTGGATAAGACCAGACTCCAGACAGATGGCTAAGAACTTGCTTGGAATGGGAGCTGACAAAACTACCCCATCATATGTGGGTCACAGGGGCAGGATAGACATGAGGCAATACAATATAATTGACGAAAGAGCTTGATCAGTACTTTTCCACTTATAAATATCCTTGGCACACTATTGGAGTCATATTTAAATACTGGAAAGATGTTTGCTTCTAACTTCCCAAGAATTTGATGGAAGAATGATGGTGGAAAAGTTTTGTTCTCTAAATGACCTAGAGTATTTTGTCCTACTTTATCTACAAACCTATAGATACCATGTTCACATTGGAAGTGTCAATTTGTCATTCTCTAAATTTGGACACATAAGGCAAAACCCACTTTCCTAACTCTGAGTATAGTTTGTATTATAATAATAAAGTTTATCCAGGATTACTCCTACTCCCAACTTAGCTAAAATGACCTAAATTTTACTTACCCCAAATTATTACTGTTCTAATTTTTTGTATCATGTCTTTACATATTTGTGGCAATAGATACAGTATGTCAATTCACAGAGAATATGGGAATACAAGAGAGTCCATGCCACTTTGGAAGAAAAACACTCATAGTGTCTTCCCTCAATGGCTCCTCCCTTCAGGTTAATTGTGAGTTCCACTAGGGAATCCATCTTTCACCTTAGTAATTCACATAATAATTAACATAACCTTAGCAGCTCTTTTTGTGGTAGCAAAAAATTGGAAAATGAGTAGATGACTATTCATTGAGAAATGAAAGCAATGGAATATTATTGTTCTATAAAAATGATGAATAAGTTGATTTTAGAAAGGCCTGGAAAGACTTACACAAACTGATGCTGAGCAAAACAAGCAGAACCAGGAATACATTGTATACAACAAAAGCAAGAATGTGCAATGAAAAACTATGTAATACTTGATTCTTCTCAGTGGTTCAGTGATTCAAAGCAATCCCAATAGACTTTGGTCAGAAAATCTGCCTGCAGTCAGAAACAGAACTATGGACATTGAATGTAAATCAACACTTGCTATGTTCAATTCTGTTTTCTGTTTTTCTTTTCTTTCCTATGGTTTTTCCCTTTAAAATTTTAAAATATAAAAAATAGCATAACTTTATAATCTGTAATGATATCTTGTCAGTTGTTCGATGTCATGAACCGAATCACTATTATCATATTTTCACATATTTTTGTTCAATTTATTGCTTTCTGGAAACTATTAGTATTTGCTGCTCCTGGTGCCTATTCTATCTCATCATGAGCCAATAAGCATTTGGGATACTATTTGATTCCTTCTTTTTGATCATAGTACTCTTCTTGCCTATTTTCTCCTAAAAATAAAGGATTTTAATTTAGCTACATTTTAAAATCATTTTACGCAAAAGTTTTTGTTGGATAAACCAAGTCATTTATCCATGACTTGAAGGGCCCTCATCAGTATTTACAAGAAGCTTTATAGCTTTAAATATTACATTGACATGTTATCTTGAGTATATTGCTAAAGATAGTATAGGAAGGTTTAGTTCCTTTATTCTTGAGACTCAGATACATAGGATTCACCAAATACAAATGGGATTATACCAACAGTAAGACCACAAGAATGCAGAAACACAAGAGAAAAGAAGAACAAAAAGCTAAACCAAGTCATCAATATATAAACCTAAGAGGATCTTCAAGACAATGAAGAAACAACTTTAGGAATTGAGACTGTGTGTGTGCGTGTGTGCATGTGTGTGTGTGTGTGTGTGTGTGTGTGTGTAGGACTATGTAAAAATATATCACTGATTAGATAAAAGTAAATAAAAGTAGAGACAACATGTCTGGGAATGATGTTTGAGTGAAATTTATGGAAAGACTAAGCATGGGTTTATCATGGGAATGTTACAAAAGTAGAATAAGTTTTTACTAATTATGAAGTTTTAAATCTCTAGGGTTTTTAGATTCAAATGATGTATGTACAACACATATATTCTTCATAACCTTTTAAGCTAGAGGAATTCAGGCTTAGTTAAATAGCTACAAATCCTGGGTTCCTCTACATTACTCTCTATTATGGTGATCATGCTATGAGGGTGGATTTGGGAGTACTGGGAGTATTAGGAACTGAAGTGACTGCTTTCAAGTTTTTCCCAGAGCTGAGGAAAAGTTAAATATTTTATTGAAAGGTTTCCCTATATCAGATGAAAGGAAGAAAATAACTAAGAATATGAGATTTAAAGTTATATAAAAATATAAAGATAAAATATAGTTTTTTTTTAAAATAAAAAGTTTTAAAAGACATAAAGTTAAATAAAAAGATATGTAGAAGAAATTCAATAGAATATATGCACAGGTAAATGCTTGACTTAATGACAAATAGAAAAACTACTCTGAATTAATTCTTACCAAAAGAGAAACTGATCAGTGAAGTTGAATCAATCAGCAGACACTTTTAAAACACCTATCATGTGCAGGCATTTTACTAGGTATTTAGGTACAAACAATGAAATAACTCTGTGCATTTAAGCAGCTCACTTTTTTTTTTTTTTTTTGGAGAAAAAACAAGTCTGTGAATCTATTTTCAAATGTAGCAGTTACGTTAAAGTTGACCACTTTCATTTGTATATTACCGGCATTTTGCCCCTTGACTCATGTCCATATTTAATTTTATCTGAAGTAGTAAAGTAACCCAGTAATATATCTAGATATAAATTTATCAATTAAAATGTAACATCATTCTTAGTTGACTAACTCTCTGTTTAAATGGATATAATTTTGATCACTGAAACTTATTAGCAGGATTCATTTATGGGTTTATGGGGTAAATGTGTTTTGTTTTGTTTATGGATTATTACTTGAACTCAAATTACTTTGGCTCTCATTTGTTGGTCAACAATAAAACTTAGCCCAAATCTCATTTGGTCATTGTTTGGAGGGATATCTTAGAGAGAGTGTAAGTAGAAATTACTTTTATTTTGGACAGAACACTCCCCTTCCAGATTTAATTTTTTTTTTTTTTAACTAGGTAAAAGAGACCATTCTTTGCTTTTTTTTTTTTTTTTTTTTTTAATCAAGCCTTAATCATGGAATGAATGTTGTATCAGACAAAATGAGACCTGGGAAAGATCTTAGCTTTAAACCTCCCACTACAAAAGGAGCCAAGTGAAATTGTCCTGACATATCTTGCTACCAGACCCAAATGGTACAGGAAGAGAACTTGAAGCTGGTATGTGTGTGTGTGATTTTGCACAAAACTCCCTCAAGTAAATACAATTCACTTGCAAGTCATGATATCTCCTTCCCGATATTCTTCAAAGGACAAATTTAACAACCCTAGTTTATTAAGTCTCATGTTTAAAATGAAGTTGTATAAACTTATTTCTTGTATCAAGAAGTAATATTAAAAGAGCAGTTGACGAATGCAAACAAGATTAGTAGGGAAGCAACAAACTGGGAAAACATCTTTACAATTAAAGGTTCTGATAAAGGCCTCATTTCCAAAATATGTAGAGAACTGACTCAAATTTATAAAAAAATCAAGCCATTCTCCAATTGATAAATGGTCAAAGGATATGAACAGACAATTTTCAGATGATGAAATTGAAACTATTACCACTCAAATGAGTGTTCCAAATCAATATTGATCAGAGAAATGCAAATTAAGACAACTCTGAGATATCACTACATACCTGTCAGATTGGCGGAGCAGGCAACAACCTGCATTGTTGGTGGAGTTGTGAACAAATCCAACCATTCTGGAGAGCAATCTGGAATTATGCCCAAAAAGTTATCAAAATGTGCATACCCTTTGATCCAGCAGTGCTACCACTGGGCTTATACCCCAAAGAGATACTAAAGAAGGGAAAGGGACCTGTATGTGCCAAATTGTTTGTAGCAGTCCTCTTTGTAGTGGCTAGAAACTGGAAAATGAATGGATGCCCATCAATTGGAGAATGGCTGGGTAAATTGTGGTATATGAATGTTATGGAATATTATTGCTCTGTAAGGAATGACCAGCAGGATGAATACAGAGAGGCTTGGAGAGACCTACATGGACTGATGCTAAGTGAGATGAGCAGAACCAGGAGATCATTATATACTTCGACAACGATATTGTATGAGGATGTATTCTGATGGAAGTGGATTTCTATGACAAAGAGACCTAACTGAGTTTCAATGGATAAATGATGGACAGAAACAGCTACACCCAAAGAAGGAACACTGGGAAACGAATGTGAACTATTTGCATTTTTGATTTTCTTCCCGAGTTATTTTTACCTTCGGAATCCAATTCTCCCTGTGCAACAGGAGAACTGATGGGTTCTGCAAATATGTATTGTATCTAGGATATACTGCAACATATTTAACATATATAGGACTGCTTGCAATCTGGGGTGGGGTGGAGGAAGGGAGGGGAAAAATCAAAACATAGGCGAGTGCAAGGGATAATGTTGTAAAAAATTACCCTGGCATGGATTCTGTCAATACAAAGTTATTATTAAATAAAATAAAATTTAAATTAAAAAAAAGAGTGGTTGGAGACATGAAAAACTCAGAGGAGACATTTATCAGTCACAAAGATTGCCATTATTAGGAGCAATAGGTTCTAGACTAAATAAAATATAATTAAGACAAATTGATCCATATTTGAGTAAGCCACATGTTTCCATGCTTCCACTTTTCAAGTTGGAGGGGAGAAGGAGAGGGAACTAAGAGTAGGGAGAGGAATTAGGGAGGAGTTGTGAGGGAAGAGAGAGGGGCTATGTTGAGGACAAACTCACATACAGTCACCTATGTGAACAGGTAGATGCAAGTTGAGTCTGGCTTAGGTATGCTAATAAAAACAGTTTCATAAATTGTTCTATCTTTTTGTACAATAGAAACAGGATGGATGGATTAAAGTTACTGTTTAAAGTTCTTGTTTCACATTAAATACTCATGTTATTTCTATATCAAATACCTTAATCTTACTGAATATAGTAATTGCATGAAATTAATAATAAAAACATTGAAACTTACAAAATATTTTCTTTGGTTTAATGTATTTCTGTAACAAACTGTATTTATTTTCTTTTGTGATTGGTTCATATGAAATTAAGTTTCAAGTAAAGCCTTATTCCCCATTCTTTCTCATGCCTTTAGGTATTATTCATGTTATATATAGGTAGATAGATGGATAGATAGATGCATAGATAGATGTAGGTAATCTTCAATTGCCTGAAAGAGTACTCATCCCCATTCCAACATTTTCCTTCAATAGATTATTCATTCTTTTCCCCCCCTTTTTCAATCTTCCTTTAAATTTATTCAAATAAAATAAAAATTACTTTTAGTCCTTCTGTATTATTTAATTCCCTCTATGAATGGTGATGGCATTAAAATTCTAAGGGGATACTGTCTTCTTCCCTTCTCATAAAAATGTAAATATATATTTTAGGCTTCAGTATTCCTTTCTATTTTTTCCAAACACATACTTTATTATGTTTCTCTTGACTTCTTTTTTATTTTAAAATTTATACTTAGTTATTTTTTTTGTTTTGAATCAGAAATGTTCAGAAATTTTCTATTTCACTAAAAATCTACTTTCTCCCTATGATATACTCATATTTTTGTGGGATTAATTATACTTGATTGTAAGAGTATATTATTTACTATTTTGGAATATCATATTATATGCTTTCCTCTATCTGAAGATGAAAAGTTATAAATGTTGTGGGATTCTGAATTCGGCTTGGTGCTATGTAAATTTTTGCTTTCTGGATGTTTGACATATTTTTTATTTTATCTAGAGCTTAAAAATTATGCATGAATTCCAGGGAGTCTTAATGTTAAATTTTCTTTGGAGAGATAATAGGTCGATTTTTTCTATTTTTCCTATGTATTTCAGTTCTAATAGATCTAAAAAGTTCTCATGAATAATTTCTGGAAATATGATATTCAGAATCTTTGCTGGCAAGGGTCATGGAGGTCAGGTAAAAAAGACACACATACACACACACACACACACACACACACACACATATATATATAGAGAGAGAGACAGAGAGAGAGAGAAGTAGGTGTATATGATTGTGGGTGTGTACATACATGTATATATACACATATATATGTATCCATATGGATGTACTTTCAAATACATTACATATATGCATGTATTGTGTACATATGTATATCTGTATGTGTTTTATCCATGTGTGTGTGTTTAGCTCTTCATTTATTTCAGAAATTCTAGTTTATCTTTGGAGTAAGTTCTTGTTTCTATTTGAAATCTTCCCTCTAATTTATCTTGAGTGATCTTGGATTGATAGTAGCACCTCATCATGAGGAAAGAACCAAGATGGATGTGAGTAGACAGGACTTTGCCTGAGCTCTCTCAGAAGTAACACTAGCCTCCAAATAGATTTAGAAGGGGCAGAACCCCCAAATATTTGGAGTATAACATTTCTGGCATAAGATATATTGGAAGAACTTCAGAAAAGGTATGTCTCAATTGGACAGGGGTGCAGGGAGACATCCTGGAGAGGCCCCAAGCAGGAAGCTAGTTGGGTTCTCTTTGTCAACATATAGCAGTGTTGGTCACTCTATTCTGGTTCAGAAGCCAGTGGATCAGCAGATTAGCTTTGAGACCCCCACAAAACTATAGAAGGCAAATAATGAGCCCCTGAATCTTAGCATAATAGGCAGGACTTGGCCAGGCCCACCCAACACAGAGAGGAAGTAGCACCACTGGCCCCATGGCAGTGAGAAGCTGTAACCCTGTAAAGAAAGCTTGGGACAATCTCTCATGATCCCTAGAAGCAGACCTCAACCTTTAAAATGAACAAAAAAAAACAGAAAGAGAACTCTAACCATAGATAGCTATTATGGTGATGGGGAAGAATAGACCTCAAATCCTGAGGACACTAAAAACAATATGCCTCCAAGAGCATCAAATAATGTGGTTTCCAACATAAAAGGTTCTCTTGGAAGAATTCAGAAAGGATCTTTAAAAAGAGTTGGAAAAAATGAGAAAAGGAAATGAGAGCTTTGCATCAGAATTTGGAAAAGGAAACAGAAATTGACTGAAGAAAACAACTCCTTTAAAAAAAATATAATTGGTAAAATAGGAAAAAATTGAATGAACAAAACAACTCCTTTAAAAGTACATTAAAAGGATATTAAAAAAACTAACTGAAGAAAATAATTCTTTAAAAATTAGAATTGGACAAATTGAAGTGAATAACTCAACAAGACATCAAGAATCAGTCGAAGAAAAGCAAAAAGAATGAAAAAAAAAGAAGAAAATGTAAAACATCTCATTAGAAAAACAGCTAGCCTAGAAAACAGATCCAGGAGAAACAAACTAAGAATTATAGGAGTATCTGAAAACCATGATAGAAAAAAAAAAAACCTGGACAATATCATTCAATAATTTATTAAAATAGTAGCTGCTTATATTTGATTTCTTTTTTGTTCTTGTTCATTCATTCTTGCAATCATACTTCTCAAATTGGGACTTTGTGCCAGGGTTGTCTATGCACATTTATGGAAGAACTGTTAGTGTCTTATTTGATTTTGAACAGTTTTGCCTGGGTTCTAATACTGCTTTGATTTAGGTGCCAAATAATGTGTTCTTCAATAAGCACAGGGGTCACACAACACAAGAGCCAAAAATTTTTAGCACACTCTAAATGGCCTGATTCAAGGCTTGCTCTGATCACCACTCTACAAATGTGAACTTTGTAGGCTCTTAACTAAAATTTATGTGCAATATCTTTCCAGTTTAACCAGCAGATATTAATAAATAAGGAATTCCTTTCCCATTGTTGAATTAACTAATTTTGAGAACTGACAAATGAGTCAGTTGTGTAGATATTTAGTAGATAATCATATAACTCAAATTTAATGTCAAAAGACAGTTTACTAATTACTTAAAAGAGTGTCATATTATCATAAGTTAAAATCTAGTTACCTTAGCTTAACACTTCCATTTTACAGTTAATGAAATTGTGGCATAAAGAAATTAAATAACTTTAATGATTTACTACCTCTAAGTCTCAAAGGTAGTAAGTTCAAAAGTCAGGCTCTAAACCCAAGTTTTTTGTTATAATGTCATTTAAATGTTTTTCCCTATCCCACAATCATCCCAATCTTGGAAATATTTAGCTGTGGTCCAATTGTTTCTTGTCAAGACATTTGACCTAAAAGTTTTATTAATACTTGTGAGACTTCCTACAGTCACATGCATAAGCACTTATTAAAGCAATCTCTCTGCTACTCAGAGCTGGTTTTTTTTCTTCTAAAGCTAAAAATTACAAAACTTTGTATACATAGAGCTAATGTATTTACCATTTAAATTTGATTGACAAGCAGACTATATGAAATAAAACATACCATGTGTTTTGACACAGCCTATATTTATTGATAGCATTTATCTTGAAGTTGATATTTCAAAATTGCTTTTCAGATAATTTAGAATTTAAATTATTCAGAACCACAAAGAAATGTTCTATTATTCCTCCTCTACAATGATTAATGTTTACTTATGAGTATTTTTACGTTTTATAGAACTTCATATCAAAAGGGTGTTGTGGCATCTTTGCAAAGTTTTCCTTACCCAGTGAATAAAACTAGGACACACAAAAGTTGAGGTACATGTCCATTTATATAATCAGGTTCAGACACTATTTCTTTCCATACTCCCTCTGAAAAAATGTTAACCAGTATTTCATGGAAATAAACATGAGACTATATTGTCTATATGCATTAACAATGATTTTTCTGTTTTTATTTTACTTATTTTTATTTAGATTAGCTACCTTTCTGTGTTTACAGATGTGAGAATTAATTAATGTTTTCTAAATTAAATCTACTTGACTGGCTGGTAGAATTTCTTATTTGGTGAATATAATACTTAAAAGCCTCTAAGAAATTGAATCCTTCTATTGTCATCCATAGATGCTCATTATATCAACAAAATTTTAGATAGCTCATGGATAGGCAATGGTATACCAAGATTTAAAAGTTCATGAAGTTCAGACTTCTATCCTCACTTAAAGCTGCAGTTTCCAAAGTCAAAAAATTTACAGCAGCAACAGGAGAACCATGTTTTTATTGCATACCTATTACATGTCAGTCATTGTGCTAAACATTTTTGTTTTAAAAGCAGCAAACAATTCTTTCCCTCGGGAGTTCACATTCTAATAAAAATACAACATGCAAATAAAGATGTGCATACAGAATATATGCAATGTAAATCAGAAGTAACCCTAAGTGGAAAAATATGAAGAATTTGGCAGAGCTATTATACAAAGTTCAGGATGTGATATCATGATATGAAAAGCAGAAATTTTGCTCTGATGATGGATCATGCCATTTACTCCATCTGGTCATCTTTAGGATTGTGAAAAACAAAACAAAAAAAAATGGAAAAGTCTAGATACTGAAGCATATTTTCCTTTTTTTTCTACAAGAAGTCTCCATCTGTTTGGAGGAGAATCCCAATGCCAACCATTGCCACTGACTTCAAAATTCAGAACGATTTTTGGGAAAGGGGTGATTTATAAAAAATAAAAACACTGCTCTTGCTTGGGATCATCTCCAAATAGCTGTTTTCTCTCTCCTTTGTGAATGCTTCAATGAGCCAACATATTTTGGATGCTCTTTTTTCTTTTACAATGAGAATCTTTTGAACCTAGTAGATTTGAACAAGATGAAGGGGAAATATAGTAAATTTATCCTACCTGTGCTATCACCTTGATCCTGGTCAAAAAAAAAAAATCAAGAAAGCCATAATAACCCAAGAAAGCCACTAATCTTTAATTCTGGAAGCATTTATTAAGCACTTGTTACAGAGCTGTGCTAGGTGCTAGGTAAAAACAAAACAAAAAAACAACAACAACAACAACAACAACAAAACATATATACAGTTTTATTGTTGTTGCTGCTGTTGCTCGTTTTTTTCTTCAAGTTTTTCCAGCTTATATCTGGACAGGTTGCTTTATCCAAGAATGAGGTTAGCAGTCCAGTTGTCACCCAGTTCTATTTTCCTAGTTCTATTTTCATTAATCCTTTTTTCTTTCTTCTGACATTTAACTTATTTTCACAAAGTTTTCTCCACACACTCTGATCTTCTCTGATCACTGTTAGTTTCCTTTTGTTGTTGTTGAATGTTTTCAGATATGCCTGACTCTTCATAACCCTATTCGGGAAAAATACTAGAGTCATCTGTCATTTCCTTCTACAGCTATCTCATTTTACAGAAGAACTGAAGCAAATAGGGATAAGTGACTTGCTCAGTGTCACACAACTAGTAAGTATCTGATGCTGAATTTAAACTCATATCATCTGTAGCATTCAATCTATGCTACACTTAGCTGCCCCCTTAATTTCATAATTTAGCTCTTATCGTTCTATTCTTAAAACTGAAAAAGCAAAATATGGGCACTCCCTAAGTATATAGAAAAAAATCTACTGTACAAAATCTCTGAACAATTGTTCAATTCAGTAAACTTAAAGGAAAAGAATATTTGTTTCATTCTATTTAGAAAATACAATTAGGAACAAAGGATTCTTGTTTTAGAACTGAAAGATACTTAACAGATAACCTGATTCAGCCATCAATAAATTTTGAGGGTATCTTTAATATTGAAGTTTATGACTACAGTAAAATACCAGTGTTTCTTTAATTTCAAGTCCTCTTTTCTTTTCTCTCTACAATCTCTATCTTCTATAAGTAAATGACTCTCATATCTAGATGTCCAGCCTTAGCTTTTCTTTCAAGGTATTATTACATAATTTTTGTAGCTTATTGGACTTTTTGTTTTTGTTTTTGTTTTTTTTTGCTGAGGCAATTGGGGTTAAGTGACTTGCCCAGAGTCACACAGCTGGGAAGTATTAAGTGTCTGAGACCACATTTGAACTCAGGTCCTCCTGACTTTAGGACTGGTGCTCTATCCACTGTGGCATCTAGCTGCCCCTACTTATTGGACATTTCAAACTGTCCTAGAATCATCTTGTCTGACACTCTATATTCCCCAAACTGAAGTCATAATCTTTTTCCCCATCAGACACATACTCAGGTCCTGAACTACTCTATTTTGTCTAATACACCACCCTTATTTCAATCTCAAATTCTAGAAGTTCTTGCTCTCACTTTACATATTCACAAGTAGACAAATTTTGTTATTTCCAACCTCCTAAATGTCTTTTTTATACATACACACACAGCTATCAGCCTAGTTTAGACCTTCATCACCCTTCTGCAATCCTTTGCAAATCTAGAAAAATAAGATTTATTATAAAATGTTTGAATATGAAACATTAATTTAAAATATATATGTATATATATAATATATAATGTACATGATCGATTCTATCTTCCATTATGTGAGTGTGAATTTAGAGATGTTAATAATGCATATGTATATTTTAATATATACAAATGTAACTATGTGATCTGCCTTCTTGCAGCTCTTATGCCAAAATGATATATACATAAATATATGTATATATACACACATGTATATGTATATATGTATGTGACAAATAGAGATACACAAAAATACACATACTATCACACACACAAATAGTTAGCTTTCACTTTCACTATATAACTCTGCCACCTAGGGTTTCTGTCATACGTTTCTTTAATGATAACCATTTTTGGTTTTTTTAATATAAAAACAATATGTTATTAATAAATTGCTACAGCCTGCTCAATCCACCATTGGTGTCTCTATGTCTCCCTCCAACCCTCTCCTTTTCTTACCATTTCTGTCTCTTCTTCTTTTTGATTCTCCATCCCTCTCTCTCTCTCTCCTATTTTCAGTGATTTGCAATTTTGATTTCTTAAATGTTGTAGTTCCCCATGCCTCTCAAACATAATTACGTATTTTTAAAATGGTATTTTTTACAGAAAGAAGTTTGGTACCATTGAGAGTACTGTGCAATTTCCTAAATGCAATCCAAGATTACTGTCTACCCCTCTTTTCAATTCCAGGTCTCACTTATTTTTCATCTTAAGTTTTTGTCCATGATAACTGAAGGATTAGCTTAGTGGATTATAATGGATCTTTTTGTCTATTTCTATTTTCCTCTGTGTGCAGTACTCAATCAATAAGAATAAAAATCTATTAATGCATAATTAGCTTTAGAGAATTTTTAAAATTGTATACAGGCACAATTAATCTCTGTGTATTTATAATGGAGGATTGTCCAATCCTTAAATACCTGAAAGGACTTAATAGCAAGCAGTTTTCTGGCAAAGTCAACTAGTCATTTTTATCACAGAGCTTATCAATACTATATATGATTCCTCATCTAAGATATATAATAGATTCTTCCCGTTTCTTGAGACACTTTGGAGAGACTCTTAACATGGAATGATTATTTTTAGTGTAGTAAAATCAAGGAATTTCCTCCTCATTTTAAACTCTTTAGTGAGTTATCAATTTTTTTTTCTTTAAAAGTCAGACCAGTTATTTTTAAGACAACTTTTGCATAGATTAATATTTAGGTACTGATACTTGCCATAACATAGAATTATTAGTATTAATATTAAGGGGAGTGTGGAAAATATGGATTTTGCATCAGTATAATGTTTCTGCCTAGAAAATATTTATATTTTCCTCTGCTTTTAAACAGACTGAATGTTTATTGTAATAGCTTTATTTCCCACAGATATAGAATAAGGTATAGTTGCTGATCTAGAAAGCCTAAATAATCAACTTTGAGTGATTAGCCCATTTTTTATGAGATTTCTCTTTAGTTGATTCTTCACTAATCGTATTTTCTTTAATTTCTTAACTTACTTGTTCATTTTGGAGTGTTTTAAATTTCAGTAGAATTGCCTTTGCAAAGATAAAGTTTTGTTGGGGATATTTTCAGATGGCCTTTGTTATAAGGACTTGGAGAAAATAAGCTTCAATGTCCAAAAGAACAGTTATGGTATCAATTGGAGAATGCTTTCCTTCTAAGATAGGAAACCGGATTGTCTGTGTGTCCTTTTTTGTCTTTTTAAAAAATTGTCTTTGAATTGATAAAGGCCATATGTAGCATTAAGTAAATGTGCTAACCAATAAGAAATTCCTAAAAATTTGGTAAGTGCCTTCTGTTGAGTTTATATAACTATTTAGGAAAATAGCAGATTTTATCAAAAATCTGAGTGACTAAGTTCTGTACAAAATTGACTCTTATGAGACCTGGTTTTCTATGGCACTTTGGAATCAAGTGAAAGGACAATGATTATATATCTCCAGGAGCCCAAAGAACTATTTTGGACAAGGTGATCAAAACACACCTTGTACAATTTGCTGAGGACAAACACTACAGAAAACACTTCCCAATCCCTTTAAACTCAGAACCTTCCTTGTGTCAAATATCTCCTACTTTTCCCATTCATAGCTTGCACATATTTGTTTGAATATCATCTTTCTCATTAGATAGTAAACTCTTTTAGAGGACAGTTTGTCTTTTGCCTTTATTTGTATCCTCATAGTTTAGTACAGTGCCTAGAACATAGTAGGTGCCACACAAAAGTTTATCTACTAATTATTGGTTCTCTATACTGTGATCCTATAATTTTAGGCTAGCACTTAAAAACTTTCCGTAAAGGAATTTTCAACATTAAGAATAGAGAAAAAAGAGAATGCAGAATTGAGGAAATAAGAGAAAGAGGGAAAGAGAGATGTCCCTACTGGCAGTAATTTTATAATGGAACACAATAACCATTTATAGGGGCACTTTATTATGCAGGTAACCTAAGATGCCTAATACTAAAATCAATAAAGCCAGCTGTGAAATATACTTTTGCTCCAAGCAAAATTTTAGGAGAGAAGGAAATGTGTGTGTGTGTGTGTGTGTGTCTTATGTGTGTGTGTGTAGTTAATTTTCCTCCAGAGATTGATTCTAAGTAACAGCAAATTGTGAGAGAAACACCAATGGACAACATTCAATTTCTGAAGCATCAAGGAAGCTTGTCTTGAAATGACAAAAAGGTGAGAGTGCTCCTTCTCCTGGGTAGAATGCATAAAGCAGAGCTCTCACATTTCACCTCTGACTGAATTCTGATCCCTCCATATACAGCAAAATAGGTGGGTGTTAGAGGCCTTTTTCCATTTCCAACTCTTTGGCTAGTTCTCAAATGTCTGGGAATTTCCTTTCATTAGTTTAGTTCAATAGAAGAAAATACTGGTTTCTTTTCTCAGTAAGTTTGAAAGTTCTTAAGTGTTTCCTCAGTTTAGATGCCATTAACTTTGCTGTTCACTTTCAGAGATGCTTTCATGCACTAGAGTAATGACAAGCATCACATACCAGTGACAGAAGTACAATTACTAGCACTCTGTAGGTACTTTCTGCCTCAAGTTGTTGATATATTTAAGACAGAGTAAGACCTGCTAAAGATAGCTAAGTCCCTATTACACTAAAAGCATAACTTTGTTTCCCTCCTCCTTCTCTTCCTCTTCTCTCTCTCATATACACACAGGTAACATTTGTGTTTATATATATGTACATGTTTGTGTATTTTCATTGATGTGTGTTTGTATATTTCATAAATGAAAAAAAGATCCAAGCAAATTGCCACAAGGTTGCCTTGATATCTAACTCTGTGTGTTGTTTCAGTAATCTCTCAACTAAATTCATTTCTATTCAATAACTATTACTTAGTTGGCAATTATATGCCAGCTTTAGAGATAATGTGGAACATGGATAGACTTTCAGTCTTAAAGTCTAGAATGCCTGAGGCTAAGTCCTGTTATTGACAGATCATGAGTATGAGACAAGATACCTAACTACTGAGTGCCTCAAATGACTCTAAGATTTTAGATAGCACAGTTGTTGCTGATATGTATTGATGGATGGAATCATCTCACTGGAAGCTTCCTATACCAATGAAATTACAAGTTTGTATTCATATATTTAGATATCCAGAATGCAGATATAGTTAGCATACTAAGGACAAGAAGCAATAAAACATTCCTTACTCTCAAGGAGCTTATGGTCTTTTCAGGGAAAGGAACATTTATGGAGATAAATCATTTTGGAGTGCTTGCTGTCTTGAGGAAGGGTAAGGGGAGGAAAGAGGGAGAAAAATTTTGGAACACAAGGTTTTACAAATGTGAAAACTATCTTTGCTTGTATTTGAAAAAAATAAAATATTATTTAAAAATAAAAATATAGTGCAAAATTTTACATCTTATAGAACATAGCACTTAAACAAAAAGAAGCTAGGGGTCTCAATAGGTAAAAAATTTAGATGGTAAGAGATCTAGAGCATACTGGTCCATGGGTCAGATAAAACCCGCAAAATCATTTGCTTAGGCAACCAGAGGAGATGATGAGCTGAAACCCAGCTACAACAACTTTCCATTGCTTGAGGTCTATAAGTTGATAATTTTGTATGGCCTGTGAATAATGTTCTAAATATCCAAATAGCACTTGGCAGAAAAAAAAGGTTCCCTACTACTAATTTAGAGCAAGAATTAGACCTTGGAAACTAGCAGTACAAATTTGTGGAGGGAGATTGGCTAAGGTCACACAGGTACTATGAATCAGAAGCAGGATTTGAACTCAACATCTCTTACTCCAGAATCAGGACTCTATCCATTGAGGTTTTCAAGTAAAAATAATAAAGAGTATTTTGTTCGAGTCCATATACCATGCACCTCTGTGTAGATACCTGAGATTTTGGGATTTTTTGTTGCTCTTATCAAATATGTTTTTAACGAAGTATTTTCCTGTTCTATTAATTGTTTTCTCTTTACAGCATACCTGGTATTTGGAAGAGGTAGCTTTACCTGTTCTTTTCAGGAAACAGCCTGATTTCCCAGAGTTTCTCTTCTGAATTGGGACTGAAAGCTGCCTCCCTGATTTACTCCTCTACTGAGTCAGGACTGAAGATCTTGCTGATTTGCTTTGATTAAAACCCTCTCACCTGCTTTCCCAGAGTCTATATGACTGGGCTGAACACCCTTTTTCAGCCCAATGAGACTGACCTTTCTTGAAAGTTTTTCAGTGTATCTTGAGTTAGAGAATGATTTTATTCAGTCAGATTCTGCTCAGAGGATTGGTTTCATGTGGTTTTTGAGGGAAACTAGGAGACCTTGAGCAGCTTCCTGATTTTACTCTGCCATCTTGGCTCCACTCTCTGAACACTTCACACTTGCCATTTGGGCAGATTTTTTTTTGTCCCCTCCCATTTTTAATTTTAAATTCTTTGGATCAGATTCAGAAATCAACAAGTCAATGCCTGATTATAATGAGCTCATGATTCTGAAAATGTACTGTCTATTAGAAAAATATTCTCTTTTTATACAAGTGATCATTTACAACAATTTCTAAACCTTTCTGAAGACCCTACCTTTAAAAAGCAATTATGCTGTATACAATCCTACATAGCTAAATAGGCAGTTCCATGTTTAAGTTTACTTAACTTCTATGCTTTTTACAATTCATTTTCTTAAAACCATTTACTTTCACTTGAGTTACCAAAAATGATACTATTAATAATATTTCATTTATTTTTTTGTCATCTATACTTTATTTATCCTACATTTTCATTTTCCTAATTTAAGATTTTACACAAACACAATGCACACATACATATAAATATAGTTTTATAAAAATACATGCGTGTGTATGATTTTATTTCCTACCACCATGTGCAGTATAGTGACTATAATGCACCAGAAAAACATGGAAGATATTATCTATAACACTTATGGATAAAAAAAAATCCAATATGAAACAAAATATAGAATATTCAAAGAAACCTATCTAAAATGGAAAATTTTGATTACATATTTAAATGGTTTTGTTTTTTTATGCAAGAGCCAATTCACCTAAAATTAGAAGATAATCAGAAGATTGTGGGGGGAAAATCCTTAAAGTTATTTTCTCTGATAATAGTCTCATTTCCAAGATACATAGAGTACTGATTAAAATTTATGAGAATAATATTCATTCCTCAAATAATAAATGGTTGGAAGATAGGAACAGACAAATTTCATAGAAAGAAATTAAAGAGGAGAGGATTCTGATTTAATCAGAAAAATTTAAGCTCTCCATATTTCCCCCACAAGTAGATCAAATATGCACTTCAGGGCAAACATAGACCGGTGAGAAACAAAGAAAACTTGGGGTGGTACAGGGTTCCTCTAGGAAAACCAGAGAAACCCCAAAGAAAGCCTCCAGGCTAAGGATTAACTAGCATGAAGTACAAAATTTTCAGGTCTAGCTCAGCAGAAATACCTAGTGGGGACCCCTGGGGCTAGTTGAACTTGACTGGAGCCTCAGCAGGAACAAAGAAACTTTCACATCCAGACTTCAAGGAGTTGGGAGTTGAGTCCAGGCAGACAGAGACAGAGAGAAAACCACTGCTGATTAGGAATGTCAAATCCAGCTGTGATGTAGAGATGCAGCCCTGGGTGAGAAGCTGTAGGCATTTGCAGCTTTTGGTTTGCCATTCTAAGTCAGAGGGAAGAGCTGAAGTGAAGTTTGAGGCACCATCCCCCCTATCCTATGATTATAGGTGCTTACATTAATACTTCTCATTTTAAAAAATGAACCAGCAAGGATGAAAGAACACAACCACAGATACTTAATGAGAATGGGAAAGATAGGGGTTCATATTCAGAAGAGGATGCTGAATTTTAAAAAGTCTCTTCTGCCCCAGAGTGTAAAATTATATGACTACCTGTTCAAAAAAAAAATTATAGAACTCTTAAAAAGCCCTTTAAAATCAAAATAGATAAGAACTAATCATTTGACAAAATTCACTAGAAAAATGGGAAAAATAGTACAGCAGAAATTAGGTGTTAACCCATAGCTAATACTCTATACCAAGATAAGGTTGAAATGGGTTCATGATTTAGACATAAAAGGTGACAATATAAGCAAATAGAAGAACAGGGGATAATTTCTCATATCTGTGGAAAAGGAAGGTATTTATGGCCAAAGAAGAATGAGAGAATATTATGAAATGCAAAAGGGATAATTTTGATTATATTAAATTAAGTAGGTTTTGTCCAAACAAAACCAATGTAGCCAAGATTTGAAGGAAAACAGAAAACTGGAGGAATTTGTGCAAAATGTTTGTAGCATACCTTTTTTATAATGGCTCAGAACTGGAAACTTTAGTGGATGCCATCAGTTGGGAAATGGCTGAATAAGTTATGGTATATGAATGTAATGGAATATTGTTGTTCTATAAGAAATGATGAGCAAGCAGGCTGATTTCAGAAAGACCTGGAAAGACTTAGATGAACTGATGCTAAGTGAAGTGAATGAAACCAAGAAACACTGGACACAGCAACAACACAATCATGTGAAGGTCAACTGTGATGGACTTAACTCTATTCAACAATGAGGTGATTCAGAACAATTCCAATAAATTTGTGTTGGAAAGAGTCACCTACATTGAGAAAGAGAACTGTGGAGACTGAACGTGGATAACGATATACTATTTTTCACCTTTTGTTTGCTTGACTTTTTCTTTTTCATTTTTTTTTTCCTTTTTTTGACCTGATTTTTCTTGAGCAGCATGATAGATATGGAAAAAAATGTATAGAAGAATAGCCCATGCTTAATATATATTGAATTATTTGCTGTTTAGGAGAGGAAGTGGGGGAAGGGAGGGAGAAAAAAATTTGGAACATAAGGTTTTTGCAAGGGTGAATGAAAAGCTACTATTTAAAATTAAAAAAAAAACAAATAAAATGACTGCATATGTATCACCTAAAAATAGTCAAGTAATAAAGATTGAGTAAAGACTAAAGCAAATAAATAGATAGATAGATAGATAGATAGATAGATAGATAAATAACCATCCATGAAAAACAAGAGAATTATACAGAGAAAAAATGTTAACCAAGCAACAAAGGACATACAGAGTTTTAAAGATGAAAATAGTTTTTTGAAAATTAAAATTGGCCAAGGGGAAGCCAGTAAAGATATGAGACCAAGAAATAAGAAACAAAATATAAAGAATGAAAAAATAGAACAAAAATATTTATAAGAAAAACTACAGCTCTGGAAAACAAGTCAAGAAGATAAAGCAAGAATAATTGTACTAGCAGAAAGCTATGACAAAAAAAAAAAAAAAAAGAACCATGATACAATAATGTAAGAAATAATGTAAAAATTTTGTCCTGGAGGGACAAAACATGAAAGTAAAATAAAAGTAGGAAAAAAAAATGCAGTGATCATCACCTCAAAGAGATCTTTTGTGGAAAACACAGAGAGATATTATTACCAAATTTTGAACCCCCCAGAAGAAACAAGAAAAAAATTTCAAATGCTGCAGCTATAATTAGAATTATACAGGACTTATAAGCAGCCAAAATAGAAGATCACAAGTCCTAGGATAATACATACCAACAATCAAAAGAACTAGGCTTGTGGCCAAAAATAACATGTCCAGCAAAATTATCCAAAATATTGAATGAAAAAGGGAGAGAGGGGCATTGAATGAATTTGCAGATTTTCAAGACTCTCTCAAACAAATTTGAACTTAATAGAAAATTTAACATATAAGATCCAATATCAAAGATTAATTTCAAGGAATTCCACATGAAAAATTGTTTTGTTTTGTTTTGTTTTTTTACATGGAAATACTTGCCATATATTTAAGATTAACATATTTGATAGCAGAAAAAGATTATTGGGATAGAGTTGAGTATGATCTAATTCTAAAAAAAGCATTACTGTCTGGGAAAAGATAATAATAGTAATGATGTTATACAAATGTAGTACAGAGGAAGAACCAATACTGTTGCATTAGTCCTGAAAACCTACTGAAACATCAGAAATGGGTTGAATAGGAAATACGAGAGAGAGAAAGAGAAAAAGAGAGAGAGAGAGAGAGAGAGAGAGAGAGAGAGAGAGAGAGAGAGAGAGAGAAAGAGTATAGAACCTTCCAAAATCTATAAAGAAGTAAGGGGAAAGAGAATAAGGTAAGGTGAGGTATAAAGCATATGTAGATTTATGGCTGTGGAACTTGATATGTAGATCAGTGGGTAAGGGATAAAGACAAGATGGTTTATAGAAGGGTATGTACAGTATGGTAGTGGAAAAAAGTGTGTAAATTAATGGAAAAGGGATTAAAAAAGGAAAATGTTGGCAAAGGATAATGTGGGCTACAGAAAGATGTTTAGATTAACTAGAGTGGGATAAGGCATCCTGTTAATGGGAATGGGATGAGGAAGGAAGTTAACATTAACAGGTCTATTCCCCAAAGTGATTAAAGACAAGATGTTAATAAATATGTGCTAGAAACATCAGGATTGCTCATCAATCAGGGAAACTTAATGGTTTAAGACTGCAATGAAATAGTGCTATATTGTAAGAAGTTATGAAATGGTTGGTTTCAAAGATACCTAGGAACTAATACAAAACTAGAGTGAGAAAAATTAGAATTATAATTTATACAACAAAAAATATTGTTAAGATAAATAACTTCAAAATACTTAGAAATTGTGACTCAATGAAATGACCAAATTAAGTAAATTAATAAGTAAATTAAAAGAAGGCTAGAAATGGAGAGGAAGAAGAATATACTATAATAGGATAAAGGAGTAGAAGATTAGTGAAAAATATCTCACATAATCTTAGTGCAAGTTGAAGCCCATACAAAGAGAAAGGGTAAGGTCAGCAGGTAATACTTACCTCACTCTCACTTGAACTGGTCAAAGGAGGAAGAAAGAATATACACAGAAATTCATTTTACTACTCATGGAAAAAGAAAGGAAAGAAGAAAAAAATGAGTAGATTAAAGGAGGGGTTAGTTTTAAGGGAAAAAAATTAATAATTATTTTATTTTATAGTGGCAAAAAAGAAAGGAAGTTGAGGAAGTCACCCATCAATTTGACAGTGACTGAGACAGATAAGGTATGTGTATGTGTCTGTATGTGTGTGATGTGTGTGTGTGTGCATATACATATATGTATGCATATATATATATATAAAATGAAATACAATTGTTCTATAAGAACTGAAGATTTTTTTTTCAGAAAAAAAACAGACTTATATGTACTAACATATAATGAAATGAACAGATCCAGAAAAATAATTTGTACAATAACAATTGCATAAAAACCAAAAACTCTGAAAGATTTTGAAACTATGATCTATATAATGACAAAATGTGGTTGCACTGTAAGAAGAGAGCAGTGTGATAAATGCATCTTTTTCAATATGACTGATACAAAAATTTGTTTTGCTTAACTAAATATTCTTCAAACAGGAGTTTTGTTTTTCTTTCTTGGTCAAATTGTGTGGGTGGGGGGAGATAAGAGTGAGATGGAGAGAAAAAATGTTTGCTGAAAAAAACTATTTTTTAAAAAAATGTATCATATAAAAATTCAACCTCTAGCTATTTTTTGTGTTTTTCTATCTCTTCTCTCCTTTCATCATTTATCAGATTTTATTTAATTCCTATGACTTTTTAAGGTCATAGAGGCGTAATTATAACTGAATTGGATAATTTGGCTATTGGTTTGTCATCATTCACTGACTTCATTATTCAACAAGATAAAAGATGGAAACTTATGTGAATGATTTAGTTTGAGGCTTCCAGATTCTAGGAAATGTGGCCATATCAAACATTTCAGATTAAAAATTGAGTATAATTACCAAGAGTCACTAACTATTGGAAAATTTGCAGTCTCTGGGGATGAAATGGAAAATATCTTCAGTCTTTCCTCCATAAAGGTCCTGCCCTGCTGAGTTTGGAGCTTGTGATATCCTTTTAAACCCGTCTATTCATAGGCATTCTTTAAGATAAAATGACTTTCATTATTTTGACATATTCCTTAAAACCCTTTCTATCACACCACTGCAGCTGTTCTTGGTACTTTCTCTAATTTATTTACTTTAAATTGTGAATTTCCTTTTAAAAACTTCAATTTGTTTAGATTACACTAACCTCAGAATTTAGCACATCTGAGTTTGAGAAAGGTCATTAGGAAAATGAAGAAATTATAAAAATGAAATGAAGGATAGGTAGATGGAAAGAAATTGATTTGTGAAAATGAAAAGTTCCTAAAATGTCCTAGAGTGTACTAAATTTAAAAAGGGAAATGTCTAATTCTTTATGAAGAATGATGAAACAAGACATGTATATTGAATTGGGGGTGAGGTAAATACTAGTAATAATTTTCACAATAATTTTTCAATGTGCTAAAAGAAAATTTAAATACTTAAATGTCCTATTTATTGCATGCAAGCCAAAGATAAGGTTGGTAAGTAAGTAGGATGACCATATGTTAGCAGAAGAGTGTATAGAGAGCAATGAGAGATTTTACAAATGCATTGGGTAAAATAGATAACAGAAAATAGCTGTAGTAACAAATGAGGCTGGGTAATGATGACCTTAAAATAGTCTGGAAATTGTGCACATTTTTCAAAGCAAGCATTACCAAGTGTAAAATGGGGAAAATAAAGGATAATTGGGGAATAATAAAGCAGCTAAAAACATTCAAAGACAAAAAAAATAACAGGAGTATTTGAAAAATAGAATCTAGGCAGAAAATCTAATTTTACCCCAAATAAATGCTAGGCCTTTAATTAGCTCAATTGATGATCATAGAGTTAGAGGAATACACACACATACACAATTTCAAAACACTCTCTAATTCTCTAACTCAGACCTCACTTTGGCAATATGGAACAGTGTCATCCCATCTAATTTTTGTTTTGTAGTTGGGGTGGAGCAGGAAATACCTTTAACATTATTGGTTGTTACTCCATTTGTATAAGAAGAAATTAGAATTTAAGAGAGTAAAGTATTTATCCTTGTTCAAAAGATATAAAATGATGAAATCATTCACAAATATAATTTTATAATGTCTAATATGAAAAGTTCTTTCCTATATCTAAATCACATCTCTGTTGTAATTTTTAACTAATCCTATTTTTTTCTATATTCTGTGTTATTGGAAAATAGTTGGCTACTATCTGCCTGTCATCATAACAGAATTGTTTTTCTATCAGTTGGATACTTAATAATCACTGATGGTTCTGAATAGGGTCCCAGATAAAGAATTCAATCTTAGTACTTTTCAAGATTTACAGAAGCCATAGAATTTTCTTTCTTTCTTATTTATCCTCCTCTTCTTCCTCCAATTACTCCTCTTCTTTCTCAGTCCTACAATGTCCCTTGCACTCTCACACTTTTTCTCTGTTATGCTTGAGAGAGAGAGAAAGATAATTCTGGGACAATCTGAGGAGGATTACTTTTCAACCCCAAATCTTATTTGTTTTTTAAAAGCTCTGCATTTGTTTTCTTGTTTGTTGGGAACATTTGGAGAGCTTGAAATTTTCTGATCTATTTATTCCCAGAATCCTCTCTTAAATGTTAATTCTTGATTCTTCATTGTCTATCTTTTCATTACTTCTCTTAGAATTATGTCTCCACATGGCAGTTTTCAACAATGAAGTGATACAGGCCAATTCCAATAGATTGGTGATGGAGAAACCACCTGAGGAAGGATGCTGGGAACTGAATGTGGATCACAACAAAGTACTGTCACCCTTTTTATTGTTGTTTACTTGTTTTTTTTTTTCCTCATTTGTTTTTTTTTTTTAATCTAATTTTTCTTTTGCATAATGATAAATATGGAAATATATAGAATTGCACATGTTTAACCTATATTTGACTACTTTCTATCTAGGGAAGGGAATGGAGGAAGGGAGGGAGAAAAATTTGGAACACAAGGTTTTGCAGGGGTGAATGTTGAAAACTATCTTTGCATGTATTTTGAAAATAAAAAGCTTTTATTAAAAAAAAAAAAAGAAAAATAAAGAATTATGTCCCCATACATATCTACCTAAACATTATAGATCTTGCTATTGAATATGGAAGCCAAAACTGAAGTTGAAATCCTATCTCTGTTATTCAGTTGTGAGTCTACTGACAAACCAGAGATATATTTCCAAATCACTTAGTACAGAGCCTGGCAATTATTAAATATTCTTATTTCTATGCTCTTGCCCTCCCCAGCAAGGTTCTGGCAAATACAATTATGAAGTGATGGTCTCATTAAGCAGCAGAATATAGAGGAAAATGAATTTGGCAAAGATCAGCAAAAGATTGCAGAAAAACCTGTGCTACGAATGTTTGTGGCAGCCCTCTTTGTAGTGGCCAGAAACTGGAAACTGAGTGGATGCCCATCAATAGGAGCATGTCTGAATAAATTGTGGTATATGACTATTATAGAATATTATTGTTCGATAAGAAATGACCAACAGGATGATTTCAGAAAGCTCTGGAGAGACTTACACGAACTGATGCTGATTTTTTTCAAAATCAAGGGAAGGGATTAAGTCAAAAACTGGGGAAAGAAATGAGATTGATGGGATTAGATTATATAAAGATAATGCAATGCTTGGGAAAGAAAGCACACAAAATACTAGATAAAATAACACGTAAAACCCTAGAAATGGTCAAATAAAAAAGAGACCAGACAATTTAACAGAAAAAAAATTCTTAAAAATTTTATTTGGACAAATGGAAGTTATGACTACATGAGACAATAAGAAACAATTTTTAAAAATTAAAAGATTGGGGAAAATAGAAGAAAATGTTAAATATCTTATTAAATACTGACCAAGAAAACAAATTTAAAAGAGAACATTAAGAAATACTGGCCTATCTCAAAGCTAAGATAAAAAGGAATAATTGTCCATCATGTTTTTCAACAATTTTTTATAGGAAAACCATCCTGATACTCTAGAACTAG
This sequence comes from Antechinus flavipes, assembly GCF_016432865.1. Lineage (NCBI taxonomy): Eukaryota > Metazoa > Chordata > Mammalia > Dasyuromorphia > Dasyuridae > Antechinus > Antechinus flavipes. The sequence goes on from NC_067402.1 coordinate 118,579,812, forward strand.
AAGGTAAAATAAAAATTGAAAGAATCCACCCATCTCTATCTAAAAGAGATCCCAAAATGAAAATCACCAGGAATATTATAGTCAAATTTCAGAGCTGCCAGTTCAAAGAGAAAATATTTCAAGGAGAAAAAACAATTAAAATGTTATAAAATCACAATCATGATCCCAAATATTTAGCAGCTATCATGTTAAAAGAAGAAAAGGACTAGAATAGGATTTTTGAAGACAAAAGAGTTAGAATTACAATCACGAATAACCTACCAAGCAAAATTAGGAATCATCCTTCAAGAAAAAATATTTAATGAAACAGAAAACTTTAAAGCATTCCTAATGAAATAAGACATAAGTAGAAAATTTGACTTTGAAATACAAGCTTCAATCAAAGCATAAAAAGATAAAAAATGAAAAAAAAATCATGAGGGATACAATAATTTTAAAGACAATAAGATTTGCATTCCTAAATGGGAAGATGATATAGATCTAGATAGATAGATAGATGAAAGGAAGGAAGGAAGGAAGTGAGGGAGGGAGAGAGGGAAAAAAGGAAAGAAGGAAGGAAGGAAGAGAGGGAGGGAGGGAGGGAAGGAGGGACATATAGAGGCAAGAAAGAGGGATGCCCTGGAAAAGGAGGGTAGAAATAAAAACATTGGGAGGGATTATTTCACATAAAAGAGGTATGCAAGGGGGGGAATACTTTTATAGTGGAAGAGTGTGATGACCACGTATTTAAAATCAGCTGGAGTCAGGAATTCAGGTTAAGGGAAAAATCTTCAATCTTTATTGAAGTGAAGAGGTGAAGAAGGATTGCGATAGCAATATGGGCAGACAGAAAACCAGCTAGCGAAGGGGGATTGGAGGTGAAGGGCGGTCGTGATAGCAATGCAAGCAGCTGTGTCAAGAGACCAGCCAGCAGTCTCTCTTTCTGCATCCTTTTCCCCTCCCCTGCCTCCATCCACCAAAAGCATCATTTCCTATACAACACATCAGGATTTGCACAAAGAGTGGGTGGGGGCCATTCTTTCTCCAAGCATATATATTAATAGAGTATGGTCCAATTACTATTTAGCCTCAGGTGCTAGGGACATCAGTGCATCAAATCGAGCCTCAGCCCATTACATGTCCCGCTTTCTTTTGTTTTAGAACACAGGTGGTCATGACATCCCTGACTCCTCAGGGAGGTCAGAGAACCCAAGGGGAGGTGATCACGACCCCCCGACTTCTCAGGAAGGGACGTGAAAGCACTACAAAGGAGATAATCATGCCTCCCTGACATCTCAGCAAGGGAGATGAAAAGCACCAAAGGGAAGTGGGGGTTGTTAGCAGGTCTCTGGGCTGAAGGGTCTTATAAGAAACAGGTATGCACAAACCCATCAGCATGGAAGGTATTACACAAGCATACAGCAATAATGCAGAGGCTATTAGTGATGACTCTCCCCACAGTCAGTGCAGGCTTGATGTGGGGTAACAAACATGAATTGTACATACAAGTAGTGGTATAACAAACAATATAAATCAACATGGTGTTGTAAAAGATAGTCAGAAGTCCTAGAGAGTATGTAAATAGCAGTCACACATATGCCTTCTTCAGCAGCCAAGAGATAGTCCAAAACCAATCTATTGTCCACTGCTTCACATATCAGGGAATCCAATGATCCCCCCAAGTTTTTGAAGTCCTGCAAAAATCTTTTTATGTGTTAGGGAATCCAATGATTCCAGCAGATTTTGAAGTCCTATAACAGTCTTATCATTTCTCAGAAAATCAAATGATTCCCGAGGGTTTTGAAGTCCAACAATTTTTGATGTCCATGAGTCAAACGCCATAACTGCCATGCTCTTTCAATGGTGAGCACAATCAGCAACAGAACCACCCAATATTTCTTGAGTCTTCTCCTTTGTTTCAAGGGTTTGCTCTGTCTTTCTGCTATGGACAAGACGAATATGGCTCGTTGGCACCCATCTGATTCCTTCTCCACCTGTAGAGATACAAGCAAACTCTATCTCCGAAGCAGTTAGCCTATCTGGTCCCTTCCATTCACCACTTTCTGGGTCTCTCCACATCACCTGCAATTATCTAAAGATAGTGGAGCTGTTTGCACTGGACACTGCCCTTCCGGTGGGTTATAAAACCTGTCTGCCAAAGCCAGTGCATCTTTGTCAAAAATCAAGAAGTTAATAGTATAATGGGCTAGATTTAGAAGTTCTCTAGGGTTACCTGTAGCTCCCTCTTTTTTTTTAATATTTTATTTTATTTTATAACTTTATATTGAAAGAATCCACACTAGGGTAATTTTTTTTTTACAACATTATCACTTGCACTTGTTTCTGTTCTGATTTTTCCCCTCCTTCCCTCCACCCCCTCCCCTAGATGGCAAGCAGTCCTATATATGTTAGATATGTTGCAATAAATCCTAGATACAATATATGTTTGCAGAACCAAACAGTTCTCTTGTTGCACAGGGAGAATTGGATTCAGAAGGTAAAAATAATATGGGAAGAAAAACAAAAGTGCAAATAGTTCACATTCGTTTCCCAGTGTTCTTTCTTTGGGTGTAGCTGCTTCTGTCCATCATTGATCAATTGAAACTCAGTTAGGTCTCTTTGTCAAAGAAATCCACTTCCATCAGAATACATCCTCATACAATATCGTTGTCGAAGTATATAATGATCTCCTGGTTCTGCTCATTTCACTTAGCATCAGTTCATGTAAGTCTCTCCAAGCCTCTCTGTATTCATCCTGCTGGTCATTTCTTACAGAACAATAATATTTCATAACATTCATATACCACAATTTACCCAGCCATTCTCCAGTTGATGGGCATCCATTCATTTTCCAGTTTCTAGCCACTACAAACAGGGCTGCCACAAACATTTTGGCACAAACAGGTCCCTTTCCCTTCTTTAGTATCTCTTTGGGGTATAATCCCAGTGGTAGCACTGCTGGATCAAAGGGTATGCACAGTTTGATAACTTTTTGGGCATAATTCCAGATTGCTCTCCAGAATGGTTGGATTCGTTCACACTCCACCAACAATGCATCGGTGTCCCAGTTTTCCTGCATCCCCTCCAACATTCATCATTATTTTTTTCCTGTCATCTTAGCCAATCTGACAGGTGTGTAGTGGTATCTCAGAGTTGTCTTAATTTGCATTTCTCTGATCAATAATGATTTGGAACACTCTTTCATATGAGTGGTAATAGTTTCAATTTCATCATCTGAAAATTTTCTGTTCATATCCTTTGACCATTTATCAATTGGAGAATGGCTTTATTTCTTATAAATTAGAGTCAGTTCTCTATATATTTTGGAAATGAGGCCTTTATCAGAACCTTTAACTGTGAAGATGTTTTCCCAGTTTGTTGCTTCTCTTCTAATCTTGTTTGCATTAGTTTTGTTTGTACAAAGGCTTTTTAATTTGATATAATCAAAATTTTCTATTTTGTGCTCAGTAATGGTCTCTATTTCATCTTTGGTCACACATTTCTTTCTCTTCCACAAGTCTGAGAGATAAACTATCCTATGTTCCTCTAATTTATTTATAATCTTGTTCTTTATGCTTAAATCATGGACCCATTTTGATCTTATCTGGGTATATGGTGTTAAGTGTGGATCCATGCCTAATTTCTGCCATACTAATTTCCAGTTATCCCAGCAGTTTTTATCAAATAATGAATTCTTGTCCCAAAAGTTAGGATCTTTGGGTTTGTCAAACACTAGATTGCTATAGCTGACTATTCTGTCTTGTGAACCTAACCTTTTCGACTGATCAACTAATCTGTTTCTTAGCCAATATCAAATGGTTTTGGTGACTGCTGCTTTATAATATAATTCTAGATCAGGTCAGCTAGGCCACCTTCATTTGATTTTTTTTTTTCAATAATTCCTTTGAGTCCCCCTTTTTTTTTGTTTTTGGAGCAGCATCTTAATGTCTCTGTTTCTCCTCTCTACTATTTCCTGTCCTTGAGGATTAAAGGGTATGCCAGTGGTGTGTAAAATCTTATACTGTGTACAAAAATGTGCAAAATGTTTGGAAGTATATGCAGGACCATTGTTTGTTTTTATTGCTTGTGGCACACCCATAATGGCAAATGTTTGTGTGAGGAATTCAGTGACCACTTGGGCTGAATCTTTTGCTACTGGTATTGCAAAAGTGAATCCTGACAAGGTGTCTACCACAACGTGGATAAAAGACAGAAGACCAAAAGATTTATAATGGGCCACATCCATTTGCCAGATTTCATTGGGTCTCAAACTATGAGGGTTCTTCCCTGGAGGGAGCGTAGGAGGGTGGAAAGGAAGGCAAGCCGTACAGCTTTTTACTATGATCCTAGCTTCCTCTTTTGTTATCCCAAATTGTAAACACAAAGCTCAAGCAGCCTGATGGCATTTAGAATGGGATTCCTGGGCCTCCTGAAATAAAGATGTACTGGCTAACATAGTTAAAAGGCTATCTGCCTTTGAATTTCCATCAAAAATAGGACCCGGAAGTCCACTATGTTAGTGGACATGCAAGATATAAATCTTTCCTGGATGCTCACTTGCTCCTGAAGTTCCTTAAAGAGCTGGTATATATTAGAAGCTACAAATTTTATTTGGGCTGTGGCAATTCTTCGTACCACACCTACTGAATAGGCTGAATCAGATATTATATTTATGTCTCCTGGGTAATAAGTGAGAGCTAGCATGATCACATATAATTTGTTCTTCTGAGTGGACTGAAAAGGAGTTCTGACTACTCTATAATTAAGTCATGAGAGTATACAGCACAAATATTTTGTTTGGATGCATCTGTAAAGATAGTTGGTCCTTTAAGAGGAACTTTAGAAACTTTTTCTTCAAGAATCCATCACCAATTATGTAAAAGTCTGGTTATCTTTAATGGAGACCCATGTGTAAAATTTGGAGCCATGGCTAATAAAATTTGCCACTTTGGGATGGTCTCACAGGACACATTAATTTGTGTATTGGTGTAAAAGGTGTATCTTGTCAGGTCTTGTCCCAGATAATTGTACAACTTGCTTAATGGCCTTTAATAAAATTCTAGCCACAAGCACTGGGTAAGGAGTAAGGCTTTGTTCTGGTTGTGCCGAGAGGTTCACCCACTCTATCACACTGTCTCCTTGATGAAGGCCTGCTGTGGATACCTCTTGTGTGGCAAAAATTGATATTTCCAAGGGTTTTTGAGTGACTCTTTCAACCACATTGCATAAAGCCAGTTCAACTTTTCTCAAAGCCTCTTGAGTTTCTTTTGTAAGCTGGCGTGGTGAATTTAAAGCACTGTCTCCCCTTAAAATATCATATAATGGTTCTAACTGAAAGGTAGTCAAGCCTAACACTGGTCATATCCATTGGATATCTCCTATCAATTTCTGAAAATCACTTAAGGTGTTTAGCTTCTCTGTTCTTAAGGACAGTTTTTGTACTGTAAGCACCTTAGGGTATACTTCATATCCTAAATATTGAAAAGGAGCATGTCTTTGAATTTTTTCTTCAGCTATGTACAATTTGTAGTATCTTAGTGTTTCTATGGTCTTTTGTAGACATGCTTCTAACATTTGTTCCTCAGGTGCACATCCCAATATATCATCCATATAATGTAATAGCATAACTTTTGGAAATGCTTTTCTTACTGGAGCAAAAGCAGCAGCAACATACATTTAACACATAATGGGGCTGTTTTTCATTCCCTGTGGCAAAACTGTCCATTCATATCTTTTATAAGGATTAGCTAAGTTAATGCTGGACACTGAAAAGGCAAATCTTTTCATATCCTCCTTATCCAGAGGGATAGAATAGCAACAATCCTTAATATCTATGACCAAAAGAGGCCATTCTCTAGACAACTGAGTACGAGATGGAAGTCCAGGCTGAAGAGTTCCCATAGTTTCCATCTGTTCATTCACTTTTCTTAAATCAGTGAGCACCCTCCATTTTCCAGATTTCTTTTTTACAACGAACACTGGGGAATTCCAAGGACTTAGAGAAGGTTGAAAGTGCCCTTGTTCAACCTGCTCCTGTACTATATCTAATAAGGCCTGGATTTTATCACTACCTAAAGGCCACTGTTCTATCCACACTGGTGTATCAGTTTTCCATTGTATAGGAACAGGTGAAAGTGTTAGCAGGCCTTCAACAGCACCCCTGCTTAAAAAACCAAAGTACTCATTTTTAACCCTAATTGCTGTAAAACGTCTCTTCCCCACAGATTGATGGGGTTTTTTTCAACTATAAAAGTAGAAAAAACTCCTGTTTTGCCTTCAAAAGTCCATCTCAGAGGGGTAGCACTAAATTCAGCTGCTATTGGTCCTCCTACTTTAGACATGTAGGTGTCTGCTTTAATCTTTGGCCAGTGACTGGGCCAATTGACACCTCTAATGACTGTACAATCTGCACCTGTGTCTACCAATTCTTCTAATGGTAGGCCATTTATATAGATCGTGAGCATAGGTCAGTCAGCTGTTACAGCTGCTCTCCAGTATATTCCTGGATTTTGTGGTCTTCGTCAGAATCTGGGTGACTATCACCAGGTTGCTTATTAGGATTCTGTATGAGTAAACCTGATGCTACTACTTCTCCTGGGTGATAAGTCACACATTGTCTACCTATATTAGTGATTCCCCAGTTTCCCACATCAGCGTGTGGATGGACACTGTTTTGTACGTACAAAAAGGAGGGGAAATGGTCAAGCCTACTGTGCCTGGAGGCAAGGGATCCATAGGCTGGAGAGGAACAGATTTCACCTCTCCAGGGGGTGTCTCAGCTGTCCCAGCTGCATACAACTCTATTCTCCCCAATTGTAATTCCTTTCTACCATCAGGTTGCTTCCTGGCTGGTTGATTGTGTAATCCCCTTCTCCCATCATATGGCTTTCTGGCTGATTGGTCATGTCTGGGTACTGGACTTGCAGGCACTCTCTGGGTGAACCATTGGCTGCCATCATGCCCCAAGTGTTTTTTGCCTTGGGCCCTGGGACTGGGCCCCTCATCCCATTTCCCTGAATCTGTCTACATTCTGAGGTCCAATGGAAGTTCTGTTGCATTTTGGACATGGGGTATTGGGTCTTCTTTTCCCACCCTGTTTTCCCATTCTGTCTCTATGCCAACATTGAGCTTTCAGATGCCCTACTTTTCCACACTGAAAGCATCTATGAGTCTCTCTGGAAGTTCCTTACCAGGAGGGACTCTGTCTTCTCATGTTTGGATTTTGGGAAGTCTGTATTATAGCCTGGCTATAAAAGGCATTTGTGCCCACTGTGGCACAGCGTCTTATGAGCTCCTCTAAAGGAGCATCCTTGTGAAGTCCTAGTATAATTCTTCTGCAAACCTCATTAGCATTTTCCTTAGCAAGTTGCCTTATCAAAATGTCTGTTACTGCATTTTCCCCATTTGTTCTTGTGATAGCTGTCTGCAAATGTCCCACAAAGTCAGCAAAGGGTTCATTTGTCCCTTGTGTTATTTTTGTGAAGGCCTCACCCTTGTCATCTTTATTGTGAAGAGAAGCCCATGCTTTTATAGCATTAGCAGCAATTTGCTCATATGCTGCTATAGAATAATTAATCTGTACTGCGACGTCTGCATAGGAACCTACACCTATTAGTAGGTCACAAGTGATTGCAGCATGAACTCCACTTTGACTATTTTTTCGGGCTTGTATCCTACAGATTCAGAAAGCCACAAGTAGTTTTGTCCAGGTTCTAGGCATATCTTTGCTATAGATTTCCAGTCATTAGGGATCAAGATTTCAAAATCCAAATTCTATAATAACATCTTAACATAAGCTGATGCAGCCCCATATAGAGTGCAGGCCTTTTTCAGGTCTTTGAGGATTTCTATATCAAAAGGAGCATATTTTCTACTTTCTTGACCTGAAGAATTAAACTGTTAAATTACAGGAAAAATGTGGTGTTGAAATTCCAATACATTTCTGCCTTCCACTTTGGCCTTAATTAGTCCCTTTTGCAATCTAGTCATAAGAGCGGCTGGATGCTGGGGGGTAGGTGCTAGTGCTGTCACTGCCCGGCCCCACCATCCCTCTTCCCTCCATCCTGGGAGGTGGAGTTGATGGAGGAGAGTCAATTATCTGCTCCTTAGGTGGGGCTGAAGCTGCCTCAGATTCACCATACCCTTGTGCCTCACTTAAGTCTCGATGCCCTGTGGGGATATGTTCATTAATCTGTTTTTTGTCTTCCTCCTTTATCTCAGGCTTCCCCATTTGTCTATTCCTAGAGGTTTTTTTTTTTTTTTTTCCCTTTTCTTCTATAACTTATATGGTATCTTAAGGCGAACTGTATTATATTGTATAAATAGAATGCCTCAATGGAAATTGAATGAGGATCATTTTCGTTGTAATATGCGGAGAGCTGTTGCCCAATTAATGTCTAATTATCTGGAGAGACTTGCTCTTCCTCTAAGAACCAAGGGGAGGTGTGTTTTAATGTATCTAGAAGTCTAGCTGTCTGTTCCCAAGTTATAAGTAGCCCTTGATCTTCTATCAGCTTAAGCATGCTTTCTATAGCTCCACTCCAGGGTGGGGCTGGGGGTGGGGGAGTGGGGGTGGGAGGATGGAGAATCTTTAGCTAGGATCTGTCCCATTTCAGCCAAAAGAAAATAAGTTCCCTGTTTGTCTATAATACTCACCTAAGTTCCTGGTCACTGGAGACTTCTTCAGTGAAAGTAGGGTCCTTGGTTCCCACACTTGGGCGCCAAATGTGATGACCGCATATTTAAAATCAGCCGGAATCAGGAATTCAGTTTAAGGGAAAAATCTTCAGTCTTTATTCTCAGTAAAGATGAAGGATTGCGATAGCAATATGGGCAGAGAGGAAGCCAGCTAGCAGAGGGGGATTGGAGGTGAAGGGCGGTCGTGATAGCAATGCGAGCAGCTGTGTCAAGATGCCAGCCAGCAGTCTCTCTTTCAGCTTCCCTTTCCACTCCCCTGCCTCCACCCACCAAAAATGTCATTTCCTATAGAACACATCAGGACTTGCACAAAGAGTGGGTGGGGGCCATTCTTTCTCCAAGCTTATATATTAATAGAGTATGGTCCAATTACTATTTAGCTTCACGTGCTTGGGACCTTAGTGCATCAACTCGAGCCTCAGCCCATTACATGGGCATACCTAAAGAGCATCTGTATAATTTGATTTTACTATTGTAATACAAAAAAAAAAAAAAAGATAATTAGAAATGGAAAGGGAGTTGTATAGAAAAAGGGAAAAGGAGAGATAAAAAGAGAGAAATTACATTTCACTAAGAGACAAAGGAAACCTATCATATCTGAGGGAATTAGGGGAGGAGGAGGAACATTGTGTGAATCTTACTTTCATCAGATTTGGCTCAAAGAGAAAATATTAGACATATTGAATTATAGAGAAACTTCCCTCACTTCATTAAAAAGTGGGAGAGGAAAAGGGAAAAGGGAAAGAGTAGGTTAAATAGAAGGGAATACTGAAAAAATAAGGGAAAGAAGGAAAAGAAAGGGGATGGGACCCTAAAGGGATGGGAGGGATTTTAAAGAGGGAGAGTTGTGTGAAGCAAGTGGTGCCCATAAGTTTAATACTGGGGAAGGGGGGAAGGGAGGAAAGAAAAAGAAAAGCATAATCCAGGGATAATAAGATGGCAGGAAATATAAAATTAGTAATTTTAACCATAAATGTGAATGGGATGAACTCTCCTATAACGCAGAGGCAGATAGCAGTCTGGATCAAAAGCCAGAATCCTATAATATGTTGTTTACAGGAACCACATTTGAAGCAGGGTGATACATATAAAGTAAAGGTAAAAGACTTTAGCAGAATTTATTATACTTCAGGTGAAGTTAAAAAAAAAAAAAAAAAAAAAAACAGGGGTAGCCACCCTGATCTCAGATCAAGCAAAAGCAAAAATTGATGTAATTAAAAGAGATAAGGAAGGAAACTATATCTTGCTAAAGGGTAGCATAGACAATGAAGCAATATCAATATTAAACATATGCACCAAGTGATTTCTTTTTTTTATTACTATTTATAGGACTTTGGCCTAGAAGGTATGGATTTTGGCTATAATATTCCTGGAATTTTCATTTAGGAGTTTCTTTCAGGAAATTACCAATGAACTATTTCTATTTTGCTCTTTGCTTTTAAGAAATTTAGGCAAAGATTTTCTTTTAGGAGTTCTTGAAATATGGTATCATAGGACATTACTTTTTCTTTCAGTCATAGCTTATAGGTAATCCAATAATTCTTAAATCATCTCTCTCCTTGTTCTATTTTCCAAGTCAGTTTATTATTTGCTCTGAAATACCAGATATTTCTCTCCTACTTTCCAGTCTTCTACCTTTAATGGTTTTTTGTTTGTTTTGTCATGGAATCACTATCTTTATATAGTCAATTAATATACAGGGAGTTTGGGGATAAAATTTTATACCTCTTATTCATAACATCATTTTTGTCAAATCTTTTTTTTCCTATAGTTCTTATTTGTTTTTCCATTTCTATCCTCTAAGGCTATAATTTGGTTTTAAAAAGTTTCTTTTCAATTTTTTGAATTGTTTAAACTTGATTTATGTTTTAACTAAATTATTTCATCAAGTAGGAATTCTGGATGGACTTATACATAAACTGTATTTTTTATTTTTTTTTTATTAAATCTTTCTTATTTTATTAAAGCATGGATAGTTTTTCAACAATGATCCTTTTGTTCTGAACTATCCTTTCCTCCCCCGACCCCCTCCCTTAGATGGAAGGTAGTACAATACATGTTAAATATGTTAAAATATATGTTAATTCCAATATATGTATACATATTTATATAGTTATCTTGCTGCACAAGAATAATCAGATAAAAAAGGAAAAAAAAACAGAGAAGAAAACAAAATGCAAGCAAACAACAACAGAGAGAGTGAGAATGCTGTGTTATGGTCCACATTCAATTCCCACAATCCTCTCTCTTTGGGAATTGGTGGCTCTCTTCATCACTGAACAATTGGAATTGGTTTGAATCATCTCATTGTTGAGGAGCGACATGTCCATCAGAATTGATTGTCATATAGTCTTCTTGGTTCTGTGTAAAATGATCTCCTGGTTCTGCTATTTCACTTATTATCAATTCATGTAAGTCTCTCCAGGGCTCTTTGAAATCATCCTGCTGGTTGTTTCTTACAGAACAATAATATTCCATAACATTCATATATCATAATTTATTCAGTCATTCTCCAACTGATGGGCATCCAACTCAGTTTCCAGTTTCTTGCCACTCCAAAAAGAGCTTCCACAAACATTTTTGCATATGTGGGTCCCTTTCCCTCCTTTAAGATATCTTTGGGATATAAACCCAATAGAAACACTGCTGGGTCAAAGGGTATGCACAGTTTGATAACTTTTTGAACAGTTGCAAATTGCTCTCCAGAGTGGTTGGATTCATTCACAGTTCCACAAACAATGTATTATTGCCCCAGTTTTCCCACATCCCCGCCAACATTCATTATTATCTTTTCCTATCATCTTAGCCAATTTGAGAGATATGCAGTGATATCTTAGAGTTGTCTTAAGTTGCTGCATTTCTCTGATAAATAGTGATTTAGAGTACCTTTTCCTATGACTACAAATACTTTTAATTTCTTCATCTGAAAATTGACTATTCCTATCCTTTGACTTTTTTTCAATTGGGAAATGGCTTGTTATTATAAATTTGAGTCAATTTTCTATATATTTTAGAAATGAGGTCTTTATTAGAACTTTGAATGTAAAACTGTTTTCCCAGTTTATTGCTTCCCTTCTAATCTTGTCTGCATTAATTTTGTTTGTACAAAATTTTTTTAACTTAATATAATAAAAATTATCTATTTTGTGATCAATAATGATCTCTAGTTTTTCTTTAGTCACAAATTCTTCCTTCTCCACAGATCTGAGAGAATAGAAAGTATTTTATATTCTTCTAATTCATTTATAATATCATTCATTATGTCTGGATCATGAATCCATTTCAACCTTATCTTGGTGTAAGGTGTTAGGTATGGGTTCATGCCTCATTTCTACCATACTGATTTCCAATTTTCCCAGCAGTTTTTGTCAAATAGTGAATTCTTATCCCAAAAGTTGGGGTCTTTGGGTTTGTCAAACACTAGATTGCTATAGTGATTGACTATTTTGTTTTGTGCCCCTAACCTATTCCACGATAAACTAGTCTATTTCTTAGCCAGTACCAAGTGGTTTAGATGACCACTGCTTTATTATACAGTTTTAGATCTGGTACAGCTAGGCCACCTTCATTCATGCATATGTTTTGAAAATAAAAAAGCTTTAGGGGCAGCTAGGTGGCTCAGTGGATAGAGTACCAGGCCTGAATTTAGGAGGACCTGAGTTCAAATCTGGGTTCAGATACTTAACACTTCCTAGCTGTGTGAATCTGGGCAAGTCACTTATTCCCAATTGCCTAAGCCAAAAAAAATTTTTTTTTCTTATCTTTGTTTCTGTTAGTATTGTTTGGGCAGAAGGTTTTTAATTTAATACAGAGTGGACCATTTTGCCTTTCATAATATTATCTAGTTCTTTGTTCATAAATTCCTCCCCTCTCCAAAAATCTGTTAGGCAAATTATTTTTTGCTCTCGTATTTTAATTATGACATTATCCTTTATGCCCAAATCATATGTCCATTTTGATCTTATTTTGGTATGGGGTGTGAGATGTAGGCCTATACTCAGTTTCTAAAATATTATTTTCCTGTTTTCTCAGCAGTTTTCATCAAATAGTTTGGGGATTTATCAAATACTAGATTAGTATAAGCCTTCAATATTGTGTCAAATGTATCTAAATCTATTCCATTGATCTACCACTATATTTCTTAGCCAGTACCAAATGGTTTTGATCACTGCTGTTTATAGGTTATAAGTTATAGGTTTGGCACCTTTGCATTTTTTTCATGATTTCCCTTGACATTCTTGGCCTTTTGTTCTTTCAGATGAAGTGAGGAAAAGAAGAGATATACAATATTACAATATTCAGTTAAAATTTTTTATAGGAACTTTGTATCTGATAAATATAAAACTTTAACTTTTCAGGATAAGAATTAACTATTTGGTTAAAAAAAAAGTTGGGAAAACTGGAACTTGAAAACACTATGGCAAAAAATAATATGTAGAAAAATATCTGACATTAATAAAATAAGGTAAAAATGCATACATTATGTAGACATAAATGGAAATATAATAAATAAATTAGAATAATATAAAACTTATTATGTATCAGATTTATAGTGAGAAAGAATTTACAAATAGAAAACAGGTAAGATGCAAAATAAATAATTTTGATCACATTAAATAAAGTTTTTTTTTTGTCCAAATAAAACTAAAGTTGTCACTATTAGAAAGAAAGCAGAAAATTTAAAACAGCTTCATAATTCTGAGGTCTGAAAGAACTTTTTCAAATCTATAAGAATTGATAAAGGGTCAAAGGATGGATTAGAGAGTTTTCAGATAAAAAAAATCAAAAGTGTCTATTGTCATATTGAAAAATTCTCAAAATCATTAATGATTAAAAAATGCAAATTAAAACAACTCTAAGATACTATCTCATAACTACCAGATTAGCTGAAATGATAGAAGGAAAAAATGAAAAATATTGGAGGGAATATGGAAAATTGGGTCACTAATAAACTGTTGGTGGAAACTGCATACTGAACTAACCATTTTAGAGTGCAATTTGGAATACGCCCAAAGAGTTATAAAAATCTGTATACTATTTGCCATAGCCATTATATAATTAGTTTTGTTTTTTTCCTCAAGGTTATTAGAGGAAAAGGAAAGGAACCTGTGTGTTCTAAGATATTTACAATAGCTTTCTTTTGATGGTAAATAAATGGATATTGAAAGAATACCCATCAATTAAAAATAGCTGAAGAATTTATAATGTATGAGTATAAAAGAATACTATGCTGTTGTAAAAATGAAAAGCAGGTGAATTTTTTTAAAAGGAAAAAAAATAACTTGCATGAAATGGAAATACTTGCATGAAATAATGCAGAAAGAAATTAACAGAAGCAAAATAATATTGTATTATATTGAATTCCTCCTACAGCTCATTTTAAAGAAGAAGAAGAACTGAAGTGAAAAGGGTTAAATGACTAGTCCAGGTTTTCACAGTTACTATCACAGGCCAGATTTAAAGTCAGGAAGATGAAACCTTTTGGCTCCAGTCCCAGCACTATATAACGGGACCAATTAGCTGCCCATTTATTATATAGCTGTATGTGTGCATGTGTTGTGTGTTGAGGGGAGAGAAATGTTGCCTGTCACCTTACCCTCTTCACTAGTGTCCAGTTGGAAAGGAATGAGGGAGAATTCAAATGCTACAAAAACAAATAAACTTTTAAAGATATGAATATAAAAGCAATTGGGAAATATCTAAACAAAATTTTAAAATGCTAAAAAAAATCATTAACTGTCATTTTTGTCATGGTTTTCAAACAATTGAATATACCAAAATATACTTTCATTTCAAAACACTTTTCTCTATCTACTTCATTATAAGGCATTATTGAAAGTTTATGAATTCGATTTTTTTTCTTCCCAATGAGAAAATATTTCCTTAGAATTTTAGTTTTCCTTTTAACTGTTTCCTTCTTTTTGAAAATTTCAAAGCCTGGACTACAAGTTTATACTATTGTTTACAATATCTTACTTCCCCAATATTTTACTAATTAGTGGTATAAAATTAAAAGAAGTATAAACAATTTAACATTTCATAAAGGACATTTAACATTTTATTCCTTTAAAAGAGCAATTTAATAGCCCATTTGCAAGACTGACTTTTTAGACCTTTCACAATCAAATCCGTTTAAGCGACTATTAACGCATTTACGGGGCACTAGGCAGCAATAGCCTCTTAGAAAATTGTAATCAGTATTAACAAATTTACTTTTGTAAAAGCAGTAAGTTCTATGAGCTTAAAGTGATTGGTCATTAGCACAAAGATCCATGCCTCAGGTATTTCCATTTATCATGACTTAATTTTCATTAATGAGCATCAGTAAGCACTAAACTCCAAGAATGCATCAATATCTCTGCTCTTGCAATAGATCTTTATGAACAAGTTTAATTTATATTGTGTGTGTGTGTTTGTGAGAGAGGCGAACCATTGAGGAGAGGCAAGATACAATTTTCTTTATCCAGTGGACACTTCAAAAATCTAGGGATGTCAATAATGAATTCTTCAGTAGGTAATGGATTCCCTAGAGCAAAGGTTTTAACATCTTTGAGTTCTGAGTTGATCCAAATTAAGGTGAGGAATCATTGACTTAAAGAGAAATAATCCATCTACCTTGAACAAAAACAGAATGTGTCATCATATGGAGTTGTTGAGTAGAAGTCAGGGCATTGGACACATTCATAAATAATATTTTCATATTACCCATTTTTCCCTTGGAGGAAGTATAGTACTATTAGAAAAGGAACTCACTGTTCCTTCTTTACCAATGTTCTGTTCTTCACGTTCTTTGATTTCAGTACTTCTGTAAAGGAATTTCATGATAGTTAGACTGAGACCTTAGACTCAGGAGAACCCTTAGACTAAGCAGAAATGTTGTGTCTGGCAGGGATACACATAAGAAGAATCAGTTCTAAGTAATTTGTTTTGTTTTTCTTCTTCATGCACTTTTAATTTAGCCATAAACTAAGTTTTTTTTAAGTTTAAATAAAAGTCCTATTTTTATCTTCTATTGAAAATTAAATGGAGGAAATTTTTGTGAGGTGTATGTGTAGGGGTCACAAATAAAAAAAAAAAAAAAGAAACAAAACAACTTTTCATAGCACTCACAAAAGAACATGTGGAATTAATGACCCCTAAATATTTGTTGAACTGAATTAAAAATAATTTAAATAAAAAAATATATAATTCTTGGTTTCCAAAACCTTTCATTTACCTGACCCAATTGATAGCACATTTTGTCACATTGATATGAATTGATTTACCAATTTATTTAGTTCTTTATACAATAGTGATATACTATACTGGACTCGATATATAGGGGATTTTGTTCTAGTCTAAACTCCACCCATAACTTACTATGGAAATCTGAACAAATTACAACATTCTGTGTCCTGCTTTCTGCTAAATGAAGTGGTTATATTAAATAAGCACTGTATGGGTAATAAGTTGATAAGTCATTGGTGGAGCTTGCCATGTAAAGGATAAAACTGAAGTCATCATAGATATAACTCAAGAAATTAAATTTTAAGTCTATATACTTATACATAAAGATATATATGTTTATACATAAATATTGCTTTTAAAAAGTCTCTTTAAACAGGACATTATTAGTTTTCAAAAGCTTTGAATTTTAGAAAATTTGTCAAATTTTCTCTCTCCACTAAGTACCATTACTATAAAATTTGTATGCAGCAAAACAGTGAATGAATAAATAAATGAAAGAAAAAGCATATATCCAGTGCTATGTGCAAAGTACTGCAGGCATGAAGAAACAGAAGAAAGTAATTAAAGAATATATTGGACTTTGAATCAGAAAAGCTGGGCTTGAGTTTGGATTTGCAACTAAAAATTTATAACATTGGATTCAACATTTAACCTCTTTTCATACAAGGATTTTCTGGGAGAGAAATGTGCAAATATATGCAAATACTTCATTAATTATAAGTATAAAGCAAATGTAAGTTATTTTTTTTAAATAATGGGAAAGGATTACTACAAGCTTCCCATCAAGTTTAATGATTTCTGAGACTATTTTTTCTAGTTCAAAAAAATAAGAATATTTCAAATATTCCTAGCTTTCTCCTGTAATGTAACTATAAGGACTAACAAATGCAAACAATAGAACTGATTCTTTGATCTGTAATTGTGCTCAATAATTTGGCCAAGGATTTGAGTCAAGGATTGGTTGAAATGAGTAAAATGCAACTAATAAGTCAGATGTTCAAGTTTTTATTGTAGTCTTTAAATTTTTCTAACTTTTTAATTGTGGGTAAAAAATTTTAGAGCCTTTGAAGTTGGTGATGTTTAGTTATTTTTCATGACAAGTAAAATGCAATTGTTGCTTTAGCTGTAGTACTTACTTCTTGAACTATATATAATTTAAAGAAATAAAGTATGAATTAGATATTTGGGGCCTCGCATGAAAGCCATATGATTATTAATTTGCCATCACAATTTTCAAAATGCACAGAAAAAGTGTAAATCATTTCCAGATTTGCACAAAATATTCCTGTGTTGACCAAATGAAGCCCAATAGTTGGAAAAATATCTTTCACTCAATACTCCATGTTATCCTTTGTGTATCCTCTAGGTCATAGAGAATTATAGTCAATTTCTCCCTAATGCATAGTTTTGATTTACAAATGGACCACTGAATTGTAATTGTTCATTTATCAATTAATTATCTTAATTCATTTTAATTATTTTTTTTCAAAGTGAAAGGGGTTTACAATACTAATAACAGAGTTTGTGGTCTTTTTATGTTCAGATAAATTTACCAATTTTTTCATCAACTAAAGAGTCATTATTTAATGCAATTCTGTGCAGTATTATTCTTACAAAAAATAAGCCACAGTTGTCTAAAAAAAGAAAAAACAAGATGATATATTAAAACAATGTAGAATACTTATGTGTATAGAAAATTGCCTGGGAATATTTTTCTAAGAGTTATCCTAAAGTTTTTTTTTTTTTCCTCATCTCCCTGAATTAGACCATATAACTATTTTTGGACACCAACTTTGTGGTCTCCCATTTCTACTCTTCTCCAAAATTCTCATCACTGCTCATTCCTATTCGAATTACAAACTATCTCAGAAATTATTTCGTGGTCAGATGATCTAACTTCTTTTTTATGAGATCTGTTAGGATGAGTACATCCTCATAGAGATTAGCACTATCACTAGAAATTAGATAAAAGTTGAAAGTACCTAACTGGTTCATGAATGAGATACTATCCATCAGTAAAATCCATACCTAATCTGTTTTTTTTTTTTTCTTCTTTTTAGATACATTAGCTTTAGTATTGAAATGCCTTACAAGTGATAGAAAACTAAGAGACTTATGGATCTTCTAGCAGTTAGTTTGTACCCAGGAAAAAGTAAAACTCAGAATTTCAGCAAGACTGTATACTGAGAACTTTCCCTCGAGTTGGGATATGTACCTTTAATAAATCAACTTAGAAAAAAAATTATATCTCTCACACAGGCATCTAGTATGTTGAAGTAACATATTGTGCTTTTTACCTGGTGAGAGACAGTATGGTTTAACATCTAGAAAGATGGTTTCAGAGATGTAAAAATTCAAGTTTATGTACTATCTGATGCATACACTCTGTGTTACCCTAGAAAAATCACTTAATAACTCACGTTTCCAAATGTAACTAAATTTCTCAAGATTTTCTTCCTGTGGTCATTTTTAACTTGTATTATCACACTGTGGAGGCTTGTGTAAATCACTGTACAGGGTCATTTTGATAGTAATGAGTGTATTCTTAACATTACATCTTATGTTGCATCCCTAATTTCTAGAATATCCAGTTTAGGAAATACAGTATATTTTTCTTTTTTATGGTATAATCCTTTACTCACTGAAATATTCCATTATCTGGGAGAAATAGGGAATCAGATTTACAACTAGAAAGGAATTTAGAGATCACCCAGTCCAAAAACAAAGGGTTGAATTCAATGATTGGCAGGTTTAAAAAAAAAAATACAATGTAGGAATACCAAAAATGTCATAATCTTGATAGTACTATGTAAAGTCCGGGCTAGCTCCCTGGAGAGCCTCAAGGTCAGCCAGAGTCAGAATAAATTAAAGTCCCAGGTCTTTAGGGGGAAAAGTGAAGGAGGCAGGCAAGCAGAATCTTGAATTCTGGAGTCAGGAGTCTCTCTCCTATTTGCTGCCAAGTGCCTCTAGCCTCTCTCCTCTCTCCCCCCTTCACTCCTTGCCTAGGATTATCTTAACACCAAATATGCAGCAAGCACCAATGGTGAGGAGAGTCATTATCCAAATATATGCTAATAGAGCAATTATTTCACATTGAATAGGTAATTAATCTTAAGTGCTAGGTTGTACCTTTTTGGAGTTTCAGCCCTCTACATCATAAACTTTAAAATTTCCTAATATTCATAAAGCATTTAACACACTGCCTGGTACATAGTAGATACAATAAATTCTTGTTCCCTATCATTCCCTTTTGTTTTTCCCTCACCTTCCTCCAACTTAGTCCTCATTCCAGCTTTTACTCTACTAATTCCATCATTTTGCAGATGAAGAAATTGAAACTGAGGGATAGAAGGTTCTCTAATTCTAAATCCTGAGCTCTTTTCTTCTACATTACACTATATCCTGTAAATTCCCTAAGATTAGATAATCTAAATAGAGGGTAAGGAACAAGTCTCAAACCCATTAGTGAATTAGGGGGATGTCTACCACAAAAATGTGAAGAATTCTCCCATTAGAAAAAGCAATGAGAACAATTTGTTCTAATGGCATGATGACAGTTGAAGGAGGCTCTGTACAGTATTTAGAGCTTAGTAAAACATCAGAAATGCCAAAATCATCCACTATATCTGTAAACCATCACCAGTTATCGTGACTTTGGTCTTGCCACGGTACTTCTTTTTTTTTTTAATTATAATAACTTTTTATTGATAGAACTCATGCCAGGATAATTTTTTACAGCATTATCCCTTGCATTCACTTCTGTTCCGATTTTTCCCCTCTCTCCCTCCACCCCCTCCCCCAGATGGCAAGCAGTCCTTTACATGTTGAAAAAGTTATAGTATATCCTGGATATAATATATGTGTGCAGAACCGAACAGTTTTCTTGTTGCACAGGGAGAATTGAATTCAGAAGGTATAAATAATCCAGGAAGAAAAACAAAAATGCAAGCAGTTTATATTGATCTCCCAGTGTTCTTTCTTTGGGTGTAGCTGCTTCTGCCCATTTTTGATCAATTGAAACTGAATTAGCTCTCTTTATCAAAGAGATCCACTTCCATATATAATAAATATAGATAATATTAATGTATAGATGTCTAAGTCAAAATAAAGTATATAGGAATCATTATGTAAGACTTAGTAGTTCCATTTTTATTTTACTTTGACCATTACAACAATGAAATACCAGGTGCAGTCCCAAATAGTTGTCTTCAACTGGTAAAGTAACAGTGTAATTTGAAATACCAGGTGCAGTCCCAAGTGGTTGTCTTCAACTGGTAAAGTAATAGTATAATTCTAAGGGCTGTATCTCTGCTGAAAAGAAATTCAACAGGTACCTTTCACAATCTTCATAATGTGGTCCTCAGTGCTTAGAATAGTTCCTCGCACATAGTAAGCACATAATAAATTTTTGGTGCCTGTCTTTGCTAAGTGATTATAAAATACATTTTTGTTGTAACCATTTGTTCCTATACCATTGTTCCCCTATTCTAGAAGATCACATAATAATGATTGACTAACTTGGGAAACAAGCTGGAGAATCTAAGAAGAGGATATGATTTCCAATGCAAATTAGAACTTCTCATATTATAATGTCCAATTTACTCAATGTCTCATGATGGAGTAACCCCTGTTGATTCTGACCACGGTATAATACCATTAATAAAAGACAATGGGAACAATCTTTCTTGGGCAATGTGAGCTATCTATCCTAGTAATAAAGAAACTTAGTATCTTTGTGTCAAAGAGTAGGTAACTTATCTACTTTAAAGACTTAGTATCTTTGTGCCAAATAAAGAGTAGGTAACTTTTACTCACAAAATTAGTATATCTATAATACATTTCTGACTTGAGAACTTCCTTGCTCAAAAAGATCCAGTAATTTCTTATTATTCCTAGGATAATGTACTAACTAGATTTGTCATTAAAAGTTCTTCAAACTAAATACACAAGCATATTATACCAAAATGATCATATACTGCTCTACCTGCACCCATACCCTCTCAAATGAAATGTTCTGCTAAAAAAATCTTATTTTTATTACTCATATCTACCATATTATATCTTTCACTTCCATACCTTTGGTCTGGAATGTTCTTCCTTCTCATTTCCTATTATGAGAATACAGATTCCATCAAGGTGAATCTGAGATGCCACCTATCTTAAGTTTCCTCTTAAAGTCTTTCCTGATCCCCCGAGTTATTAGTGATTGTCCAATTATTTTGTATTTTTTTCAAAGTAGAATTTACCAATCTGACTACATGTATTTCCCCTACCCATCCATTATGATGTAAGTTCCTTTAGGAGAGAGATTGTTATTTTTGTTTTTTATCCCAGATGCCTAGCATTTTCCTTGACTTATAATTAATGTTTATTGAATTTAGTTGAATTTAATCTTGATTTATGCTGTAGTTATTAATATTTTGGTAGTACTTGACTTTGTGCTTTCCTTGGGATCCACCTCATTCTCCAGTAATACTGGTCTCCTTGCTATCCTTGAACAAGATGCTTATCTCAATTCTGGACGTTTTTTATTTATTGTCCCACCTGCTTTATATGTTGCCCTCTCCACAACTTTGGCTCCTGACTTAATTGACTATCTTCAAGGTCCAGTGAAAATCTTACCTTCTATAGGAAGTTTTTCCTTATATTCCTTAATCCTATAGTCTTGCCTCTAATGAAAATTTCTAATTTACCACATACATAGCCTATTTGTACACAATTATTTGTATGTTTTTATCCCCATTAGATTTTAGAAACTGTCTTTTTACTTTTGTATCCCAGGTGCTTAGAATAAGACTAAGCACTTAGGAGGTGCTTAATAAGTGCTTATTGGTTTACTAATTGACAGGCAAAGCAGAGATCAAATATGTACTATAAAGGCTTTATCAAGTATATATTATCAAGGCTTTTCAGAATCAACTTCAGCTAACTTTTTGATATGATACTTGTTCTCAAACTGTGGTCCATCACTTTAAGGGCATGATAGAGAGCTTTTAAAAATGTGTTGACTATGACCTTCAACACTAAATAAACCACTAAACAAATAAAACATTTTCCACCATTATTACAAGTGAATTTTGAATCAGGTTCAAATAAACACTGCATTAATATATTATGCAAATTTTTGTGACTGTGATATTGAAATTGGTTCCTTACTCAAATGCCAACAAAATGATGTTTTCCTGCTAACTGGGTCAAACTGTTAGAATAAACCTAATGAGATTTTTTTTTTATTTGTTGTTCAGTCACTTTTAGTAAAAATTTAGCAAAATTGACTCTTCTTAACTACATTGGAGGTTTTCTTGGTAAAGACACTAAGTTGTTTGCCATTTACTTACTTACCCAACTCATTTTCTAGATGAGAAAATGGATTCAAATAGGATTAAATGATTTCTTCAGGGTCACACAGCTAATAAGTATCTGAGACTGAATTTGAACTCATGAAGATATCTTCCTGGTTCCAGGCTTTGTACTCTATTCACTATGCAATTTGCTTGCCCAAGTGTTTTTGTATGCCACAGTGGATAGAGCATAGGACTGGGAACCAGAAAGACTTGTCTTCATAAGTTTAAATCCAGCCTCAGAAGCTCACTAGCTATGTGATCCTGAACAATGCACTTACCCCTGTTTCCCTCTGTTTTCTTTTCTGTAAAATGAACTGGAGAAGAAAATAGCAAACCACTCCAATATATTTGCCAAGAAAACCCCAAATGGGATCATGAAGATTTGCATAGAACTGAAAAATGATGGGAAAAAAAAAACTTAATGACAAAAGTTGACAAAGAAGTTGAAGAATATATAGTTCTCAAAGTATAAAGTTATTTGGACAGGCAATTAAAATTAAATATCTATATCTATCTATCTATCTATCTATCTATCTATCTATCTATACTAGTGATGACTTTGGTCCAAAAAAAATGCATTAAAAGTCAAAGACAATAGTAGGAAAATCTGAGGGCTACACTGGTATGCATGGAAATCTAAAAAAAATGCAGAGAAAATCCAATTGTATTTTGGATGGATATTTTATAGAAATGCATAAAGAAGGATTCTCTGGAAAAGGAGGAATAGGCAGATTATAGTTTTTATTAGAGGAAGAATTATATGTAGCAGTAAGATCACAACATTAATAAAAGATTAAGGCATAATGAAAAAACAATATTTTATGGAGAAATCAATCAACAAATATTTATTGAACACTTTTTTTTGTTAGGCATTCTGCTACAAAAAGAGTAAATAGACAGGTCCTGGCCTCCAAGAGTTTATGATCTAATGAAAATGGTCATATCAAATTGAAATAAAAATATTAAAACTTGTAAGAATTTTAATTTGAAAAAAATAATAGTTGTTTGATATTAACTTTTTCACAGAGACATTTAAAAGTATAAACTTCCTCTTGGATCCTAATGTCAGAACTTGCTTTCAATTTAACAAAATATATTATACTCTTTACTGAGATTTTACAGAAAGCCATAAGATATTAAGTAGAAAGGATAAGAGAAGAGCAGAAAATATGTTATAAGATGCTGTTCATTAGGTAAAAATGAAAATATTTCACTTGAGCGATATTGTTTTCAAATCATAATGATACTGAGAAAAGTAAAAGGAAAATGAGAATACTACTTTAGAAAAAATAATAAAAAATGAGGGAATCCCTTAGCATGTGCCAAGCTTCCTGTGGGCATCTTTTTCTGCCTAGCTAATTCATCTACACTATGTACAGTAGCTGCCAACTGAGTGCATTTCCAGAGAGAGTCTGTCATCCACGTTCTATTTATGTTTTGCCTGCTGTTCTTACTCTGGTTGGCAGTCATTGCTAGCATGCTAAATTTTGGCATTCAGTTATATTTTTATGGTAACTAAAAAAAAGTTGTAAACTGTCTAGTTTCGTGTGTAAATATATTCTCATGCACCATTGTGAAATCCCAAGGTGGGGATTGGAAACCATCTAGCCTATTACCGAGCTTTTGAGCAGCATTACACATAATTTAACCCACATCAGTGGGAATGAAGCCTATTTCCAGAAGCTTTCAAAAAGGATGCCCATAACATATTTTAGAAATCATTATTCTGATAGTTGGCATAGTCTAAACTGACATATGGTTGTTTGCTTGCCTTTATGTTTTGTGATGTTAGTAAATTCAATTAATTTGAATGTGTACACACATCATTAGCCAATAGTACCTAGAAAAAAAGGAAATGGAAAAGGGGGTTATGTTTGGGGAAAAAATGGACTGATTAGCCCAGTCAAAAAATTAATTTTTCTTGCAAAGGATTACCAGTTGTTAAGTTTTATAAATGCATGTCTTTCTTAAAATAAAATGGCAGGAAAAATCTGGGACACTACAACAAAAAGCGGGACACTAAAAAGTCAAATGTCTCCCTGGAAATTAAAATGTTATTTACTTGAGAAAGTTGTAACCCTATAAATCATAATGTTTTAGAGGTAGCCCATCTTTCTTAAAGACAATGCAAATGAAACATAAATCTATTTCTTCATAATGGAAATGTTTTCATTATAATCTGAGATTACATTGTGAGGGCCAGCCTATATAAAGATAGAAATGGTTATTACTAATAAGCTGCTCCTTAGTTATAAATAACCCCATCAACTTTCCTGTAAGAATAATAATAAGAAGAAAGTAGAAGTAAAAGAGGCAGAGAATTCTGGGAATCAGAAGTAAGCTTTTTAAAAAATTGTTATGAATACTAATACCAGTTGGTATTTGAACCATGAGGTCTTTATCTAGATTAACTTGTTGTTTTTTTTAGATCAAAACACTCTAATTTATTAACAGATGTATTGCCATCATTTCTTCTTTAAGCTTTTTTTTTTTTATTTTTCAAAACATGTGTAGACAATTCTTCAACATTAGCCCTCGTAAAACCTTGTGTTCCAATTTTCCCTCCCTTTCCCCATGCCCTCCCCTAGATGGAAAGTAGTTGAATATATGTTAAATATGGTAGAAATACATGTTAAATCTAATGTATGTATGCATATTTATACAATTATTGTGCTGCACAAGAAAAATCAAATCAAACCAGTTGAAAAAAATGAAGCAAAATAAAATACAAGCAAGCAACAACAAAAAGGGTGAAAATGCTATGTTGTAGATCACATTCAGTTCCCATAGTTCTCTCCCTGGGTGTAGATGGTGCTTTTCATCAATGAACAATTGGAACTAATTGGAATCATCTCACTATTAAGGAGAATCATGTCTGTCAAATTAATCATTGTATAATCTTGTTATTGACATATACAATGATCTTCTGGTTCTGCTCATTTCACTTAGCATCAGTTCATGTAAGTCTCTCCAGGCCTCTCTGAAAACATCATGCTGGTCATTTCTTACAGAACAATAATATTCCATAACATTCATATACCATAATTTATTCAGTCATTCTACAATTGTTGGCATCAATTCAGTTTCCAGTTTCTTGCCACTAGCAAAAGGGCTGCCGCAAACATTTTTGCACATACAGGTCCCTTTCTCTCCTTTAAGATCTCTTTGGTTAACTCCAATGCTATATAAACTATATAAACTATTTGAAAACATGGGGATTGAAGGAGTCCTATCAAACTCCTTTTACGACACACACATGGTACTGATACCTAAACCAGGTAAGCTGAAAACAGAGAAAGAAAATTATAGATCAATCTCCCTAATGAATATTGATGCAAAAATCTTAAATAAAATATTAGCAAAAAGATTACAGAAAATCATTCCCAGGATAATACACTATGACCAAGTAGGATTTACACCAGGAATGCAGGGCTGGTTCAATATTAGGAAAACTATTAGTATAATTGACTATATCAATAACCAAACAAACAAAAACCATATGATCATCTCAATAGATGCAGAAAAAGCATTTGATAAAATCCAACATCCATTCCTAATAAAAACACTTGAGAGCATAGGAATAAATGGACTTTTCCTTAAAATAGTCAGGAGCATATATTTAAAACCATCAGTAAGCATCATATGCAATGGGGAAAAACTGGAACCTTTCCCAGTAAGATCTGGAGTGAAGCAAGGTTGCCCACAATCACCATTATTATTTAATATCATATTAGAAATACTAGCCTCTGCAATAAGAGTCAAGAAAGAGATTAAAGGAATTAGAGTAGGCAATGAAGAAACCAAACTATCACTCTTTGCAGATGATATGATGGTATACCAAGAAAACCCCAGAGATTCTACTAAAAAGCTATTAGAAATAATTCATAATTTTAGCAAAGTAGCTGGCTACAAAATAAATCCCCATAAATCCTCAGCATTTTTATACATCACCAACAAAACCCAACAGCAAGAGATACAAAGAGAAATTCCATTCAGAATAACTGTTGATACCATAAAATATTTTGGAATCTATCTATCAAAGGAAAGTCAGGAATTATATGAGCAAAATTATAAAAAAGTCTCCACACAAATAAAGTCAGACTTAAATAATTGGAAAAATATTAAGTGCTCTTGGATCGACCGAGCGAACATAATAAAGATGACAATACTCCCTAAACTAATCTATTTATTTAGTGCTCTACCAATCAGACTTCCAAGAAAATATTTTAATGATCTAGAAAAAATAACAACAAAATTCATATGGAACAATAAAAAGTCAAGAATCTCAAGGGAATTAATGAAAAAAAAAATCAAATGAAGGTGGCTTAGTTGTACCTGATCTAAAATTATATTATAAAGCAGCAGTCACCAAAACCATTTGGTATTGGCTAAGAAATAGATTAGTGGATCAGTGGAAAAGGTTAGGTTCACAAGACAGAATAGTCAACTATAGCAATCTAGTGTTTGACAAACCCAAAGATCCTAACTTTTGGGATAAGAAGTCATTATTTGATAAAAAAAAAAAAAACCTGATGGGATAACTGGAAATTAGTATGACAGAAATTAGGAATGGACCCACACTTAACTCTGTATACTCAGATAAGATCAAAATGGGTCCATGACTTAAGCATAAAGAACAAGATTATAATTAAATTAGCAAAACATAGGATAGTTTATCTCTCAGACTTGTGGAAGACAAAGAAATTTGTGACCAAAGATGAACTAGAGACCATTACTGATCACAGAATAGAAAATTTCGATTACATCAAATTAAAAAGCCTTTGTACAAATAAAACTAATGCAAAGAAGATTAGAAGGGAAGCAACAAACTGTGAAAACATCTTCACAGTTAAAGGTTCTGATAAAGGCCTAATGTCCAAAATATATAGAGAATTGATTCTAATTTATAAGAAATCCAGCCATTCTCTAATTGATAAGTGGTCAAAGGATATGAACAGACAATTTTCAGATGATGAAATTGAAACTATTACCACTCATATGAAAGAGTGTTCCAAATCACTATTGATCAGAGAAATGCAAATTAAGACAATTCTGAGATACCACTACACACCTGTCAGATTGGCTAAGATGACAGGAAAAAATAATGGTGACTGTTGGAGAGGATGCGGGAAAACTGGGACACTGATGCATTGTTGGTGGAGTTGTGAATGAATCCAACCATTCTGGAGAGTAATCTGGAATTATGCCCAAAAAGTTATCAAACTGTGGATACCCTTTGATCCAGCAATGTTACTTCTGGGCTTATATCACAAAGAAATGCTAAAGAAGAGAAAGGGACCTGTATGTGCCAAAATGTTTGTGGCAGCCCTATTTGTAGTGGCTAGAAACTGGAAATTGAATGGATGCCCATCAATTAGAGAATGGTTGGATAAGTCATGGTATATGAATGTTATGGAATATTATTGTTCTGTAAGAAATGGCCAGCAGGATGAATACAGAGAGGCTTGGAGAGACTTACATGAACTGAAATGAGCAGAACCAGGTGATCATTATATACTTCAACAATGATACTGTATGAAGATGTATTCTGATGGAAGTGGATTTCTTTGACAAAGAGACCTAACTCAGTTTCAGTTGATCAATGATGGACAGAAGCAGCTACACCCAAAGAAAGAACACTGGGAAATGAATGTAAACTATTGCATTTTTGTTTTTCTTCCCAGGTTATTTTTACCTTCTGAATCCAATTCTCCCTGTGAAACAAGAGAAGTGTTCAGTTCTGCATACATATATTGTATCTAGGATATACTGCAACATAGTTAACAAATGTAGGACTGCTTGCCACCTAGGGGAGAGGGGAGAAGAAGGGAGGGGGAAAATCGGAACAGAAGTGAGTGCAAGGGATAATGTTGTAAAAAAAAATTACCCTGGCATGGGTTCAGTCAATAAAAAGTTATTAATAAAAAAAAATCTTTTGGGGATACAAGTCTAGTAGTAACACTGCTGGGTCAAAGGGTATGCACAGTTTGATAACTTTTTGAGCATTGTTCCAAATAGCTCTCCAGAATGGTTAGATCTGTTCACAGTTCCACCAACAATATATTAGTATTGGTCGACTACTTTTTTTTTTTTAAGTTTTAAAGTTTGGCACAGCTAGGCCACCTTCATTTGCATCTTGTTTCATTAATTCCCTTGAAATTCTTGACCTTTTGTTCTTCCAGATGAATTTTGCTATTATTTTTTCTAGGATAGTAAAATGGTTTATTGGGAGTTTGATTAGTATAGCACCAAGTAAATAGATTAGTTTAGGTAGTATGGTCATCTTTATTATATTAGCTCAACCTATTCAAAAGCACTTGATAATTCTGCAATTGTTTATATCTGATTTTATTTGTGTGGAAAGGCTTTTTTTTTTTTTTTTTTTTTTTTTTTTTTTTTTTTTTTTGCTCATATAGTTCCTGCCTTTCCATTGGCAGATAGATTCCCAAATATTTTTTGTTATTGACAGTTATTTTAAGTGGAATTTCTCTTTGTATCTCTTGCTGTTGGATTTTGTTGGTGATGTATAAAAATGCTAAGGATTTATGTGGATTTATTTTGTATCCTGCAACTTTGCTAAAGTTATGAATTATTTATAATAGTTTTTCAATTAATTTTCTAGGTTTCCCAAAGTATACCATCATATTATCAGCAAAGAGTGATAATTTGGTTTCCTCATTACCTACTCTAATTCCTTTAATCTCTTTGTCTTCTCTTATTGCCAAAGCTAGCATTTCTAATACAATATTAAATAGTAATGGTGGGCAATATTGTTTCACACCTAATCTTATTAGAAATGGTTCCAGTTTATCCCCATTACATATGATGGTTGCTGATGGTTTTAAATACATGCTAATAGTTTTTTTTTCTAATATTGAACCAGTTAACTGTTAATTAATGTACTATTGGAAGAATTGAACCATTATTGGCATTCATATTCTCAGGAAAAATTATAGTAGAAAATATAAAAGTGTTCCATACAAAGGCAACACAAAACATATCATGGTACCCTCAATCATATTGTCTTATAATTCTTACAGGAAGCTTCAGCAAAAAATAAATTAATTAATTAATAATACTAATAATAATAGATTACTATTCAAATGATCAGAAAGCATTCATAAACAATTGTTGCAGAATATGAAATAGGATAATTCAATGAAAAAATGAATGAATTTTAAAAGCATTCATTTAGTAATCACTATGCATAATGAACAGTGATAAACAAGAGGGATAAAGACAAAAGTCAAGATAGTCCCTGCTCTCAAAAATCTCATATTCTAATTGGAAAAAAATAATATACATGGAATGTTTCAGCTTCAAGTCAAACAGAATGGTCCAATAAGCCTCAGAATACAATTGCAAGCCAAATAATAATCTATCTTTAATGTCATTTTTGTTGAAAAAAGCACTGCTTTGTGTGTGTGTGTGTGTGTGTGTGTGTGTGTGTGTGTGTGTATACATATGGGGAAACAAAGAAACAGAGGGGAAAGAGGGGGCAGAGACAGACACAGAGAGAGAGAGAGAGAGAAAGAGAGAATGAGAGAGAGGGAGGTCGATGGGGAGAGGGAGGGAGGCTGGGGGTGAGGGAGGAGAGGAGAGAAAAGGCGAGGGAAGAGAAATAAAAGGGAGAGGAGAGGAAAGGAGAAAAAAAGGGGAAGAAAAGGAAAAATGGAAGGAAAGGAAAAAAGAAGAGAAAAGAAAAGGAAAGGCAAGGAAAAGGAAAAAAGGAAGGGAAGGGAAAACAAGCAGGAAGGAAAGTGAAAAAGGAAGCGAAAAGGGACGTGAAAAGGGAAGCAAAAAATACAGAAAAAGAGTTGACAGGTTACATAATTTTAGAAGTTTTCCACTGAGTGATGAAAATAGGTACAAGGTTTGGTGGCCTGGAAGCATTGGTATAACAAGTACTCTAGTGCTTAACTGTTTTTCTGTAGCAGTTGGTCAGTGATTAGTGATGATGACTGCAGGAATTTCAGGTCCTTTCTTTATTATGTTGTTTTATGATTGTTATTGAAAGGGACATGCTAAAAATAAGAAGTATAACTGAGGGAAACTGCAAAACACATGCTGTCTAAGCTGTCTCTACTACCATTCAAGTGAAGGTAGTAAAGATTGTCTCAGTGGTTTGACCTACTTGGCATGTCTTGGATATTAAAATCCTCCAAGCTACAAATATGCTTTAATATTTAAGAAACATTTTTGAAAGTATTATGTTATATTAATTGCATCATTAGATAACATAAATTATATACCTAGATTTCCCTAAGTAAAAAACTGTACATTAATTTTGTACTTTGGACCATCTTGCCACTCAAAATGCTTTCAGATAAATCAAACCACTGAGTGTATGTACACACATATATTCACAAAAATATAATATATGTATGCATATTTTATATATATATATATTAAGTGTACAAATATGCATATATATTAATATATGACTTATGTAACAAATTACTTTTGATGAAATCCTACTTTCAAAGATTTATAGGAAAAAATATCTCTCAAGGATTAGTATTCAAAGGATATAAACATTTAATTTGCAAAAGTAAAAAAGGAAAGGAAAAGAAAGAAAACATGAAAACTACCAATCACCAGATATTCATTTACATAATAAAATATGCAATGTACATTAAAATTATAACTGAGGTAACCTTAGAAAAGAAAATAAGCACCAGGAGTAACTAGGGAAAATTTCATGCAGAAGGTTGTGTTTTGAGTTATATCTTGATGGAAGACAGCATTTTAAAGGATTCCACAATGGAAAAGAGAAACTGCTATATATGGTGGATAGCTAGAGTTATGATTAAAAAGAAATAGAAGACACATATTATTATATGTGGGAAAATAATATAGTCATTCTGAAACATAGGTACTAGAGGAAAGGATTTGGACAGATTGCAAAGAACTTTAAAATTTAAAGTTATATTTGCTTCTTAATGTAAGAGAAAAACAATAGATTTTATTGAGTGGAGGGAATTGCTGCAATATTCAGAACTTAACTTGGAAAATATTGTTTTTGGAGCTATGTAGAGTGTGAAAAACAGTGAGGAAAAGTTTGAAGGAGAAAAAATAATTAGAGGCTACATCAGTAGCCCAGATAAGAGACAATGAAGACTATGAGGTAGATGGCTTTATAAGCAGAAAGAAAGATATGTATAAGAAAAATTTTGTGGAGAAATAAATTACAAGATGCTGTATCTGAATACATTTGTGAGGTAAGGAAGAGTGAAAAGTTAAGGATGACACCAAGGTTACAAACCTCAGTGACTAAAAGGATAATTGGTGTTATTCTACAGAGAAATAGGGAATTTCAAAATTGCATGAGTTTGAATAGAAAGATATTTAATACTGTTGTACACATGGTGAGTTTGAGATGCCTCTGAGATACCTAGTTTAAAATGTACAATAGGTAGTATTGATGTGAAGGGAGACTACAAAGAAAAAACTGGGTACATAGATGTGGGAAAAAATTATATATATATATATATATAAAAGCAGTAAACAAAGCCATTTGGTACTGGCTAAAAATATTCAGTAGTGGATCAATAGATTAAGTTAAGTCCGCAAGACATAATAGTCAACAATTATAGTCATTTAGTGTTTGATAAAGCTAGAGACTCCAGCTTGTGGGATAAGAACTCATTATTTGACAAAAATTGCTGTGACAATCAGAAAATAGTATGGCAGAAACTAGGGGTTTACCAACTTCTAAAACTCTGTACCAACATAAGGTAGATAAAGGTTTATAATTTGAACATAAAGGGTAATTCTATAAACAAATTAGGAGAACAGGCAATAGTGTACCTCAGATCTGTGGAGAAGAAAGGAAATTTGTAGCCAAAGGAGAAATAGAGAACATTATAAACTGCTAAATGGATAGTTTTTGTTATATTAAATTAAAAAGGGTTTGTATAAAAAAAAATTTAGTGCAACTAAGCTTATATGGGAAGCAGAAAATTGGGAAAAATTTATATGCAAATGCTCTGAAAAAGGCTTCATTTATTTTTATTTTTCCCTTAAGCTCAATTTTATTAGCTCTTCTTTCTTATAAATATTTTTTTCTTTTCAAAATACATGCATATATAGATTTCAACCTTCACCCTTGAAAAACCTTATGTTCTAGATTTTTTTTTCCTACCTTTCCTCTGCATGCTTCCTTAGATAGAAAGTGATCCAATATATGTTAAATTTGTACAATTCTTCTATACCTAGTTTCACCATTATCATACTGAACAAGAAAAATCAGATATTAAGAATGGCTGAATAAATTATGGTATATGAATGTTATGGGATATTATTGTTCTATAAGAAACAACCTGCAGGATGATTTCAGAAAAACCTGAAGAAAATTACATGAACTTTTGCTAAGTGGGTAGAACTAGGAGATTATTGTACTGAGCAACAAGATAATGTGATGATCATTCTGATGCATGTGGCTCTTTTTAACAGTGAGGTGATTCAGTCATTTCCAATGATATTGTGATAGAGAGAGTTATCTGCCTCCAGAAAGAGGACTATGGAACTGAGTGTGGATCACAAATCTAGCATTATCACTTTGTTGTTGTCTGCTTGCTTTTTTTCCTCATTTTTTCCCTTTTTGATCTGATTTTTCTTGTGCAGCAAGATAATTGTGGAAGTTTAGAGAAGAATTGCACATATATGTTAAATATATATATATATATTATATTATAATACATAAATTTTATATTTTATATATTTATATATAGAATATATCATATATATAATTTTATATAAAAATTAAATAAAAAAATTTTTTAACATATATTGGATTACTTGCTATCTAGGAGAGGGAATGAAGGAAAGGGAAGGACAAATTTGGAACTCAAGGTTTTGCAAAGATGAATGCTGAAAATTATGCATATGTTTTGAAAATAAAAAGCTTTAATAAAAAAAAGAAAAGAAAGAAAATTATCCTGCATTTTTTTCTTCCCTTTCCCACCCTAGAAATAGCTATAATTAGATCCACAAAAGTATATATCTATTTATCAGTTGTTTATCTGGATGCAGATATCATCTTTCTTCAGGTATCCCTTACAAATAATTTGGATATTTACAATAGACAAAACTTATTCACTAAAAGTCTTTTGTTTTTGGTGCAAGGTAATTGAGGATAAATGACTTGTCTGTGATCATAGATCTAGAATATGTCAGGTATCTGAGATTTGAACTCCAGGGCCAGTACTTTATCTATTGTAACACTTGGCTTCCCTTCAAAGTCATTCCTAAAACAATATTGGTATTACTGTATACAATGTTCTTTGGTTCTGCTCATTTCCCTTTCATTTTTTCATGCAGTCTTTACATATTTTTTAAATATATTTTTAAAATATTTTTCACTTTAAACATAAATATAAAATGAGGAAAAAGGAATCCTGTATACAGAACAAATCATAAGCAATTATTCAATATAAAATGATAAATTTCGATTTCAAGAAAACCTATCTAATAAATATTGCACAGTTTTCAAAGTTGCCTCGCTTTTCTTTGCTTCAGTATTGACCTTCTTTTGTTCTTGGTTGAGTACTTTATTTTCCCTTTTTTCCCTCCCACCTTAAAGAAGACTACAATTAAGCATGGAAATACACACATAGACACATACATTTTATACTCATACACATATATGTAACACTGTACTATGCTTATTTCTATCTGACATCTGTTTTTCTGAAAGTGGACAGCATCTTTCTTCATATGTTCAATTCTTTTCGTGCCTTTCTAAATCAACCAGCTCATTATTCCCTGCACATCAGCACTCCCATCCAATTACATGCTATGCAAGAGATTGCTTTGTTTAGCCAATCTGGTAGGTGTAAAATAATATTTCAAGATTGTTTTGGATAATTTGCATTTCTCTAATACTGATTTAGACTATTTTATATGACTATAAATTGTTTTGATTTCTTCATTGCAAAACTGCCTATTCATATCATTTGAACATTTATCAATTAAGCAGTGACTCTTCTTATAGATTTATCAAAGTTCTTTATTTTAGTTATGAGACTTTTATCTGATAAATTGGCTATAAAAATTCCCCCCCTCCCAATATTCTGTTTTGCTTCTAATCTTGGTTATATTTGTTTTATTTATGTAAACCTATTTAATCTAATGTAATCAAACATCCATTTTATACCTAAACATTTCTCTACATATCTTACTTATTAATGATTCACCTATCTATAAGTCTGATAAGTAATATATTCAATATCCTTCTAATTTTATGTAAAATCTCTATTTCTAGGTCATATATCCATTTTAACCATATCTTGATAAATGATGTGAGATATTGGCCCATGCCCAGTTTCTGCCATACTACTTTCCAGTTTTGCCAACATTTTTAACTGAATAATGAATTCTTATCCTGAAACCTTAAATCTTTATACTTGTCAAATACAAGGTTATTATATATTTGCTGCTCTGTGTTATATGTCTATTGTATCCATTGATCTATCTTTCCATTTCTTAGTCAGTTCCAAATAGTTTTGATAGTTACAGTTATAATACAGTTTAAGATCCAGTATTGTTTACCAGCTAAACCTCCTGCCTTTACACTTTTTTTTTCCATTATTTAACTTGACATTCTTGACTTCTTGCTTTTTTTTTTAAATGAATTCTATTATTTTTGTCTAATTCAACAAAATAATTTTGATAATTTAATTAGGATGGTGTTGAATAAATAAATTATAAATAATGATGATAATTACAATAAATAAATTACTTTGGGGAAAATTGTTATTTTTCTATCTACCTATGAACATTTAATACATCTCCAATTATTTAAAACTGATTTTACTTGTATGAAAAGTGTTTTATAATTTTCTTTACCTCATTCCTGGATTTGTTTTGACAAAGTACTCCCAGATACTTTATATTATCTAGATTTATGTTTGAATTTTTTTTACTATTTCTTCTTGCAGAATGATAGATGGAATATTGATGATTTATGTGGGTTCAGTTTATATCCTGCTACTTTGCTGAAATTAGTAATTTCTTCAGCTAACTTTTTAGTTGAGTCTAGGATTTTCCAAGAAAAGCATATCATCTCAAACATATCCTCTATAGGAAACCTTTCTTAATTCTTCTCAATTGCAAGCACTCTCCCTAACAAACTAACTTATATTCAACTACTTTTTATGTAATGGTATTTATTCATTTTAGAGTTATGCTGAATTTGTTATTTTCTTATTTCCCCTATTTAAATGCATACTCTTTGTGATTAGGGATTATTTCATTCTTTGTACTTTTATCCTTAGCACCTGGAATATTGCCTGGAACATATTTTTTTTTAATTTTATTTTTTTAAATAAGTTTTTATTGACAGAACCCATGCCAGGGTAATTTTTTATAACATTATCCCTTGCACTCACTTCTGTGGAACATATTTTAAAATACTCAATAAATACTTGTTGATTGTTTGAGCTGCAAGAAACACTCTACACTGTTGTGGGAAATATAAGATCAAATACAGTAGACTAGGTGAAACTGTCAAGGTCACTCAAATAAAATTTTTGTTTGTTTGTTTGTTTTTTGTTTTTTCCCATAACATAAAATCACAAATGGGCAAATAAGAGGCAAAAAAAGCCATTGGTTTTGGAGTTCAATATAAAGAGTAAGCATTTTCAAATCTTAGTTATTCCACTTACCTGCTTGAATATTCTTTTAAACTTTACTGTTTAATTTTAATTTTTAATTAAAGAAAATTTGCCTGTTTCTTCACACCTCATTATACATTAAGAAAGAACAATGACAATAACAATAATTCAAATAAGCTAACCTCTGTTAAAGTCAGGAAAAATAAATTTTCCGCCTTGTCAATCTGATCTCATGCACCTCCCTATTTCTCCCCAAAAAGCACAATCTATACTTTGAACCTCAATTTCTTTATCTGCAAAAAGGAGCTAAACACGATTTTCTCCAACAATCTTTCCAGCTTTGACTCTATAATTTTGTCATATAATACTTAGATTTCTCTTTGTCCTCAGTTACCCTTTTGTTTGCTTCTTTATCTGCCTCTTTTCAGGTCAATGTTTTGCTTTGGATTTTCTCCAAAACAATATGCTATCTTCTTTTAGGTGGGTAGTCTTGTGCATCCTGAAGGTTTCTGTTACACAATGCTCAGTAAGAGGAGGTTCACTCTATTTTTCTGCATTGTTCTTTTTATTTAGTTCCATGGCCCTAAATATGGGTAATTAACTTGTAGGACATATGAAGGCGGTTTAGATTATGCAAGCACACACATAAAAGAGAAATGTGCACTTTTGGAGCAATGCATAATTTTCTAACCCTTCAATTTCCTTCTTTATAACCTAAATAGCAATAATAGCATAAAACTTCAAACATTAAGAATCTTAATTAGACCCATTGGATAGTTAATTCATATTTAAATGTTTTCTGGCATTTTTATTACAACTTGTCTTGTTAAGAAAGTTTTAAAATATAGATATGTATCTATCAAAAAAAAAAAAAAAAGAAAATTTACAGCTGTAAAAATTATTCTCTCACTATCCCATCCCCATATCTTGCAACCTAAAATTTGATACATGGGGCCTATGAGTAGAAACTAGGTTTCTCAATAGGCTTCTTGAGGGGCTTCTGGATGATAAAATTGATTTTGAGGGTTTTAATAGCAGCAGTAATAACATATAGGCTACCATCAGTATCTATATTATAATGGGGATAATTCACATGAGACAGCATCTTCCTAAGAGTGGCAAAGTGAAGATCTTGGAAATGGGTTCAGAATACAATAGCATATGCTCATATTCACTGACTCATTCCTGTGACATACTACCTTTGGATAGTATAAAGACAAGCATTTTCCATAGAGCAGATAAAAAGTATTTTGAATGTGAAATATATAGTCCACTTCAGAAAAATTTCTTTGAACCCAGAGTGTTCCAGTTTTTTGAAAGATTTTCTCCAATGTGTTATCTTGAATAATTGAGTTAGATGCCTTTGTGATAACTTGCCTTTAATCATTTTGATATCAGTTTTATTAATTTGGTAAATTTTTGTCATAGAATTCTAGATCTAAAAAGAGAGCTTAGAAGCTTTCATTCAATCATCTTATTTTAGAGATGAAACTAAGCCAACGTAGAGTAAATGTCTTAATGGTAGTCACACTCACAGAAACTGTCAGAGGATTTGAATTCAAGTTCACTTACTCCATAACCAACAAACTTTGCAGCTCTGTACTATGCTGAGTTCTTAAGAAGCCTGGAATAATGCCTTTCAGCTTTAATGAAAATCACCAACTCTATAATATTTCTCAGCTACATTATAGCAAAATCAATCTGATCTGAAACCAGCCTTCTGGGCATGTTACCTGTTAGATTTCCAGTTGAAAGTGATCATAGTTCAACAGAATGGTAATATATTGGAAATCTCCCTGGAAGGAGGGTCTTTGTGAACAAAATTGAGAATTCCTGGGGGAAGAAACAAAAGTTTGTTTTGTTTTGTTTTGTTTTCATAGCCACATGGGATATAGTACATATTGTAGGCACTTTACTGCTTGCTGACTAAATGAATTAGCTTGTTCAATTTCTGATTAACCAGGTTGTATCCAATCTTGCTGTAATTATGATATACTTCCTATGAACAAAACTCTGTCCTAAATGTCAGGTATAAAAGAGTCTGCCAAAAGAAAAAATCTGCTATGTGCCAGACACTGGGCTAAGCACTGAGGATACAAATAAGGAAAAGGAAGGCACTCTGTCCTTAATGAGCTTACAGCCAAATAAGGAAATATATTACACAAAAGAAACAGAAAAAAAGGGAGCTGGTGGAGGAGGAGATGGCTACTCATGGAGTGAGCTGGAAATGATGGTGTAATGTCCACAGGAGTGTAGAAAAGAAACAGTTCTAATCTAGCTGCCTTCCTTAAATGGAGATTTTGAGAGGAGCTCTCTGCTTCACCCTCCAAAAAGAAGGGGTCTGGACAGAGAGTTCAATGAAATATGAGTTCCACGGCTGATATAATTTTGAAAAATGACAGTGTTCCTGGGCTATAATGGTGAAGCCAAGTGGAAAATGAAGAGATGCCCAGCCTCTGAGAAGAGATACCCTCTTTATTTATTTATTTTTTCATAGCTTTTTATTTACAAGTTTTATGTATGGGTAATTTTACAGCATTGACAACTGTCAAACCTTTTGTTCCAATTTTTCCCTTCCTTCTCCCCACCCCCTCCCCTAGATGGCAGGATGACCAGTAGATGTTAAATATATTAAAGTATAAATTAGATACACAGTAAGTATACATGACCAAACTTATTTTGCTGTACAAAAAGAATTGGACCCTGAAATATTGTACAATTAGCCTGTGAAGGAAATCCAAAATGCAGGCAGGTAAAAATATAGCGATTGGGAATTCAATGTAATGGTTCTTAGTCGAGATAACCTCTTTAAATGGAGGTTCTAAGAACAAAGGATTTCTGCATTCAGCCCTCTAAACAGAGGTAATCCAGATGCAAATGAGAAGGATGAAGTGATTCTTTATAAGGGGGCAAACTTCACCAAGTTACTCCATGAAAGAAAAGGAGAAAGGATGGAATCAATAACTGCCCGAAAAATTAGTCTATCTCTCCAAACTAGTTCCTTATCCATGAAAATGATTATTGTTCATATTGTCGCTGTATAGATGAAGTTTAAAAGCTCTGCTACCTCACATTGTATGTCTAGGAAAGAAGAAAAGTTACAAAAATCTAATTAATCTACTTATTTCATGTCATGCCAATCAAACTAGAAAGAAATTATTCTGCAGAACTAGAAAAAATAATAAGAAAGTTCATCTAGAAGACCAAAAAGTCAAAAATTTCAAGGGAATTAATGAAGGTGGCCTTCAAACCTAAAACTATATAATAAAGCAGCACTTATCAAAATCATTTTGTATTGGCTAAAAAGTAGGGTTGTCAATCAGTGGAATATGTTAAGTTCACAAGATCCAATAGTCAATAACTCTAGTAATTGAGTGTTTGATAAATCCAAAGACCCTAGCTTCTAGAATAATAACTCACTATTTGATAAAAATTGCTGGGAAAATTAGAAATTACTATGGTAGAAACTATGCATTGACTCACACCTAATAACTATGCCATGATAAGGTTAAAATGGGTTTATTATATAGACATAAAGAGTGATACTATGACCAAATCAGAAGAACAAAAGATAATCTAACTCTCAGATCTGTGAAGAAGAAAGAAATTTGTGGCCAAAGATAAACCAGAATACAAATGGATATGCAAAATGGGTAATTTTTATTATATTAAGTTACAAAGGTTTTACACAAAAAATTCAATGCAGATCAGATTAAAAGGGAAACAGTAAACTGAAAAAAAAAATTACATCCAAGGTTCTGATAAAGGTCTCATTTCTAGATAAATAATTGACTCAGATTTACAAGTATTCAAATCATTTGTCAATTCACAAATGGTCAAAGGTTATGAACTGATGATTTTCAGAAGAAGAAATTTAACACCATTTCTAGTCACATGAAATAATGCTTTAAATTACTATTGATCAGAGAAATTAAAATTGAGTCAGCTCTTAAGTTCCACTAGACACTTCTCAGATTGGCTAAATCAACAGAAAAAGATAATAATGAATAGGATGTGGGAAAACTGGGACACTAATACATTGTTGGTGGAGTTGTGAACTGATCGGACCATTTTGGAGAGCAATCTGGAACTGTGCCCCAAGGAGTTTAAAACTGAATACCCTTTGACCCTGCAATGCCATTACTGGGACTGTATTCTAGGGAAAGCATAATGTGCAAAAGTGTTTGTAGCAGCTCTTTTTGTAGTAACAAAGAATTGGAAAAGGAGTGGATGCCCATCAATTGAAGAATGGCTGAACAAGTAGTGGTATGTGAGTGTTATAGAATATTATTGTTCTACAAGAAACAATCAGTAAGATTATGGCAGAAAGGTGTGAAGGGACTATATGAACTGATGCTAAATGAAATGAGTAGAACCAAGAGAAAATTGTATACAGCCACAACAAGATTTTATGGTGATCAATTTTGAAGGATGTGGCTCTTTTCAACATTGAGGTGATTCAAGCCAGTTCCATTGGTTTTGTAATGTAGAGTCATCTGCATCCAGAAAGAGGACTGTGGAGATTGATTGTGGATTACAACAACACAGTATTTTCACCTTTTTTGTTGTTGTTTTTATTTGCATTTTGTTTTCTTTTTCATTTTTTCCTGTTTTGATCTGATTTTTCTTGTGCAGCATGATAATTGTAGAAAGATGTATAGAATAATTGCACATGTTTAACATATATTAGATTACTTGTCACCTGGGATAGGGGGGTGGTGATAAAAAGGGAGAAAAAGTTTGAAACACAAGATTTTGCAAGGGTGAATGTTGAAAGCTATACATGTATTTTGAAAATAAAAAGCTTTATAAAAAGACTGAACATTCCACTTTCCTCAAAGAGTGTTCATGCTTTGTATTGATCAAAAGAATGGTGATGGGAAAATAATTTTTAAGTTCAGGTTGTAATGTCTCTTTAGAGGGAAGGCAAGGTTTGATTTCCATTGTTTGCCATAGTAAATAGCAAATTTGTTACTTTATTCAAGCAAGTAAGAAATGAAAATAATATAATTTAAACATATAAGAAATAGCATACATCATTAAAAGATGAATGCACACTCACACTAGGGCCCAGTGATCTCAGTGAAATTACAACTCTCCCAGATTTAATCTAAAATAAATTTTCCCTAAATCTGTACTGTGGTTAATTCAGATTAGAAATATGATTTAGATACTGACTTAACTACATGGTAGTTTCTTTCCAGTCTCCCTCTCTAAAAAGAATATGCAACAACATGTCTTTT
Source organism: Antechinus flavipes (assembly GCF_016432865.1). NCBI lineage: Eukaryota > Metazoa > Chordata > Mammalia > Dasyuromorphia > Dasyuridae > Antechinus > Antechinus flavipes. The sequence goes on from NC_067402.1 coordinate 118,620,918, forward strand.
CTCTCAAATCTGAAAGCTAGAACATAGATTCCTCCTTCACCAGACTTATCAACTGTTTCCCTTGTATAGCCAGGGACTATTAAGTAATTAATCTCAGCCAGTGGGGAGAATATTTTGCAAACAGGCTTGAGACCTATGTATGTTTGCACACATGTACACATATATGCATGTCTAATACACACACAATAAATGTGTATTATATACATTTTACTTCAGTCTTAAACATTCTTCTGAATTCCAATTCCACATATCTAATTTTACCTCTCTATACAAATGCTATCTCAAGTTGTTAAACCTAATACATCCAAAAAAAGTGGGGCTCTGCCTCTTTCCTTAAATCTGTCCTTCCTACAAAATCCTAGTCATATCTCCAGTGCCACACCTTTAAATCTTATTGCCTCTCCTTTCAATCAGATATATCAATTCTTGTCAATTCTATTATTAATGTTTATCCCATATCTACATCCTAGTTTAGAATTTCATCCTATCTTAACTAGAGTACTATGATTGCCTCCTAATAAATGGTTTTTCTTCAATATACCTTCCATACAATTGCCAAAATTAGCTTTCTAAATCATATTACTAGCCATGTCACTCCTCTACTCAAATTTTTTCAGTAACTTATTGTCCATAGGATTTAATTCCAAGTTCCTAGCCTGATATTCAAGTTGGCTTCCATCTACCTTTCAATGTTTATATAATCTTAGTTTAAAATGAACAACAAATACAGATAAAGGAAAAGAAAAATTTGTGTTCCAGTAAAATTATGCTAAAAGTTATTCCACAAAACTGACACTCTAATTCTCATTGCACTCTACAGAACTATATAAGCTACCCTCTTTATCAAAATTTTACTGATCCTATACATCACCAGTCCACAGAGATTTCACTTCTTAAATTACATAACAATAAGCTTACTTTTTATATATGCTATACAGAATATGTGTTCCTGGACAAAGGGTACCATATTGTTTTAGTGGTTCTATTTCCACTAATAAATAGTGTCTAGCAAAAATAGGTGTTTAATGAATGTTTGTTGAGATTGTAGAATGGAATCAATCAAACTCAAGAGCTACATATTTGACATTTGAATAATGTATGTTTTTATCCTCATCTCCCTTCAACATATTTTGAAGACATGCTCAATTTTTTTGGAAGTCAGTGATTCAAAGACATAGAATGAGAAGTTTTGTGTACCAGAAATGAACAGTAAAGTTATCTGCCCTATGGCTTTATCATATAAATTCCATTCACAAAACTATATAAATTTCTGAAACTGAACTATTCCCCAGTATCATGGACTGTGGGTTGAAGGGCAAAAACCCTCTTTTTTGAGTTTTCAGGAGACCCTCCTGAAAGGAGAAAAAAGTATTTTCCTCAGGAGGAGGAGAATACTACACCTCAGAGTCACTTGACAGGTTGCCTCTCCACAAACAGGAGCAATAGTTGGTCAACTGTTGATATTTGTATTGAAGGTAAGACATGATTCTCTGCTGATTGTTCTCATCAGTCATGACTGTAGGGAGCTCAGTTAAAAACAAGACCAAAGCTGTGAGGATATAATAGCCTCTTGTGTTCTTGGGTTTGATCTTTATACTGTTGCAAATAAGATCTAAAAAGAGATGGTTGTCAAAGTGTTGGTGATTTCATTCACTTGGCACAAACTGCTTCCTGTTTCTTCCTCAAGACGCAGTGCCATTACATTTGGATTGACTTGTTCTATGTGGTGGCATTTTTTTTTAAATCTTCAACCTTGCCCAAGAGTAAAATCATCTCCATTAAATTTTCAGAGTTAATGAAAGACGAATTGTTTAGAAGAATATCGGCACTGATTTAAAATGCATATGGTACATCTTCAAAATTGTTTCCATTGGTTTCTCTTCAAATACTTTTGAAGCAGATAAGTGTGTCTAATTGTTCTGGCTCATATCCAAATTCATGTGCAGAGCTTTATTTTGTGAAGTCAATGGAACAGGGTAAAACAATGGGTCCCAGTGAACAATATTATCTCTGCTTTACAGATGACAGAACTGAGACAGAGAAGTGAAATGACACATACCATGCCACAGGATAAGGCACTGATGGGGTCAGGATTAGAACTCACTGTTTGTGTCTCCCAATTCTGAATTCTTGAAACATTTCATCAACTTTTTTGAAAGGTTTCTTGTTACATATGAAAACTCAGAAACACTATGCAACTCCCTGTGACCCCAATTTTAGAGATATTCTCAATACTCTTTGTCCATAGAGGTCAAATACCTCCAAGACTTTATAAGTTGTTATGGCCAACCTTCATCCAAAGGCCAACCTTCTGATGATGAACTACAAATGTATGTGTAATTTTTAAAAATTGCCTTTATTAAAATTATGTACAATTTGGTAAAGGCTAAGAAAAAAATGGTAGCACAAACTTAGAAACACTGGGACAATACTATTCTGGAGACAAATCATCATTCCTTAATACTTCAGTAAATATCATCAATATGGATGAAATATTTACTTGTGCAGATAGCCACCTACTTCATGCTGTGATTAAGGTTTGAGTAATATAATGAGTCCAATGTATGAGAAGAACTTAATTAATTACTAAGAGATGTGTTACCTCAAAGATAATGAAATGTTTTTCTCACAATCTTTGAGACCATAATATAAGAAGTCTTTTTAAAAATTATAGATAGTTATTTTTAAGGAGGTGATTTGCCTTTTGGTATATCAAAATCCATTTAATGGTTATCTATTCTGTAAGAGGTATAATCAGACCTTTAAAAACTATATTCTAAAATTAACAGCTGTACAACAATTCAAATTTGAATCTAAGTAAACTAAAATATAACATTGTTGCTGAACAGCATTTCATAGTTTGATTATTATGACAGTCCAGCTGGAGTTCAAATTCCTCTCTTCTTTTCCTGAACTCCTATAGCACTTATTGTCTTCATCACTTATTTTGACATTCAATCATATCCTATTGTGTGTTATTACTTAACTATTTTCTAAAACTAGAATATGTCTAATCAAAGGTATTGAATATTCTTTGGAGGTAAAGATTGTCCTATACTTCTCTTGTATTACCATGCTATTTTTAATTGGCTACTATAATTACACAAATTAAAAATAAAAGACTGTATCCTAAGAAAGAACTGGTAAATAGAATATAGAATGATTTAACCTAAACATACATACACACACACACACACACACACACACACACAAACACATTCAAACTAACTGAAAAATTCCAGTGGCAGAGCCAAGATGATAGAGTGAAGGCAGGAAGCTGCTGGAGCTCTCCCAGTTTCCCTTGAAAACCATATGAAACCAAACCTTTAAAAAGTGTGATGGAATAAAATCAGTCTCCAGCTTAAGATAGGTTGGAAGGACTTCAAGAAAAGGCCTTCTTAGGGGTGAAAGGGGTGCTCACCCAGCTCAGACAGAGTCTGAGAAAGTCATTGAGACGGTATTAAACAAGGCACATCAACAACTAAGACTTTCAATCCTAGCTAAGTAGCAGAGGAGACCAATGAGGCAGCCTTTAGTCCTAGTGCAGAAGGCAAATTGTAAGAAACCAGGCTGTTTCCAGGAAAGAGCAGGTAAAGCTATCCCCTGCTATATGCAAGACACCAAAAGGTCTCTGTGCTCAAAGTCAACTCAGAGCTGCACAGGAATCTTGGGACTGTGGCCCCTTTACCCTAGGAGCAGAGCTTGATTATAAAGATTGAAAAAAAGAAACACAATGATCAAGAAATAGAAGAGAACCTTGACCATAGAAAGCTATTATGGGGACAGGAAAGACCAAAACAGCAATTCAGAGGAGGACAAAATACCCATATGGGAAATCTCAAAGAATGAAATGAATTGGTCTCAAGCTCAAAGAGACTTCTTGCAAGTGCACACACACACACACACACACACACATACACACACACACACACATGCACACACACACACACACACACATGCAAATAATAGAGGCAGCAGGAAAAAATGAGAAAAGACAAGAGAAGTATGCAAGAGTGGGCATCTTGGAAAAAGAAGGAAATTCCTTAAAAAATACGATTGGCCTAAAACAAAAAAGAAAAATATTCTTTAAAAAACACAGAAGGACAATGAAAAAAAAAATCCACCAAAGAAAACAGCATCTTGAAAAATAGAATTAATTTAAAAAGAGATACAAAAGATAACTGAAGAAAATAACACATTGAATAAAAGAACAGGGCAAATGGAAGGTAATAACTCTACAAGATGTCATTCAAAGAAATGTTTAAAAATGAAAAAAATAGGAAAAATGTAAGATGCCTCATTGGAAAAACAGCTAACATGGAAAATAGATCTAGGAGAGAATATTAAAAATCATTGATCTATCTGAAGGCCGTGACCAAAAAAAGAGTCTGGATAACACTCTTCAAGAAATCATCAAGGGGGGAATTTCTAGAATATCCCCCCCCCAAATATTCTAGAAACAGAGGGGGAAATACCCATAGAAAGAATCTATTGATAACCTCTGGAAAGAGATCCCACAAGAAAAACCCCAATGAACACTGTTGTGAAACCCAGAAGCATAATCTCAAGGAAAAAATATTGAAAGCTGCCAGACTTATCAAGGAGCAACAATCAAGATTACCCAGGATCTGACAACTTCTACAATAAAGGATCAGAGGGCATGGGATACCATATTCCAGAAGGCAAAAAACCTGGAGTTACAATCAAGAATCTACTACCCAGAGAGACTCAGCATCATCTTTCAGGGGAGGTGATGGATCTTCAATGAAGTAAGAGTCAGTCAGTCATTTGAATTAACAACAACAACAACAACAAAAATTAAAGAGAAAAGTTGATTTTCAAACACAGGAGTATAAAAAGGTAAAGGTAAATGGGGAGGGGGGGGCGGGGAAGGGGGAGATATATGTGCAATTTAAAAGTTAAACTGTTTACATCCCTAGATGAGAAAATGGTATCTGTATATCTTGAAAACTGTATCTTGGGGGGAGGGGCAGTTAGAGGGTCATATATGGATGAAGGGTGTGGATTCTGATAATATTAAAAAAAAAAAAAAACATCAAGGGGTAAAGAAAGGACTGTTCTGGAAGAAGAGGAAAGGGGAGATAAAGTGGAAAAAATTAGAACACTTGAAGAGGCAAAAACAGATCTATTACAATAGAGGGAAAAAGGAATGATTGAAGTTTAATCTCACCAGTTTTGGCTCAAAGAGGTAATAATGTAATCATTTAGTTGGGTATGGAAAATTTTCTTACCATATACAGAAGTAGCAGGAAAAAGGTGAAAGAAAAAGGAGAGGCTGGATAGAAGAAAGTAGAAACAGTAGGAGAAAGGGGTAAAAGAAGGGGGAAGGGATGATAGAAAATAGGGCAGGTAGTTTGTACTGTGAGTTAAAAACAAAACACTACTAAGGAGGAACAGGTAGGAAAGAGAAATAAGTAAATACAGGGGGTGAATAAAGGATAGAGCAAAATATAAACTGTTAATCATAGTGTGAATAGGATAAACTCTCCCACAAAAAAAAGGCAAATTGCTTCATCAATTAAAAAACAGAATACTACATTGTTTACAAGAAATATTTGAGTTTCTAAAGAAAAAAATCAGAGCTAAACAAAAAATTTGATCTCCAACTATAGTACTCAAGAAAGTAGAAAAAGGCAAAAAGAACCCTTGAGAACTGTATTTGTTATGTTATTTTATTTTTTTTTTACTGGAAAACAATATTTTTCCATAATCTTATTTGCTTTTATTTTTATTGAAATTTCTTACTTAAATTTATTTATTTGATATTTGTTTTCAGTTACATTGAAAATAATTATTTACATTTGTTTTTAAGATTTTTGAATTCTAAGTCCTTTCTCTTATCCCCAGACATATTTAAAAACATGTGTAATTATGCATAATATTTTCATAAAAATCAAGTTCTCCCATCCTACTGAAATAAGATTTAAAAAGAGATGGTTATCAAAGTGTCGGTTCACCCTAATGAAAATAAAAACCCTCAAGAAAAATTAAGTTAAAAATAAAGAGAGAAATCAAGAGTAATAGAGAATGCTTCAATCTACATTCAGATTATGTCAGTTCTTTTTCTTGGTATGGATAGGATTTTTCATCATAAATGCTTCAGAGTAGATGTGGATAATTGTACTACTGGGAATGACAGTCATTTACAGCTGGTCATCCTAAAACTCTGCTATAATTTTGTACACAGTATATTTAATTTTGATCATGGAGGACTTTCCAGGTTTTTTTTTTTTTTTCCTTCTTCCTGAGAGTATCCTATTCATCTTTTCCCAGAGAACAATAATAATCCATCAAAGAAACTTGCTTCAAAAATTATTTCATAATTACTATTTTTAATTGTATTTATTCTCTCTCTCCTTTCATTCCATCCTTCTTCAAAAGTGTTTTGCTATTGACCATTCCCTCACCCAATATTTCCTCTCTTTTATCACCCTCCCGCCCATCCCACATCCCATTCATCTCCTCTTCCTCTGTAGGGTGAGATAAATTTCTATATCCCTATTGAATGATTATTTCCTATTTGAACCAATTCTGATGAGAGTTTCACTTACTTATCTCTTATCCTCTACTGTAAAATCTTTTTCTTGCCTCTTTTTTTATGACAGATAATTTTTTATATTAATTTAAACAAAAGAAATATGTAAATACAAGGACAATGCAATACAATCTTATGTTTATAATATCAAGGAGATGACTAAAATAGTTCTGGAGTCAGATTTATTAGCAGTTACTATAGTCTCATGAATATATATGTAAAATACATGAATGACAAGACAAAAAAAAATATAAGGATTGTGTTTGACTGAATTACTTAAACAGACTTTTTTCATACTGATTCTAAATTCTTTGAATATTTGTATAATTTATTATTTTGAATATTGTTATTTTTTAATCTCTCTCAAATAATATAAATATAAAAAACCCAAACAATTACAATGTTAAAGTAGGGGAAAAGCAAAATTATAATGAATAATTATTAAATTTTCAAAAATTTCAAAAGAAAAAAAACAAAAAACCTTTTTCTGTATATGTACTAAATTGTCCAGTCATGTAGAATTCTTGTGGTTGCTTGTTTTTGATAAAGATACTAGAACAGTTTGCATTTGCTTCTTCAACTGATTTTATAGATATGAAACTGAGACAAGCAGGTTAAGTGATATCCCTAGGATCACACAGCTATGTTTTAAGGCCAGATTTGAATTTAGGAAGATGACTTCTGACTCCATGCCCAGAACTCTATTCCCTGTGTTACCTAAGTGTCCCATTACCTGAATGCAAGTTGTCTTAGACACATAGAGCTCTCCCACTTTGACCTGTGGTCCTTTCATAACAACCATATGTAATAGGCTGAGGCTTGAGTTGATGCACTGAGGTCCCAAGCATGTGAGGCTAAATGGTAATTGGATGATAATCTATTAATCTACTAATATGCTTGGAGAAAGAATGGCCCCCGCCCACTCTTTGTGTAAGTCCTGATGTGTTGTATAGTAAATGATGATTTTGGTGGGTGGAAGCAGGGGAGGGGAAAAGGAAGCAGAAAGAGAGACTGCTGGCTGGTGTCTTGTCATAGCTGCTCACATTGCTATCATGACTCCCCTTCACCTCCAATTTCCCTTTCACCTGCAATCCCCCTTCACCTCTGCTGGCTGGCTTCCTGTCGCAGCTGCCCCTATTGATATGGCAATCCCCCTTCATCTCAAAAAAGAATAAAGATTGAAGATTTTTCCCTTAACCTGAATTCCTGACTCTGGCTGATTTTAAATACATGGTCATCACATTTGGCGCCCAAGTGTGGGAGCCAAGCACACTACTTTCACTAAAGAAGTCTCTGGTGACCAGGAATTTAGGTGAGCATAATAGACAAACAGGGAACTTATTTTCTTAAAGACTAAACTAGTAACCATTTTTGGCTGAAATGGGACAGATGCTAGCTAAAGATTCTCCATCCCCCACCCCAACTCCCCAACCCCCACAGGGAGTTCTATAGAGTAGCTCTATAGAAAGCATGCTTAAGCTGATAGAAGATCAAGGGCTATTTATAACTTGGGAACAGACAGCTAGACTTCTAGGTACATTAAAACACACTTCCCCTTGGTTCTTAGAGGGAGAGCAAATCTCTCCAGATAACTGGACATTAATTGGGCAACAGCTCTCTACATATTACAATGAAAATAGTCCTCATTCAATTTGCATCGAGGCATTCTATTAATACAATATAATACAGTTGGCCTTAAGAAATCAGATAAGCTATGGAAGAAAGGGAAAAAGTTCTAGGAATAGCCAAATGGGGAAGCCTGAGATAAAGGAGGAAGACAAAGAACAGATTAATGACCATTTCCCCACAGGGCATGGAGACTTAAGTGAGGTGCAAGGGTGTGGTGAATCTGAGGCAGCTTCAGCCCCACCTAAGGAGCAGGTAATTGACTCTCCTCCATCAACTCCACCTCCCAGGATGGAGGGAAGAGGGATGGTGGGGCCGGGCAGTGACAGCACCAGCACCTCCCTGCCAACATCCAGCCCTTCCTATGACTAGATTGCAAAAGGGACTAATTAAGGCCAAAGTGGAAGGGAGAGATGTAATGGAACTTCAACACCACATTTTTCCTGTAATTCAACAGTTTAATTCTTCAGGTCAAGAAAGTAGAAAATACACTCCTTTTGATATAGAAATCCTCAAAGACCTGAAAAAGGCCTGCACTCTTTATGAGGCTGCATAAGCTTATGTTAAGATGTTATTACAGAATTTGGCTTTTGAAATCTTGACCCCTAATGACTGCTATAGATGTCATAGCAAGGATGTGCCTAGAACCTGGACAAAACTACTTGTGGCTTTCTGAATACAGTGAGCTCTGTAGGATACAAGCCCAACAAAATAGTCAAAGTGGAGTTCATGCTGCAATCACCTGTAACCTACTAACAGGTGTAGGTCCTTATGCAGATGTCACAGTACAGATTAATTATTCCATAGCAGCATATGAGCAAATTGCTTCTAATGCTATCAAAGAGTGGGTTTCTCGCCACAATAAAGATGACAAGGGTGAGGCCTTCACAAAAATAGCACAAGGGCCAAATGAACCCTTTGCTGACTTTGTGGGATGTTTGCACACCGCTATTACAAGAACAAATGGGGAAAATGCAGTAACAGACATTTTAATAAGGCAACTTGCTAAGGAAAATGCTAATGAGGTTGGCAGAAGAATTATACTAGGACTGCACCAGGATGCTCCTTTAGAGGAGCTCATAAGACGCTGTGCCACAGTGGGCACAAATGCCTTTTATAGCCAGGCTATGATGCAGACTTCCCAAAATCCAAACATGGGAAGACAGAGTCCCTTCTGGCAAGGGACTTCCAGAGAGACTCGTAGATGCTTTCAGTGTGGAAAAGTAGGGCATCTGAAAGCTCAATGTTGGTATAGAGATAGAATGAGAAAACAGGGTGGGAGAACAAGACCCAATACCCCATGTCCAAAATGCAACAGAGCTTCCATTGGACCTCAGAATGTAGACAGATTCAGAGAAATGGGATGAGGGGCCCAGTCCGAGGGACCAAGGCAAAAAACACTTGGGGCATGATGTCAGCCAATGGTTCACCCAGAGAGTGCCTACAAGTCCAGTACCCAGACATGACCAATCAGCCAGAAAGCCATATGATAGGCGAAGGGGATTACACAATCAGCCAGGAAGCAACCTGATGGTAGAAAGGAATTACAATTGGGGAGAATAGAGCTGTATGCAGCTGGGACAACTGAGATACCCCCTGGAGAGGTGAAATCTGTTCCTCTCCAGCCTATGGATCCCTTGCCTCCAGGCACAGTAGGCTTGACCATTTCTCCTCCTTTTATACGTACAAAACAGTGTCCATCCACACACTGATGTGGGAAACTGGGGATGTATAGATAATATCCCAGTCACTAATACAGGTAGACAATGTGTGACTTATCACCCAGGAGAAGTAGTAGCATCAGATTTACTCATACAGAATCCTAATAAGCAACCTGGTGATAGACATCCAGATTCTGACTCCAGACCACAAAATCCAGGAATATACTAGACAGCAGCTGTAACAGCTGACCGACCTATGCTCACGATCTATATAAATGGCCTACCATTGGAAGGATTGGTAGACACAGGTGCAGATTGTACAGTCATTAGAGGTGCCAATTGGCCCAGTCACTGGCCAAAGATTAAGGCAGACACCTACATGTCTGGAGTAGGAGGATTAATAGCAGCTGAAGTTAGTGCTGCTCCTATGAGATGGACTTTTGAAGGCAAAACAGGAGTTTTTACTCCTTTTATAGTTGAAAAAATCTCCATCAATCTGTGGGGAAGAGACATTTTACAGCAATTAGGGTTAAAAATGAGTACTTCGGTTTTTTTAAGCAGGGCTACTGTTGAATGCCTGCCAACACTTTCACCTGTTCCTATACAATGGAAAACTGATACACCAGTGTGGATAGGACAGTGGCCCTTAGGTAGCAATAAAATTCAGTCCTTATTAGATATAGTACAGGAGCAGGTTGAACAAGGGCACTTTCAACCTTCTCTAAGTCCTTTGAATTCCCCTGTGTTTGTTGTAAAAAAGAAACCTGGAAAATGGAGGATGTTGACTGATTTAAGAAAAGTGAATGAACAGATGGAACCTATGGGAACTCTTCAGCCTGGACTTCAATCCCCTACTCAATTGCCTAGAGAATGGCCTCTTTAGGTCATAGATATTAAGGATTGTTTCTATTCTATCCCTCTGGATAAGGAGGATATTAAAAGATTTGCCTTTTCAGTGTCCAGTGTTAACTTAGCTGAGCCTTATAAAAGATATGAATGGACAGTTTTGCCACAGGGAAAGAAAAACAGCCCCACTGTGTGTCAAGTGTATGTTGCTGCTGCTTTTGCTCCAGTAAGAAAAGTATTTCCAAAAGTTATGCTATTACATTATATGGGGATATACATTGGGATGTGCACCTGAGGAACAAATGCTAGAAGCATGTCTACAAAAGACCATAGAAATACTAAGATACTACAAATTGTACATAGCTGAAGAAAAAATTCAAAGACATGCTCCTTTTCAATATTTAGGATATGAAGTATACCTAAGGTGCTTACAGTACAAAAACTGTCCTTAAAAACAGAGAAGCTAAACACCTTAAGTGATTTTCAGAAATTGATAGGAGATATCCAATGGATGTGACCAGTGTTAAGCTTGACTACCTTTCAGTTACAACCATTATATGACATTTTAAGGGGAGACAGTGCTTTAAATTCACCATGCCAGCTTACAAAAGAAGCTCAAGAGGTTTTGAGAAAAGTTGAACTGGCTTTATGCACTGTGGGTGAAAGAGTCACTCAAAAACACTTGGAAATATCAGTTTTTGCCACACAAGAGGCACCCACAGCAGTCCTTCATCAAGAAGACAGTGTGATAGAGTGGGTGAACCTCCTGGCACAACCAGAACAAAACCTTACTCCTTACCCAGTGCTTGTGGCTAGAATTTTATTAAAGGCCATTAAGCAAGTTGTACAATTATCTGGGACAAGACCTGACAAGATACACCTTTTACACCAATACACAAATTAATGTATGCTGTGAGACCATCCCAGAGTGGCAAATTTTATTAGCCATGGCTCCAAATTTTACAAATGGGTCTCCATTAAAGATGATAACCAGACTTTTACATAATTGGTGATGGATTCTTGAAGAAAAAGTTTCTAAAGTTCCTCTTAAAGGACCAACTATCTTTACAGATGCATCCAAACAAAATATTTGTGCTGTATACTCTCATGACTTAACTATAAAGAGAGTAGTCAGAACTCCTTTTCAGTCCACTCAGCAGAATGAATTATATGCGATCATGCTAGCTCTCATTTATTACCCAGGAGACATAAATATAATATCTGATTCAGCCTATTCAGGAGGTGTGGAACAAAGAATTGCCATAACCCAAATAAAATTTGTATCCTCTAATATATATCAGCTCTTTAAGAAACCTCAAGAGCAAGTGAGAAAGCATCCAGGTAAGATTTATATTTTACATGTCTACTCTCATAGTGGACTTTCAGGTCCCATTTTTGATGGTAATTCAAAGGCAGATAGCCTTCTAACTCTGTTGGTCAATACTCCTTCATTCCAAGAAGCCCAAGAATCTCATCTAAATATCATCAGGCTGCTTGAGCTTTATGTTTACAATTTGGAATAACAAGAGAGGAAGCTAGGAGCATAGTAAAAGCCTATATGGCTTGCCTTCCTTTCAACACTCCTACACTGCCTCCAGGGAAGAACCTTCATTGTTTGAGACCCAGTGAAATCTGGCAAATGGATGTGACCCATTATAAATCTTTTGGCCATCTGTCTTTTATCCACATTGTATTAGACACTTTTTTTCAGGATTCACTTTTGCAATACCAGCAGCAAAAGAGACAGCCCAAGTGGTCACTGAATTCCTCACACAAGCATTTGCTATTATGGGTGTGCCACAAGCCATAAAAACAGACAATGGTCCTGTATATATCTCCAAATATTTTGCACACTTTTGTACACTTTGTGTGTAATATTTTACACACCACTGTCATACCTTTTAATCCTCAAGGACAGGCAATAATAGAGAGGAGAAACAGACATTAAGACGCTTCTCCAAAAACAAAAGAAAGGGGGAGCCACAGGTAACCCTAGAGAATTACTAAGTCTAGCACTTTATACTATTAACTTCTTGATTTTTGACAAAGATGCACTGGCTCTGGCAGACAGGTTTTATAACCCACCGGAAGGGCAGTGTCCAGTGCAAGCAGCTCCACTATCTTTAGATAATCGCAGGTGATGTGGAGAGACCCAGAAAGTGGTGAATGGAAGGGACCAGATAGGCTAACTGCTTGGGAGAGAGGGTTTGCTTGTATCTCTACAGGTGGAGAAGGAATCAGATGGGTGTCAATGAGCTGTATTCGCCTTGTCCATCGCAGAGAGATGGAGCAGAGCCTTGAAATGAAGGAGAAGACCCAAGAAATATCAGGTGGTTCTGTTGCTGATTGTGCTCATTGAAAGAGCGTGGCAGTTATGGCATTTGACTCATAGACATAGAAAATTGTTGGACTTCAAAACCCTCAGGAATCACTGGATTCTCTGAGACATGATAAGATTGTTGTAGGACTTGAAAACCCTCAGGAATCACTGGATTCTCTGAGACATGATAAGATTGTTGTAGGACTTGAAAACCCTCAGGAATCACTGGATTCTCTGAGACATGATAAGATTGTTGTAGGACTTGAAAACTCTCAGAAATCATTGGATTCTCTGAGACATGATAAGATTGTTGTAGGATTTGAAAACCCGCAGGAATCATTGGATTTTGTGAGAAATGATAAGATTCTTACAGCACTTCAAAATCTGCTGGAATCATTGGATTCCCTAACACATAAAAAGACTTTTGCAGGACTTCAAAAACTTAAGGGGATCATTGGATTCCCTCATATGTGAAGCAATGGACAATAAATTGGTTTTGGACTATCTCTTGGCTGCTGAAGAAGGCGTATGTGGGATTGTTGTTTACATATCCTCCTTCTAGGACTTCTGGCAATCTTTTATAATATCATGTTGGTTTATATTGTTTGTTATACTGCTACTTGAGTGTACAATTCATGTTTGTTACACCACATTGAGCCTGCACTGGTCGTGGGGAGGGTCATCACTAATAGCCTCTGTGTTTTTGATATGTGCTTGTGTAATACTTCACATGCTGATGGGTTTGTGCATAAGACCTTTCAGTCCAGAAACCCGCTAGCAATCCCTACTTCCCTTTGGTGCTTTTCATCTCCCTTCCTGAGATGTCAGGGAGGGCGTGATCATCTCCTTTTTAGTGCTTTCACCTCCCTTCCTGAGAAGTCAGAGAGGGCATGATCATCTCCCCTTGAGGGCTCTGACCTCCCTGAGAAGTCAGGGATGGTATGATCACCTGTGTTCTAAAACAAAAGAAAGCAGGAGATACAATGGGATGAGGCTTGAGTTGATGCACTGAGGTCCCAAGCACATGAGGCTAAATAGTAATTGGACCATACTCTATTAATATATATGCTTGGAGAAAGAATGGCCCCCGCCCACTCTTTGTGCAAGTCCTGATGTGTTGTATAGGAAATGACGATTTTAGTGTGTGGAGGCAGGGGAGTGGAAAGGGAAGCAAAAAGGGAGACTGCTGGCTCACAGCTCACATTGCTGTTACAATCCCCCTTCACCTCCAATCCCCTTTCACCTCTGTTAGCTGGCTTCCTGTCGCAGCTGCCCATATTGCTATCACAATCCTTCTTCACCTCTACTAAGAATAAAGATTGAAGATTTTCCCCTTAACCTGAATTCCTGACTCCAGCTGATTTTAAATACATGGTCATCACAACCATAGACTTCAGGTCAAGAGAAACTATATTCTCATTACAAATAAGTTAAAATAAGTTAAAATAAAATATATTTAAAATAACCTTTAAGAACAGCAACACTTAATGCTCATGAAAAAAGAGAGACAGGGGCAGAGAGGGATAAAGGGAAAGGCAAAGACAGAGAGAGATTCTAGCAGCATAGTTGGGAGTAACTAGTTTCATTATTATGCAAGAAAAATTACACTTCCCAATAGAAATATTGGTAAGTAGTAGCCCTCTCAATCACATATTTAAGTTATATTTGCTAGAGATGTTCTTATAGGTATGTTTTCTAATGAGTGAGCTAAGCTTGTGAACACTGATTAAAGATATTAAGTAAGATTCTAGTTGTATTAATAATCTATGAATTTTTTAACATGAGCCAAGTAACTCATTATTGGTTAAAACCTCTTCATCCTCTAAGATTCCATCTGAGTATACCACTCCACCTCATCATTAGCCTTTATTCCTCAGACTGGAGGGTGAACACATGAATTTCAAAATTTCCATTTAAGGAGGTAATTAGGCTCAGAATATTTCATTTCTTATCTAATTTTATTGCTCTAGAACTTTTCTGACTGAGTTCTCCAGCTTGCCACTTTCCACCCCTTACTGAGTACTATCCCCTGCCTTTTTGTGTGTACAATCTTCCCCCATTATAGTGTAAGCAACTTAAGAACAATGACTTTTTTCTTCATATTTGTGGTTCTCTGCATCTTGATATATATTTTTTGCCTGACTGACTTTCTGCATGTAAAGTTAAAGATTTAGAAGTGAAAGTCATCTTAGAGATGATTCTACATCATTTTACAAATAAGGAAAAAGAAATCCAAGAACATTAGAGAATTTTCCAAAAGTCACGAAAACTAAGTGATAGAATGAGGATTTCAATCCTGGATTTATAATCTATTTTCTCAGACTCCAAACCCCAAATTCTTTCTACTTTATCATGTGATCTCAAGTAATGGGAATAAAAGGTAAAGAACTTTAAAAAATCAGAATAAAAATGTAGCAATTAAAAAGAAAAATACATATATAAAATAACCCAGAAAGGGGTATATAGATTATGGATAATACAAAATCTGTTTCAAAAATAATGTAATGAGTGGATAAATGGATTCTAAGCGATAAGTTAAAGGGTTTGAAGAACAATATTGGATTCTAAGTGATCAGTTAAAGGATTTGAAGAACAATATTAATGGCAATTTCTTTTGAATTACCAATATGTATTGTATATATACATATTTTGTAGATATGTATATATATATATAAAACATATATTACACATATACATCTTTCTATTAATTTATTATATAATGTAATCCAAAATGTTAATACAATTTTAAGCAATTAAAGCTTTAAAATAATAATAAGACTTTTGGTTAACTATAGATATATATGCAGTGATACCTATATCTACCTCATATATACTTGTGTATATATATATATATATATGTGTGTGTGTGTGTATAATGCACACAGATACATATATGTCAAGAAATTGTGTGTTTATGTATATATGCATGTGTTTCTTTACATATATATGTATACATACATGTTTACATATATACATATTTGTGCATTTAATTTACCATGTTTATATATCAGTTTCTTTACTTGACTAAATTGTGATAGTTGTTAAAACTGAGAAGATCTCAAGCAAATAATGAACATTACTTTGGGGAACTTTAAAAACCTAATTGAGACAGTAAAAAATTTAAAATGTGATTTAAAAAAATGAAAGAGAATGCTTTTAAATTTTATAGGGGAATGGGAAGGCAATAATCAGAATAGGCTGGGAATAATCAGGATTATAATAATAATAATCAGGATTACTGTTTCAGAGAAATGGAATCTGTCCTTGATCTTAAAGGGAAAAAAAGACATTGTAATTCAATTTATAAGAGCAATTTAGGCCTTTACCCAACAGCTTCCTTACAAAACAAAGGGAAATTCAAAAAATATTTTTCAAAAATTATGTTTTCCATTTCACTGATAAGGAAAATATTGATGAGTATATAGAGATATATAGAGGTATAGAGAGACTGACTAATTTGCTGAGAATTACACGAAAGTATACCCAGGTTAAAATTTGGGGTGTGGGGGGAGAGAAAGTCAAGAGATATTTTCAATATTGTTGTTTATAATCTTCTTGTTTTCCAGTACTGTGCTCCCATTACTCTGAGTTAGTTGTGAGAAAAGACTTGCCAGATTCCAGAAAAGTTATTTGTTTAATTTGGATTGCTTTCTTTTTCATTCTATTGTGCATTTGTTTTACTGGTTTACCTTATTTGTTGTACTCTATGATGATTCTGAAATTACTTAAAATATATGAACATAAAAATGGTTGATTTAAAATGTGGAATTTGGCAAGAGATTTGTACATAACATCCTATAATTACTTTTAGCACAGTATTCTTTCCCATGAATTTTTATTAGGAAAAAATTGCCTAGTATGTAATTATTTCATGAATGAATACTTTTCTTTTTTTAACTTATCAGTAAATATATTTATAACTTATGGATTAAGAAAATTGTTCTGATCAGCTGAGACTATAATGCATTTTGTAAATGTTGTGTAAAACATAGTCAAGGCTTTTCTGGTCTCGAGAGTAAATCACGTGCATTTATTTCAAACAACTGTAATTATGCTTACCAATAGTCTGAACGACCTCCCAGGGAGATTTTTTAGTTTTGCTATGAAAAACATTTGTAATTTTTTTCATATTATTCACATATTTTTAAAAGGCCAAAGAAATCATTAAACTACTAATCTATGTTTAAATATGAATGAAACATGCTTTCCATCCTTCCATTTCTATAATTTACTTCCTTTCAAAAGAAGAGTAAAAAAGAGACTACAAATACAATTTGGCAACCCTGAAGAAAAGTAGATTAAATGCCTTTTGGATTCCTGTTATAGCAGGGTATTAGAAGAAAAATTCTGGAAAGTAATTACTGTTAGGATTAGGAAAAGTGACTTTTCTTGACTTTCCCAAAAATATATTGTTTTGTTAACATTAAAAATTATTACTATTTATTATTCTGAACATGAGCCAGCAAGCATTAATGTTTCCATATATAAAGAAGAAAATAAAGGACTTTTATGAAACTGTGAATCTTGTTATGAACAGTTATATATAGATACACACACACACACACACACACACACACTGTATTCATTGCAATAGTGACAAAGTCATATCACTATACTTTGTTGCCCTCTGAAATTCTGATTTCTTTGGTGCTTTTTATTTAAATCTATCATATGGAATTTTTTGTTTTCTTCCTTTTAAGCTACATTTTGGCATCATTATTATCAGTCCTTCTATTACCCTCAATCCCTACTTCCCATTCTTTTCCCCCAAATAAAACTTTCCGTTGTAATAAACCTCATAATCAAACAAATGAAATACCCACATTAGAAAACTATCTGTCTCATTTTGAATACCTATTCAATCTCCTCTACTGAGAGGTAAAAAGTATCCGTCATCATTATTCTTTTGGATTCCTGTTCAAAGAATTGATAAAAATCTTGGTCTTTCAAAGTCTTATGTCTTTATAATGTTTTACGTAATGCATAATTTGTTTCCCTGGTTCTATTCAGTACCCTGATATGTTGGTTCATATAAACCATCATAATTTTCTCTGAATTTATTTTTATTATTTATTGCTCAGTAATATGCCATTGGGGCAAGCTTTTCAGTCCCATAGTCAGACTTCTTTCTGAGTTCAAATGTGGCCACAGACACTTACTAATTGTATAACCAAGGATAAGTCACCTAACAAGATCTCAGTTTCTTCATCTATAAAATGAGCTATAGGAGGAAATCATAAACCACTCCACTATCTCTGCCAAGAACACTACCAATGGGGTCACAAAGATTTGGACACAACTAAAAACAAGTGAACAACAACAAACTATTCCATTAATATATGTCATAATTTGTTTAGACATTTCCCAATTGATAGATAATTTATCTTTGTTCTATGATGCTCAAATCTTTGCAAGTTTCAAAAAAAGTTATGATTATATTTGGATAAATGTCATTTTTCCTCTCTTTGATTTCTTTCAGGCACATGCCAAGTAGAAATCTTTGATTTAAAGGGACTGCATAGGTCAATGATTTATTCCATATATTTCCCAATAATTTTTTGAGAACAGATAGACCGATTCATAGCTTGATAAATAAAATGGTGCACTAGTGAAACTGTCTTGTTGCAATCCTTCTGATATAATTATTTCTCTTTTTTTTATCTTTGTCAAAGTGATTAGAAAAATGGAATGTGAAATGGAACTATAAATTTAACTATAATTAACATTTTTATCATAAATGAGTTAGAACATCTTTTTTCATCTATCTGTTGATAGTAAACATTTTGTCCTCTGAGAAATCCCTGTAACTATTTTTCTTTTAGAAAATGGCTATTAGTGGATTGATGGCTGAATAGATGAACATATATGCATTGTGAGTCTTGAATATTAAACATTGATCAGGAAAAGTTTGCTGAAAGTATTTTCCCATATGATAATTGCATTCTAATTTAGAGGGCATTAGGTTTATTTGTGCAAGAGCTTTTACTCTCCAAATAATAATGATAAAACCTATCCTATTTTCTTTAACTCTTTCTATCCCTTATAATTTTAGATATATTATCTAAGGCAAAATTTAACAACAAAAACATTTTCTTCTTTTGTAATTTAAAATAGGCCATTATGATCATGTTTGTTTTAGAGAATGAATTTCAAAGAATCTGTTTTGTTTTGTTTTGTTTTGTTTTCCAATATTTACATTTAATACTAAAATTAATTGTACTCTGAACACATAATGAACCATAACTGTAAATAGATATAGTCATTTTTTTCTTTTGAAAATTCATTCATGATTAGTTTACATTTTTGTGAAATGTTATTATTTAAATGACCTACTTGTTTTCTTGTATTAGATTTTATTTCTGGAAGTAATAATTTGTTGTTTTTATACACCATTAGACAAAATAATTTATTTTACTTCTGTTTATCTTTTGTGATTTATTTTCTTTTTTGATACTGGAAATTTAGTTTGCTGCTGTTTTGTAAATCTTTGATTAACAGATTATTGAATGTAATTTTTAAACCATTAGCAATTTTATTAATCAATTCATCTTTTTTGCTTTTGATTTTGTTAATCCTTTTTTTCAGGATTTGTATTTTGTACTTTTTTTTTTCTTTTTAAAAAAAATCCATTTATTCTCAATTTTTTTTTGTTTTTAGTTGCATACACAATTTATTATTCTGCTCAGCTTCATTTTTTATTGAAAATGCAAAAATATAAATTTCACCATAAAATCAATGGAGAAAGGAAGAATTAATGAAAAACATTAGGGATAAATAGTATCAACAGATGCCAATTAGAAATTCTGATTATATTTTTACACAAAGAAAAGAAATACAACCAGTAGAAAGAAAAAAGAAAACAAGGTAAAATATCTCTGATAAGACTTCATTTCTCAAACATAGAATTGAGTCAAATTTATAAGAGTACAAGTAATTCACCAATGCACAAATGGTCAAAGGATATGATCAAACATTTTCAGAAAAGAAGCCAAAGCTATCTATCACCATATAAAAAAAAAAAAAATTCTAAATCACCAGTGAGAAATTAACATTAAAACAATTCTGAAGTACTATTTCACACATGTAAGTTTAGCAGATATAACAGAAAAGGAAAATGATAAATAGTGGAAAATGTGGGGAAATTGTGACACTAATGCATTATTGGTAGAATTGTGAATTGATCTAACTATTCCATACAGCAATTTGAAACTATGTCTAAAGGGCCATAAAACTTTGTATACAGTTTGATTTAGAAATATCACAACTAAGTTTGCATTCCAAAAAGATCAATGATAAAGATAAAAAGACCTATTTTTGCAAAACACTTATAACAGCTTTTCTTGTGATGGCAAGAAATTGAAAATAGAGGGGATGACCATCAATTGGGAAATGTCTGAATAAGTTGTGATATATGATTGTGATAGAATATTATTAAATTGCTCAACATATCTCTGTATATAGTAGTATTACTTTAATTCTGACTGTATGAAAAGTGTTTTGTAATTGTATTCATATAATCCCTGGATTTGTCATGGCAGGTAGACTCCCAAGTATTTTATATTTTATACCATTATTTTATTTATTTGTTCATTTGTTTTAGGATTCTGTTTTTTAATCCACTCTATTTGTTTCCATCTTATGTGAGAATTCATCCCATTCCCATCCACAGTTATGATTACTAATTATATATTTCCCTCATCTTATTTTCTCCCCTGTATATACCTTTGTTCTCTCTTTTCACCCTGTCCTTTTTTTTAACTACCTTACCCACTACCTTATCTTCCATCACCCCTTCCCCCATTCTATTACCTTTTTCTCTAGTGTTTCTGTCCTACCTTCTATCCTATCTCTTCCTTTTCTTTTCCTCTTTCTCCTACAACTTCTTAATAGCATTAGATAAATTCCCATATCCAACTCAATGATTAAATTATTTCCTCTTAGAGCCCAAGCTGATGAGATGAAACTTCAGACAATGCTCATCCCCTTCTCTTTATTCCCTCAATTGTAATAGGTCTTTAGAGCCTCTTCACATGAGCTAATTATCCCATTATACCTCTCCTTTCCCCTTTTTTCCACCTCTTGATGTTTTTTCCTTTGATGTCATTACATCAGAGTCCATTAACAACCATATCCTTACTCCATGTCTGCCCCAGTATCAGATACAGTTCTTAAGAAATGCAGCTATCTTTTCCTATCTAGGGATATAAACAGTTTAACCATATATATTTCCCCCTATTTAATTTTCTATGGTTCTCTTGAATCCTGTGTTTGTAGATTACATTTCCTATTCAGTTCTGTTTTTTCCAATAGAAATGATTGAAAGTCTCTTACTTCATAGAGTGTCTAACTCCTCCCCTGAAAGATGATGCTGAGTCTTGCTGGGTACTTAATTTTTGGTGGTAACCCCATGTCCTTTGCCTTCCCTGATTATGGTATTCCAGGCCCTCTGATCCTTTATTATAGAAGCTGTCAGATTCTGGGTAATCTTGACTGTTGCTCCTTGATATTTGAATTGTTTTTGTCTGGCAGCTTGCAGTATTTTTTCTCTGAGATGATAGTTTTGGAGTTTCACAACAATCTTCTTTGTAGTTTTCCTTGTGGGATCTCTTTGCAGAAGTGATTGATGGATTCTTTCCATGAGTATTTCCCCCTCTGTTTCTAGAATACTCGGTCAATTTTCATTAATGACCTCTTGTAGAATGCCATCCAGGTTATTTTTTTGGTCATGGCCTTCATGTAAGTCAATAATTTTTAAATTCTGGATCTATTTTCCAGGTTGGCTGTTTTGCAAATGAGATAGTTTACATTTTCTTCCATTTTTTTTCAATCTTTTTAGTTTGTTTGATTGATTCTTACTGTCTCAAAAAGTCTAAGTTTATATTGGCCCTGTTCTAGTTTGTTATGCATGATTATCTTCAGTTAGCTTTTGTATCTCTTTTTTCTATTTGCTTAATTCTACTTTTTAAAGAGTTGTTTTGTTCTGACATTTTTTTTTTTCCCATCCTTCTCCAAGCTGTTGATTCTCTGCTGCATAGTTCTCATTTCCTTTCTCACTTTTTTTTCTACTTTTCTTATTTGCCTTTTGAAGTCTTTTATGAGTACTTCCAAGAATCCTCTTTGGGCTGGAGACTAATTTATCTCACTTTTGGGAATTTTTTCTGTGTTTATGTTTTGGTCTGCCCTCTCACCATAATAGCTTTCTATGGTCAAAGGTCTTTTCTGTTTCTTGCTCATTTACTTTCCTTTTCTTTTAGTATTTCCTATTTTTTTTTTAATTTTTACCTTTAAAGTAGAACTTGGGTTCTGGGGTAAAGAGAGCCCTGTTCCAAGCTCTGGTCAGCTCTGAGCCTTGGCTTTGAGCACAGAAGCCTCTTGTGTTTGCAGGGGGTAGTTTTGCCTGCTTTGTTCAGTAAACAGCCTAGTATCCCAGAGTTTGTCTTCTGATCTGGGACTGAAAGCTGTCCCACTGATTTGTTCTTCTACTGAGCCAGGACTGGGGGTCTTAGTTGCTGATTTTTTAATGATTAAAACCCTCTCACCAGTTTTCCCAGATTCTATCTGACCTGGGCTGAACACCTTTTTCACCCCAGTGAGACTAACCTTTCTTGTCCTTGGAGAGTGGTTTCATTCTGTCAGACTCTTTTCAGAGGCTTGGTTTCAAGTAGTTTTTGAGAGAAATTGGGAGAGCTTGAGCAGCTTCCTGAATTTACTCCCTGCCATCATTTTAAGCAATAAATTCCTTTTTTTCTTTTGTTGTTGGACTTTGCTGATAATTTGTAGCAATACTAATGATTTATATGGGTTTATTTTATAGTTTTCAACTTTGAAGTTAATTATTTCAACTGGTTTTTTAGTTGATTCTCTAGGGTCCTCTAAGTATACCAGCATACCATCTGTAAAGAGTGATAGTTTTGTTTCCTGCTTCCTAGTCTAATCCTTTCATTGTTTTTCTCATTGCAATAGCTAGCATTTGCAGAGCACTGGTGGTAATAGTGAACATTCTTGCTTCACCTCTCATCTTATTTGGGATGCTTCTAGCTTATTCACATGACAAAAAATTGCTTGGGGATAGTTTTAGGTAAATGTTATTTATTTTAAGTAAAGTTCCATTTACTTTTCAGATTTCTAGGATTTTTAATGGAACTTATATTATATTTTGTTCAGAGGCTTTTACTACATCTATTGAGATAATCATACTATTTTTGTTGCCTTTTTATTATTGTACTAAATTATGCTGATAGTTTCCCTAATACTGAATGACCTTCACATTCCTACCAGGTCCTGGTATATGATTTTCGTGATACATTGCTGTAATATCCTTGCTAGTGCAATTACCCCTTTCATATCCCAGGGGTTAGGAATGGTGCCATATTGATCTGGAAAATAAGTGTAATTGATCCTTCCTTTGTAACAGAAAAGAAATCTGATTATCCTTTCTTTATGGGATGTTTACAGTATATTATATTATATTTCTGAAATTAGCCTGTTTATCATTTCTTTTAGAAAGATATCAATCCATTATATTTAACTACCATAATTTATTCAGCAATTCCCCAATTGATAGGTACCTACTCAATTTCTAGTTCCTTGCCACCACAAAAAAAGAAATTCTACAAACATGTTTTTTTTTTTTTTTTTTTTTTTGGCATACTTGGGATCTTAACACTCTTTTATGATCTCTTTCAGAAAGAGACCCAATAGTGAGACTGCTGGATCAAAGGCTAAGTTTCAAAGCCCTTTGGGCATATTTCTAAATTGCTCACCAAAAGAACTCCACCAATAATGTATTAGAATCTCAGTTTTCCCACATCCCTTCCAATATTTGTAGTTATCTTTTCCAGTCATGTTAGCCAATTTGATAGGTGTGAGATAGTATCTCACATTTATGTTAATTTGCATTTCTCTAATTTACATTTAGATTATTTTTTATGTAATTATAGATGACTTTCATTGCTTCATCTAAAATTATCTGTTCCTATCCTGTGACCATTTCTCAAATGAGGAATGGTTTTTATTCTTATAAATTTGATTCAATTATCTATATGTTTTAGAAATAAGACTGTTGCAAGAAATATTAGGTATAAAATTGTTTCCCACATTTCTGCCTTCTAATCTTGGCTGCATTTGGATGTGCTTGTGCAAATAAAAAAATTTTTTTAGTGTAATCAAAATGATCAATTTTGCATTTCACAATGTACTCTATTTACTTGGTAATAAATCCTCCTTTCTATAAAGGTCTGACAGATAAACTATACCTTAGTCTCCTAATACAATAACATCGTTTTGGCTAAATCATGAACTCATTTTGACCTTATTTTGTTAATGATGTGAGATGTTGGGCTATGCCTAGTTTCTGCCATACTATTTTCCAGTTTCCCTAGCAATTTTTATCAAATAGTGAGTTCTTATTCCAGAAGCTGAAGTAGATTACTTAGTCATTGACTATTGTGTCTTGTGAACCTAACCTATTCCAATGATAGAAATAAAGTAGTTACTCTATTTCTTAGCCAGTACCAAATGGTTTTGATGACCTCTACTTTATAATATAGTTTTAGGTCTGGTATAGCTAGACTACTTTCATTTGCATTTCCCCCCAATTAATTCTGAATTATATTCTTGAACTTTTGTTTGTTTTTGGGTCATGGCTTATAGTTAGTCCAACAATTCTTAAATTATCTCTCCTGGATCTTTTTTTTTTTTTTTCCAAACAAGTCAGTTATTTTTCCAATTAAGTATTTTACATTTTCTTCTTTTTTTTTTTTCACTGTTTGATTGATTCTTGATGTCTCAAAGTTATTAGCTTCCATTAGTCCAATTCTAAGTTTCAATGAATTAATATCTTCAGTTGGCTTTTTTACTTTTTATTTCCTTTTCCATTTGATCAATTCTACTTTTAAAGTTGTTTTTGGACTCTGGAGCCAAGATAATAGAAGTAAAAGCTCATCCAATCTCTTTCCCATAACATATCCCTTTAAATAATGACTCTAAAATTTGTAAAGTGTTAGAATACCCAAAATGACTGAATAAAACATTTTGCAGCTAAAGGCAAAAGAGCAGCAGCAAAGGTCTGTGGAAGCAAGGTGGGATTCCTGTGCATGATCTCAGTGAAGGCTTTGCTATTCCAGCCCTAGGCCCAGCATTAGCAAAACAGGATCCCTGAATCAGTCAATTCTGGTGGCTTCCAGATCTCTCAGCCCAGAGACACCAAAGAAGACTTGGAAGGTCAGTAGAAAAGATCTGTGGCAATGAGGTGGGAGTCCAGCATGCAAACCCAATGTAGCTGTGCCAGCATAGCACAGCCCCAACCCCAGAGCCAGTAAAGAACTCTGTCATTTTAGCACATTGAATCTTATAGGAATACTGGGGTTAAGATACTCCTAACAGATCTGGGGAAGAAATGAGTGTTAATAGTCTGGTTCTTAAAAGGATCTCTGAAAACAACTGTACAAAATCCCTGAAATTTGCGACAATGCCCCCTCCACCCTGGAAACTGAGCTCTATTTTAACAAAGAGCTAAAAATTGAGAAACAGTTAGGATTCTGGGAAAATGGCAGAGTATGTTGGTAAATTTCAAGCTCTTCAGATTTCCCCCATAAATAGAATAAATTTGCACCTCAGATTAAACATAGATTCCAAGAGGAGTTGGGGCAGAACAGAGGTTCTCTTGATGCAACTGAAGATCTGAAGACTTGGGGCTGGGATTAATCCATATGGTAATATGCAAACACCTTCCAGCTAGCTCCACAGAAACACCACGTGGGGAACCCTATGGCAAGCTGGGTGTGGCAGAAACTTAAATCTCTCAGACTGTTTGTGGAGTCAGGATAAATCTTCAGAGGAGGACACTGTAGTAAAGAAAAAAAATACTTCTAATCTAAAAAGTAACATGAAATGGCTCTCTGCCCAGAGAGAATTCATAGAACTCAAAAAAAAGAAAAAAAAAAGAAAAAAAATCAAATGTGAGACATTGAGGAAAAACTTAAAAAAAAAAAATCCAAGAAAAACAAGAATATTATGGAAAAAAAGTTAACCAACTAGAAAAAGAGATACAGAGTCCCAAAGATGAAAATAACTCTTTAAAAATTAGAATAGGGCAAAGGGAAGCCAGCGAAACTATGAAATACCAAGAAATAACAAAACTGATTATAAAGAATGAAAAAATAGAAATCAATGTGAAAAATCTTATAAGAAAGACAGATCTGGAGAACAAATCAAGAAGATAAAACATAATAATAATTTCACTACCTGAAAGTTGTGACCAAAAAAGGGACCATGACCCAGTAATGCAAGAATATTATCCTGGAATGAGAGAACAGGAAGAGAAATAGCAATAGAAAAAATCCACTAATCACCACCTCAAAGAGACCATTTGTGGAAAACACATAGTAACATTATTATCAAATTTCAAAACCCTCAGATCAAAGAGAAAATTTTGCAAGAAGCAATTAAAAAAAATTCAAATAAGCTGGAGCTCCAATTAGAATTATACAGGATTTAGCAATAGCCATGATAAAAGACCACAAGTTCTGAATTTATGTTTACCTACAATCAAAAGAAGTAGGCCTGCAGCCAAAAATATCATATCCAGTAAAAGTATCTATAATATTGAATGAGAGAAAAAAATGTATATTCAACAAACTTGCAGATTTTTCAGGACTTCCTATCAAGCAAACCAGAACTTGATAGAAAATATAACATAGAAGAGCCATTATCAAAGCTTAATCTCAAGGAACTCAACTTGGAAAAATTGTTTATGCTTTTTTTAAATAGGGGACGCAAATACCATATGTTTAAGATTGACAAGAACAATAGGGCAGCTCAAAAGAAAGTTTGGGACAGAGTTAAGGTAAAATAGCAATTTTGTTATTCAAATGAGGTACAGAGGAAGAATAGACACAAGGGCATTAGAGGAGGAATGAGGACTCCTAGTTCTGAAAACCTATTCACATTGAGAATGGCTATAATAGGTAACACTACATATATACTATGAAGGATATAGCACCCTCCAAAAACTATAAAGATAAAAGGGGGAGGGATGGGTGGACTAGTAAGAAAAGAGTGTAGGAAGGATCCATGAATGGGAGGTTAAATAATAAGCAAGGCAAACTAAGAGCAGAATTAAAGTGCAGAGTCAGTAGGGATAGGAAAGGGGTATGTGTGCGTGTGTGTGTTTGTGTGTGATTATATACATGGGACTTTATAAGATTTAACTGTTTATGTTACTACATGGGAGAATGATACTTGTAACATTATTATGGCATGTATATTCAACAAACTTGCAGATTTTTCAGAACTTCCTATCAAGCAAACCAGAACTTGATAGAAAATATAACATAGAAGAGACATTATCAAAGCTTAATCTCGAGGAACTCAACTTGGAAAAATTGTTTATGATTTTTTTAAATAGGGGAAGCAAATACCATATATTTAAGATTGACAAACACAATAGGGCAGCTCAAAAGAAAGTTTGGGACA
The DNA here is from genome assembly GCF_016432865.1 of Antechinus flavipes. Classification (NCBI taxonomy): domain Eukaryota; kingdom Metazoa; phylum Chordata; class Mammalia; order Dasyuromorphia; family Dasyuridae; genus Antechinus; species Antechinus flavipes. The sequence continues at coordinate 118,648,402 of NC_067402.1, forward strand.
GAGTTAAGGTAAAATAGCAATTTTGTTATTCAAATGAGGTACAGAGGACCTCATTGAAGGAGTATATGTAGACAGATAGCACAGGTGTAAGTTGAATGTGAAAGGTTAACAAATTTTTAAAAATGAGAAATTAAGGGATGAAAGAGGAATATCCCAGGAAAAAGGAAAAAGGAGAAATGGAATCATGAAAATTATCTGCCAAAAACAAAACAAACAAGCACACAACAAGGGAAAAAAAAAAAAAAAACAACTTTTATGGTGGAGGGAAAGAGGAGGATCAAAGGGGTAGTGAGTGAACCTTACTCTCAACAGAATTGGTTCAAGGAGAAAATAATATACACACTCAATATGGGTATATAAATCTATCTTACCTTGCAGAGAAATAGGAGGGGAAAGGGATATGGGAAGGGGAAAAGGTGATAAAAGAGAAGTGGGGGAGAGTGCTAAGTACCAAAATACTTTTGAGGAGAGGGTGAAAGGAGAGACAGAATAGAGTAAATGTGTGTGTGGGGGGGGAGGGGAGAATATAATTAGCAATAGTAACTGTAAAAATATTTTTGAAGCAAATAAGCAAGTTTCATTGATAAGGCCTCATTTATCAAACTTTGAGGGAAATGAATAAAGTTTATAAAAAATAATAGCCATTCCCCAATTGATAAATGATCAAAAGATATGACCTATGGCCAGAGGGCAAAAATTCATGCATGATCTTTGACCTAACAATACCACTACTAGGCATGGACACCAAAAAAAAAAAAAGTTTTTAAAAAGGGAAAGGACCTATATATGCAAAATTATTTGTAGTAACTCTCTTCTCAGGTGAAAAAATGGAAATTGTGGAAATGACTATCAATTGAAAAATTATTTTTCTCTGGGAAATGATGAGCAGGATGCTCTCAGAAAAAAAAATAAATAAAAAGTCCTCCATGAACTCGAACAAAATGAATCCACTTTATACAAAGTAACAGCTATGTTCTTGGATAAACAGCTATTCTCAGTATTATAATGTTAAGACTTGTGATAAAAAAATCCTATCCATAACCAGAGAATAAACTATTTCAATACAAATTGAAATTTATTCTTTCTCTGTGCCTCTGTGCGCTCACTCTCACACACTCACTTTCTCTCTCTCTCTCTCTCTCTCTATCTATCTATCTATCTCCCTCCCTTCCTCTCCCCCTTTATTTTATTTATTTATTTTTTAAAATTAGGATAAGAGATCTATGTTTTCTTTTGTAGCATGACTTTTATGGAAATGTTTTGCATAACTTTTTGCATGGTTTCCTAATGAGGGCTTGGAGTGGGGATGAAGGAATCTGAAACTCAAAAATTTTAAAAACAAATGTAAAAAAATTGTTTTACATGCAACTGGGTTTATCAAATAAACAAATTTATAGTATAAAAGTTTTTCTTTAGCATATTTTTTTCCCATTTTAGCAAATCTATTTTTTAAGAAGTTATTTTCTTCAGTCAATCTTTGTGCTTCCTCTTCCAAGTTATTAATGTTGTTTTTTTTTTTTTTTTTTTATATTTGCTTTTTGTAATTCTCCTGTCCAGCTCTCATTTCTTTTCCCAATTTTTCTTCTACTTTTCTCATTTGATTTTTAAAATCTTTTTGAGCTCATATAAGACACTATTTTGAACTTGATTCCAATTTATATTCTCCTATGATGTTTCATATGTAGGCATTTTGACTTTGCTCTCCTGAGTTTGTGCTCTGATCTTCCCTGTCACCATAATAGCTTTCTGTGATCATGGCTCTTTTTGGATTTTTGCTCACTTTTTAAAGCTGAGTTTGTTCCTACAACACAAGAGAGAATATCCCAAGCTTCTTTTTCAAGGGCACAGAGGCTTCATCATTGGCTTCCCACATAAGTCTGAAGGTGTTGATAGCTTCCTGACTGCTAAATTGGTCTGGTCTAGTCATGATTGTTTGACAGGGTTCAGGAACTTTCAGTTTGTCTTCTGGCTGGAGCTGCAAGCCTCATAGTTTATTTGTTGAGTCACTAACCTACTGAGCCAAAATTGAGGGTCCTCCCCTGCTGATCTGTGTTGCAGCTAAAAGCCTCCCAATAGATTCCCTGCACTGTGCCTAAATTGGGCCACATTTCCCTTTTACTCAAGGGAAATAGACCTTTTCTTATATTTTTTCTCAGGTAGCTTAAGTTGAAAAATTGTTTCATTTCATATTTTGGGGGGATTCTGTCACTTCATAAACTGTTTAGAGGCTTCTGTAGTGTTGTTTCTGTGGGAAATTGGAGAGAGCTCAGCTAAATTCCTGACTTTTCTCCACCTCTTGGCTTCACACCCTCCCATTTAATTTCTTAAGTTAATCTATAATATATTGAAAATTTTATAAATTACTTTATAAATGACATGTATAAGTTCCCTAAATGATTAAAGGGAAAATCATGATGTAAAAGATATCAATATACTTTGCTTACAATTTTAGCATTGATATTCATCTGGGAAATTGATCTGTAGTTTTATTTCTTTATTTTTGTTCTTTCTGCTTTAGATGCCCACCCCATATTTTGTCATGGGGACTCCTGTTTTGCCTATTTTTCTGAATGGCGTGTGTGTGTGTGTGTGTGTGTGTGTGTGTGAATATACACACATATAAGCATATATATATATATATATATATATATATATATACACACATATATATATAATATATATACACACACACATATATATACATATACATATATATGATAAATATATATATAATTAGAATTGATTTTTCTTTAAATATTTTGTTGAATTTACTTATAAATTCATCTAGTTCCAAATACCCCCCTCCCCTTTAAGAAAGTCACTAATGGCTTGCTTAATTGCTTTTTGTTTTTCCTAAGGCAACTGGGGGTGAGTGACTTGCCACAGTCAGATAGCTAGGAAGTATTAAGCTTCCTAAACTGGATTTAAACTCAGGTCTTCCTGACTTCAGGGCTGGCACTCTATGCATTGCACCATTTAACTGCCCTCTTAATTTCTTTTTCTAAAATAGGATTATTTCAGTATTTCCTCTTCTGTTAATATGGACCACCTCTTTACTTTTTAAAATTACTCATTTATTTTATTTATATTGCTAGAATTATTAGTATATAATTGAGCAAAACAACTCCTAATAATTTCTTTAATTTCTTCTTCATTGTAGGTGAATTCACATTTTTTCTCTTTTTCTTCTAAATCAAATTAACCATTAGTTAACTATTTTATTATTTTCCCTCATAAAGCCATCTCCTAGTTATATTATTTTCTTACTTTCAATTTCATTAAATTTCTTTGATTTTCAAATTTTCAAATTTCAATTTGTGGGTTTTAAATTCGTTTTTTGTCTAGTTGTGGTGTTTCTGCATGTTCAAAAGTAACTATTTTATTGATATAAGACTTCAGAGATATAAATTTTCCCCTAAAGTACTGCTTTGGCTGTATCCCAAAAATTTTACTATGTTGTTTCAGTGCTCACATTATCTTTAATGAAATTACTGATTGTTTCTATGATTTGTTCTTTAACCCATTCTTTAAAATTAGATTATTTAACTTTAATATTTTCATCAATCCTGCCATATTTCTTTATTAAATATAATTTTATTGCATTATTGTCTGAAAAGTATATGTTTACTATTTTTTTCCTTTTTTTGCATTTGCTTGTGAGGTTTTTATGCACTAATATATAGTCAATATTTTTGGAGGCATCAAATAACAAAAAGGTAATTTATTTTCTATTGCTATTCATTATTCTTTTGAAACTAGTAAACCTAACTTTTTCAAAAATTCTATTGATTTTCTTAAATTCTTTTTATTTATGCTATAGTTACATTTATCTAGTTCCAAGAGGAGGAAGTTGAGTTAGAACAATATTATAATTTTATTATTTCCTCCTATAACTTGCTTAAATTTCCCTTTAAGAATTGGAATGTGCCAGAGATAAATTGGCAGAGCAGACAAGTGTCTATGTGATTTTCTCCCAGCTTAGCTCAAATTAACAGCAGATTAAAGTCTCTGAACTGGTTTTGGAGTGACAGAACACACCTGAGACTATGGTAATATTAATAGATAATTAGTCTATTAAATAATTCAATTATTAATATCAATTATAATATAATCATTAATGTTACCAACTATAATAATTATAATATTACCAATATTAATACTACCTGAGATAATGACTCTATTAGCATATGTTGGAAAAGTGGTCCTTCTCACCATTGGTGCGGGCTCAATGTTTGATGTTAAGATAATGATAGGCAAAGATTAGAGGGTAGGGTGAGAGAGGCGAGAACTCATTTTGGGGCAGAACAAGGAAGAGAAAGGTAGAGATTCTGGACTCCAGAATCGAAAAGAGATCTTTGGCTAAACTCCTGGCAGTTTGTCTGCTTCTCCCACTAAAGACCAAGAACTTTTACTTATCCTGACTCTGGCTGATCCTGAGGCCTCTAGGGAGCTAGTGCAAACTTTACAGCCTGGGATAGCCTTAGCTTTTTTGGCCGCTATATCACTGTATTTGTTAAATCATCCTAAGCAGTATATTGACTAAAAAGAGCAGATCTTCACAGAACCTATGTCATTTTCCTTCCAAACTGTATTCATGACATTGATTTTTATCACTCAAGTATATAACTTAACATTTATCTTTACTAAACTTTATCTGATTCTATTTAGACCAAAATTTTTATCTATCAAGTATTTTTGTAGATCTGGACTCTCACATCTGACCTTTTAGCAATTCCTCCAAACTTTATGGATTTTATATAATTTACAAACATACTATCTGTGTTTTTGCAGGTCGTTAGTTTAAAAAAAATTCAGTATCATAGCATCAAATTCAGATGCCTAGGGTACTATATTAAGACCTCATTACAAGATGACTTTGACTCATTAATAACTGTTCTTATTGCCCATATCCTATGATGTCATTCTTAAGAATAAAATGGCAGTTCTGCTTGACTGCTTATTTTGTATCTAGAGTATTCTCTTCATTTACTTGTCTGATTGTCCTCTTTAAAAATGCAATGAGATTAATCAGGCATTATCTCTTCTCCATGATTAACCATGCTGGATTTTAGCAACTGTCACTTACCTTCTTAAGTGCTCAAATGGGGTTGGAGATGGGGGTGGGAGGGTTGCCGCAGAAGATATCTGAACCTTAATCACATTGATGTTGGATCAAAGAGAATAACATATATAGAGAATTACACAGAGATCTACCTTAGCCTAAAGACGAGAAGCAGGGAAAGAAAATAAAGGGGTGGCTTGAAGAAGGAGGATGTGGAATTAACAGGCAATGGTCAGAAACAAAACATACTTCTGAAGAGAGAAGGTAAAAAGAGAGAAAAAGGATAAGTAGGAGAAAATAGGATGGAGGAAATATGCAGTAATCATAACAGAATATAAATTGCAGGAATTCACCCATAAAATGGAAATGGATAGTATAATGGCTAAAACCCTAAATCCACCAATATGCTTTTTACTAGAAACAAATCAGAAAAAGAGAGATACGGGGTTAGAAGTAATAGTCTAAAGCATAATCTATCATGTTTCTGCTGAATTAAAAAAAAAAAAAAAACAGGAATAGTAAAGGAAAAAAGAAAAAGAAATAGCAAAAAGTAAAATAAAATGTTACACAAAGCAAAAGCAAAAATAGACTGAGTGAAAAGAGAGAAACAAGGAACCTATATTTTGCTGAAAGAAACCCTAGATGATGAAGTCATAGCAGTACTAAACATATATGCACCAAATGGCAAAGAAACCCAATTCTTTTTCTTTACTCTATCCAAAAATTTCATTGAAATAGCAGTCAGTTTACAGGATGGATCACAGTTTCTTTGGCTGTTTTTATACCTACTTAGATATTGCCATTTGTTTACATCTATAAAATAGCATTTACAATTCACAAAATCACCAATTTTATGATATTTCTGCTCAAAGAGATCCCCTTTTTTATTTATATGCCCATTACATGGCAACAAAGGACTCCCAGAATTATTGAAGTATAACAAATCAGATAATAAATCCCTTTAAGACTACTGAGGTTAAAGCCTTTTTATTACAAGGAAGCATTCCGAATCTTCCTCTAAAATTTTTTTTTAATTAAAGCTTTTTAATTTTTGAAATATTTGCATGGATACTTTTTCAACATTAACCCTAGCAACAGCTTGTATTCCGATTTTTATACCCCTTCCCCAACTCTTTCCTCTAGATAGCAAGTAATCCAATGTATGTTTAACACGGTAAAATATGTTAAATCTGATATCATATACAGTTATTTTTGCACAAGAAAAATTAAATAAGAAAGAAAGAAAATAAGAAAGAAAATAAAATGCAAGCAAACAACAACAAAAAGAGTAAAAATGTTATGTTGTGATCCATATTCAGTCCCCACGGTTCTCTCTCTGATTGTAGATGGCTCTCTTCATCACAAGAGCATTGAAACTGGTCTGAATCATCTTATTGTTGAAAAGAGCCATGTCCATCAGAGCTGATCATCATATAACCTTGTTGTTGGTATGTACAATGGTCTCCTGGTTCTGCTCATTTTACTTAGCACCAGTTCATGTAAGACACTCCAGGGCTCTTTGAAATCATCCTGCTGATTGTTTCTTATGGAACGATAAAATATTTCATACATTCATCTAACACAACTTATTCAGGCATTCTCCAACTGATATGCATCCACTCAGTTTCCAGGTTCTTGTCACTACAAAAAGGGCTGCCACAAACATTTTTGCTTATATAGGTTCCTTTTCCTCCTTTAAGATCTTTTTGGGATATAAGCCCAGTAGAAACATTGCTGATCAAAAGGTAAGCACTTCTGATAGCCCTCTGTGCATAGTTCCAAGTCACTGTCCAGAATGGTTGGATCAGTTCACAATTCTAACAAAGTATTGATGTACTAGTTTTCTCAAATGCCCTCCAGCATTCGTCATTACTTTTTTCTGTCATCTTAGCCAATCTGAGATTGTAGTGGTACCTCAGAGTTGTCTTAATTTGTAATTCTCTGATCAATGATTTAGAGCAACTTTTCATGACTGGAAATGGTTTTAATTTCTTAAGTTAAAATTGTCTGTTCATATCCTTTGACCATTTATGAATTGGAGAATGGCTTGAATTTTTATAAATTCAAATCAATTTTCAATACATTTTAGAAATGAGTCCTTAATCAGAATACTTGAAAGTGAATATATTTTCCTAGTTCATTGCTTCCCTTCTACTCTTTTTTTTTTTTTTTTTGCTAAGACAATTGGGGTTAAATGACTTGCCCAGGATCACACAGCTAGAAAATGTTAAATGTCTGAAGTCATATTTCAACCCTGGTCCTCCTGACTTCAGGGCTGGTGCTCTATTCATTGCACCAACTAGCAGCCTCCTTCCATTCTAATCTTGTCTGCATTAGTTTTGTTTGTACAAAAGCTTTTTAATTTAATATAATCAAAATTATTTATTTTGTGTTCATAATATTTTTCAGCTCTTCTTTGGCCACAAATTCCTTCCTTTTCCACAGACCTTAGACGTAAACGATACTTTGTTTTAATTTGCTAATATCACGTTTTATGTCGAAATCATGAACCCATTTTGACTTTATCTTGGTATAGGGCATTAGGTGTGGGTCAATGCCTAGTTTCTACCATATTAGTTTCCAATTTTCCTGGCAGTTTATCAGATGAGTTTTATCCCAAAAGCTGGAGGTTTGGAGTTTGTCAAGCAGTATATTACTAAAGTCATTGAGTATTTTGTCTTATGAACTTAATCTATTCCACTGATCAACTACTCTATGTCTTAGACAGTACAAAATGGTTTTGATGACTGCTTTTTTATAATGTAGTTTTAGGTCTGGCATAGTTAGGCCACCTTCATTGGCTTTTTTTTTTCCTATTAATTCTCTTGAATTTCTTGACCTTTTGTTCTTCTAGATGAATTTTGTTATTATTTTTTCTAGAATTGTAAAATAATTTCTAGGGAGTTTGATTGGTATGGTATTGAATAAGTAGAATAATTTAAGTATCCGTTCTATCTCCATTCAGTTTTCTCCAAAGGTCTATCATCCCTAAATTTTCCGGGATTCTATTTACCTACTTAACTTCTTTCTTAATTATTTTGTGGTTTGATTTATCTTGTCTGAGTGAGCAAGGTTGAGATTCCCACTTGTATAGTTTTGCTTTTTAATTCTTCTTGAAGCTCTCTTAACTTCTCTAGGAATTTGGATGCTATACCATTTGGTGTATATATGTTTAGTATTGATATTACTTCATTACCTATGGTTTCTTTAAGCAGGATGGTAGTATGTAGGTTCCTTCCTTATCTCTTTCACTTGGATCTATTTTTGCTTTTGCTTGATCTGAGATCAAGATTGTTACTTCTGTTATATACCTCAACAACGATACTGTTTGAGGATGTATTCTGATGGAAGTGGATCTCTTCGATAAAGAGAGCCTTAATTGATCAAAGATGGACAGAAGCAGCTACACCCAGAGAAAGAACACTGGGAAATGAATATAAACTGCTTGCATTTTTGTTTTTCTTCCCGGGTTATTTATACCTTCTGAATTCAATTCTCCCTGTACAACAAGAAAACTGTCCGGTTCTGCACAAATATATTGTATCCAGGATATACTGTAACCTATTCAACATGTAAAGGACTGCTTGACATCAAGGGGTGGAGGGAGGGAGGGGAAAAATCGGAACAGAAATGAATGCAAGGGATAATGCTGTAAAAAATTACCCTGGCATGTGTTCTATCAATAAAAAGATATTAAAATTTAAAAAAAAAAAAGATTGTTACTTCTGTTTTTTGTTTTTGTTTTTGTTCTTTTAAACCTTAGCTGAAGCATAATGGATTCTACTCCAGGCTTTCTACTTTAAAATGAGTTTATAAGAAACAACAAATTGTAGGATTTTGGCTTTTAATCCAGTCTGCTATCTGTTTCTGTTTTATAGAAATATTCAATACATTCACATTCACAGATAAAATGACTACCTTTGTATTTTGTAGTGTTCTGCTTAGCATTCTGGAGCTCCTTGGCCCAGCCTTCGTTTCAGCAGAGTCATCACCATGAGAATAGTCAGAGTTCAAAAGTCTTTATTGTCTCTTTCACAGTCTGTTTCCTAGCATGGGGCCCAGGTCAGATTTCTGAAGGTCCTCAGGAATGTGTTTTGGTTTCTGTGGGGGAGGCAGGAAGACCACCATGACAGTCTCTGTCTTGAACATCTCCCTAAGCCCGGGAACTCCAGCCTCCAGTCTTCTATCTTCCCTGAGTTTGTTCTGGTCCACCATGGTGGTAAGAGATGGAATGAATTCCTTTTTTTGATTTTATTTTGTTTTGCTATGAAAATATTAGTTGATGTCAGATTTATAATTGATATCATTGTTTGCTTTCTTAATGGGCATGGGAAAGACTGAAGAGAAAGAATTTGGAACTTGAATTTTAAATAAAAGAATATTAAAAACAAATAATAAATGTTAAAGCATTTAAAGAAAAATCTAAATGGTAGTAGATCTCTCCCAAATTTCCACTATTGGAGAGCAGTTGCATCTATTAGTCAAAGTGTTATAAAAAGTCATGTATAGTTATTATCTATTCAGTAAATTCTGATATCTTACAATTTCCAGAACAAGTAAATAAAAACAGTTTAGCATTTAAAGTTCTTCACAATCTGGAACTGTCTCATAATGTCTGGTGCTAAATTTTCCATGCCTGGCATGTTCTCTTTCCTCGTCTGTACCTTTTAGAATGCCAGGATTCCTTCAAGTCTCAAGTACTATGTTGTGCAGGAGAAAAACCTACTTATCACCTTAGAGTTACCAACACCTCCCAGCATGTCTTACATACTAATGCTGTTTATGTTCAGTTATTTCAGTCATGTCTGACTCTTGCTGATGCCATTTGGGGTTTTCTTGGAGAAGATACTGGAACTGTTTGCTATTTCCTTCTCTAGCTCATTTTACAAATCAGGAAACTGAGACTCGCCTAAAGTCACCACAAAAATGTCAGACTGAATTTGAACTTGTCTTCCTAAAGCCAGGCCCAGCACTCTATTCATTGAACTAATTTTCACTCATCTTATATGTATCTTGTATGTGTTTATGTACAAGGTACATTGACCCGTCCAGCAGGTCATCAAAGTGTGGGTCTCAAGGTGGACATTGCCTGTAAGGCTAAGCCTGAAAAGGGATGGGGTTAGAAATGAGGAGGGAGACGAGCTGAGGTGGAGCAAAGTCTCAGTTTATTGAATGAAGAGGGTCTAGTTTTATGTGATTTCTGAGTGGGGGGTTGCAAAGAGAAGAATGTCACACCACATGTGTGGCAGACATCCTGGGGCATAATCGTTATCTAGTTCCTGGGCGGGTAGGGCCAATTTCCTGGGACACACATTATCTTGTCTCAGGAATTTAGGATGTATTGTTTGTTCAGATAAGGTCTTAGCTCAGAGTTTACGTGCAGGCAGTCACATTCTTCTTTAGCTCTTTATTTCCAAGGACATGGTTTCTGGCAGTACATATGATTTCTACATTAGAATTTAAGCTTCATGAAGGAAAGGGCTTTCTGTTTTCTCTTTCTGAAAGCAGTAGATGGCATATAGTAAGCACTTCAAAATATACCTAATATTTCATTAATTGGCAAAGGAGGACTGCACAGATTTGTGTGGGACAGGTCGGTGGCAAGACCCCCTTCCCAATGAGCTAATCAGAGACATCATCAGGGACAAAGAGAAAGCATTATTTAATCCCTGCAGGGAGAGGCCCTGACACACCTGGGGGACATCCCAACCCCTGCCATGTGCGCCTGGAACCTGACCAGCTCCCGCCTTGTCCAGGGTTTAAAAAGCAAAAGACTCGAGCCTTTTCATTGGATAGACTAAAAGGACATACCCATCCTTGACCAATGGTCACCAATGTTGGCTGCTTCCCACAGTCCCTGCACAACTTCCTGTATCTCAGGGTTTAATGTTCATCTCTTCAGAGATCAAATGATCTCCCAAGGTCCCAGTTCTGGAAAGATGGATCATGTGACTCAATACTGAGAAATACTACATCCAATCAGTCCCATTCAGATTGATACTATAACAAATTACATTAAAATCCATTTAAAATTACTTATTGATATGTCTATTAGCATGATAACCTGATGGTATTCAATCCTATTAATATATGAACTTTCACAGGAAGACTGTATTTGCAATTAGGGGGCCTGTGTTCAAATTTTGACTTTGTCACTGACTGATTCAGAACAATACCGAATCACTTTGAGTCTCATTTTCCTTGTATGTAAAAAATAAGAGGATAATGACTTCTGAGAGCCCTGTTAGCATCAAATCTATGATCTCATCAATCACTAGCATATAAATTATAAGAATTTCAATAGGGCTAAATCCCAATCAGTTTTTGTAGTATTTTTCTCTCACCTTTTTTTTTTCCATTTCTTAACTGCAACCAATTCAATAAACATTTATTAAGCACCTACTATGTACTGGTATTGGGTTACGATTAATAAAAAGACAATCTTTAACCTCTAGTAGTTTATAATCTAAAGGGGAATCAAGAAACAAAAATAGGCAGTAAAGGGTGAGAGGAAAGGCATCTTATTTCATGGAACTGAAACCAAGTAGGCAGCCTATGCAAAGTGGAGTCTTCTAAAATCCATTTCTGTTCTCTATAAAGGAAGACAATCAGAGCGATAAGAGGGCTGAGGGTGGTGGTATCAGTCAAGAACTGAGTTAACAGCATGGTGGTGAGTTCCAAAGTAATGGGCTTGTTCTCCCCCGCCGCACCCCATCCCATTACAGGAGTTAAAACCAGGTAAAGGAACAGATGCAAAATGTAATGAGTAGCTGACTAGTCACAACTTAACAACCACTTAAACAATAACAATCTACAATCACCAAGAACAACAGAAAATGACAACTGAATTATTTTATCACTCCCTGCATCATTCAAAGCAACTAACTCTTTGGGGAAATGATCTAAAGATATTGCAAATTCCTAGCACATTTTTGGTATTAATCCTCCCAGGTAACCACCTTGCCTTTAATAACTCACCCCATATCAAAGACTTCAAATTTAAATAAAATTTTATAAGAATAACATGAAGTGAGGGACTCTGATTTGTGCCTGTGTATAAGTGTTAATGGTACATGTCTGTTTAGTGGAGATAATAAAGCTCTTTACATTAGCAAGGAAATTAGTCTTTAGCTGGCAGGCGGTATTAACAGCAGATTTCCCCCCAACAAATGGATCCATTTCTTCTAAAGCTTTTGCAATCCTGTTAGTCTATGGATTGTTAAGCAAATCTCCCTCTGTTATAGACATTATGCAAAAAAATTTCCACACTAAATGAAATTACTCCGTGACTGCAAGAGGTGCCATCAACAACAAAAAAAAAAAAAATGTGAAAAATCTAAGCCTGTCTGCATAGCATAACACAATTGCAATCTGGTAACTTTTTTTTACATTTAAAATGATAATTCTTTGTTAACTTTTCATGAAGTCACCCATTTAATTATAGCATAGTATTATCTTTTCAATACTTTGGCATAATAGTTCACAAGCAAAAGTCTCAACCAGCAGGATTCATTTTCTTTTATGCATCTGGAGTTAGTTTTTCCTCTTCTTTTAAGTCTAGAGTTGGAAGAAAAATGTTTGGTTGTGCAGTAAAAAACTATGTAAATGGTATTTCTCAGTGAAGCTTCATAGTTGTTGACCAAGTAGAATTCAGGCCTGCGGCATCCTTCATCTCTGAGGGACAACCCAATCAGAATGAGAGGCTCTGTGTTTTGCCAGAAGGGGGAGGAAGGGTGGTTAGATAGTCCAAAGAGAGTTAAAAGCTCTCTCTCAAATCTGCAGGCAGAGATAGGAGCTGTTGGATTGCCTGTAGGCAGGCTAAAGGCTTCCAGGTTTTTCCACGTACAAACAGAAGTATTCTCTAACCAGAACTGGCATGTTTGACCCTGAATGACAATAACGTCCTTCCTTTCTATTTCATTTTTCCTTACACTGATGACAGGGAGGCAAGGACAAAAGAATAACTGAGTATAAAAATTATGATAGAAATTAAGGAAATTTATTTCTAATTTCTAATTTTTTCAGTATTATTTTTTTTCCAAATAAAGTTTTGATATTTCAGTAATGTAGAAAACTCTCTGGTAAGAAAACTTCCTATATCATTTTATAAAGAATTTTAAGGCATTCGTGATAATTTATGTTTTCTAATTTGATCCTTAAAACAACCCTCAACCTGTTCTGTACTATCCTTCTTGTTTTTGATAAGAGGAAACTGAGGTTAGGTGAAATTAAGTGACTTTCTTGAGAATCCTGAGATCCGACCCTGTAATGCCAGAGAACAGAGAGAGAGAGAGAGAGAGAGAGAGAGAGAGAGAGAGAGAGAAAAGAAAGGAGTTAACTTGGTATTTATAGTCTTGGATCATGGCTCAGTTTCTCTCAGAGAAGGGAGTAGAACCATTATTGGATAGATAGGGACTTCTAATGAGGGCATAAACAAGAAGGGAAGTAACATAATTCTACTCCAGGGTAGTTTTGGACAAGGATGGAGTCAGAATGGTGGGCACCTGGATCATTGTTTTTCTTTTCTATCCTGTTGTTTCACAATGGTATATAAGACTGAATTTCCAGTCTTAATGGCAAAGAAGAGGGGGCAGCGACCAACAACCCAACTGAATAAATCAAGAAATAGCTTCAGCAATTCCTAACTCCAGACCCATGTTGGAAGACACCTGCTCTGCAATTTGTAATTTTAGAGAAGAGACTGTTGAAAGTTTCAGTTAATTGTCCAGGGTCACATAATCTCTAAAATGGCAGAAGTAAAACTTGAACCCAGATCTTTGTGGCACTAGCTCAGTTTTATATCCACTTAAGCCATGCCTTCTCTTAGCTTCATGAAAATGCCCGAGGGGGAAATAAAAACAAAATACTTCATACTTTCCTACCAATATGGGGTTGATTTCTATGTAGTTATAGTTTCCTTATATCTTCCATGGCGACCATATCAGTTTCTATAGATGGCTTCAAGAACTATGATTTTGGCAGTGAAGGTCACTCATGTACCCTGTGTAGGTTTCTTGTTAAGAAGAAATGAATCATTTTCTTACAAGCTGGCTATTGAACAGTTAACAAAATGTTTTAGCCTTAATAGAGTAAGTGTATGAAAATTAATTTCTCTAACAAGAACTCTATACTCAAGTGATCTTTTAGCATTAAATATAAAGTCTTCTTTTTTGGCAATTAAAGTCATTTCCTTCATTTCCAGGTATCTTTAACATCATTTCCTTCCACAACCACTTTGGTATAGCCATATTGGCTTATTTATTATTGCATGCATACATATATGTTTGATCTCCCATCTCCATGCTATTTCCATGAATGTTCCTCATGCTTGAAACATACTCCTCCCTTACTTCCATTTCTTGGAATTCCTGATTTTCTTGATTCATTCAAGTCATTCTACATACTATCTTTTGTATATAAATTTCCCTGATTCCCTAGTTCTTAGTATCCTTCCTCTCTGAAAACTTCATCATATTCATTTTGTAAAGTATCCTGAATGTATGTGTGTGTATAATTTATGTGTATATGGGTATTTATGTATATATGCACATGTTTGTATGGGGGGGGTTACATATGTATATGTGAATATGTGTTTGTATATGTGTATCTATGTATTTATGCATGTATGTATATAACATACATAAATATACAGACATATATTCCCTCCATCAGAATCAGAATGTACTCCTTGAAAAAGGAACTGTTTCATTTCTGTCTTTGAATACACAGATCATCATACATAGTATGCATATGAGTGATTTTTAACTGGTTCATTTCCCAATTCTATTTTCTTCTATTTCAAGACAGTCGATATTGATGGGCTTCCTCCAATAACATATCAACTTACCAATCATTAAGCAAAGCTGTCACATTTCTGCTACTAATAAATTAAATTAATTTGTAAAAAATCTAAAAATGTCTGTTACTTAAAATTAATGCCCTCTCCCTTTTAATACCTTCATCCCAACTCCCCACTATAGATGGAGTTTTAACAAGACTAAGGACCATTTTCAGCATAGCCAAAGAATTCATCATCTAGTTCCTTCACTTTCTGAGTATGAATCATAAACCTCTCAGTACTTAGCCAAGCTAGTCATTGCACAGTTGAGAGCCTGCAACTTGAACCATATTCAAAGCATTTCTAGAGATGAACCTGCCAGAGTTCTTGCTCTGCTGGTCGGAATAACTTTACAGAGCCCAGCTTAACTTCCTCACTACAATAAGTCACCAGAATCATTATGTTCATTGTCACCACCCACCATCAATTGTGTTAATCCTTTATCACATTCTGGTTTTGGAGCTTCTTCTCCCTCCTGTACCCATCATGCCCCTGAAGTCATCATCTTATTGCATCCTATCCACAGCTTACTTTTTTCCTCCAGATCCTAATAATATATTTGTGTGTTTTTTTTTTTTTTCTTTTCTTCTTTTTTTCATCAAAGCTTGCTTTTTTATGTGTGTCTGCTTCTCTCATGTATTTGTTCGGTATCTATATGTTGTACTGCACTGCAGTCTGGCTAAACTATCCCTCTGTTAATCCTCACCCACAAAATTCTATCTCCCATTTCTTTTATAATGAACCAGATGTCCCCCATGTCTCAAACATACCTACTCATTTCCATTTCATATAATACTTTTTTCAAAATTCTTCTGAAATACCAATTAATTAATAATGAAATCCTTCTAAATGACCTTTCCTTAGTTCCCTTGCCTACTCATGCCTCTTTTTAAAACCACCTTAAATTTAATACATTATATCTATTCTACATGATTTATGTGTCTTTATTGCCTCCTCCATTAAAGTGTAAGCTCCTTGTGCTTAGGGATTGTTTCATGAATTGTATATATCATCAGAATTAAGCACAGAGCGTGGCACAGAGGAGATGATTAATAAATGTTCATTAATTAATAATAGTATGGTATACTAATTGCCAACAAAATATTAAAGTTTTAATGCTTATATAGTTATATGAGATATGTATATGCATAAATGTACATGCATACACATATATACACACATTTATGTATATGTACATGTAAGGAAAAGGAACCCCCCCCCCCCCTTAACCCAAAGGAAGGTATAATGAAGTGATTTCCATTTCCACAGAAGTTATGTGGGAAAGGCATCTTCAGGCAGGAAGCTTTGCAGGTGTCTTTCAGATCATTCTACCCAAGAAAAACAGCTGCTCTGTGCCTGGTTGAGACTGGTCCTATGGGCTGATTATACAAGGGAGTAGGAAAGGATCTTTCATTTTATCCCTTTTGAAGCTAAAGACAATTTTACAAACCACCCTCCTTTATTTGATATTATTCACCAAATTTGAAGGTCTATTGTGATTATTTTCCACTCTTTTCTGTATCTATGCAATGTCACAGTAACCTAGCACAGTAGTTTGTACTTCATGAAAGAAATAAAAAAAAAAAAAAAAACAAGTGATACATTTTCTGGAAAGCAAATATATTCTCAGACCATGCACATTCTATGATCTCCTTACTAAACAGAAAGCATGCCCACTGTACAGGGGAGAAATGATAATCACAAATCCATATTCTTACTTGTTTGTAACCCTGACAAAATTACTTTTGGGGACAGAAATCTTTGTTTATTTATTTATTTTTTTGCCTGGAAGAAAGGTTCCCTCTGAGAGAGGAGAAAGCTGTAAATCTCTTGTTTACTCATGGAAAACATTTTTGTTCACCAGCTAAGATTCTTTTTAGTTTTACCCTCCAGGGATAGGGTCTTGCAATTTCATTCAAATTTGGCATCTGTGAAGAAATTTGCATGAGAAATAACTAAATTACAGGCCTATCAGCATTTTTAGCCCACTTTAGAAAAGCACACTTGGTATTTCTTTGTGGAAGCAGATTTCATAAATTCAGTTGGTGGAGGTATCTCCTCCTCCCCTTACAAGGAACATATTCCAATAGTCTAACTCTTTATAGAATGAAACCCGGTCACAACTCTTGTAAGCAAATGGGACTAACATCCATATTATAGGCTATTCAGGTGATGGCTAGCTAGCACACAATCTAGTTATTACTTTTCTTCTTTTACAATAACAATTTTTTTTTATTTTTCAAAATATATGCAAAGAGAGTTTTCAGTATTTACCCTTACAAAACCTTGTGTTCCAAATTTTTATCCCTCCCTCTTCATCTCCCTCCTCCTCTAGACAACAAGGAATCCAATATAGGTTAAACATGTGCAATAGTTATTATTTTTCAAGACAAGATTCAAAGGGCAGGATACTTGAGTTAGTTTTATCAAAATGAACAATGGACTAGAAGAAACAAGAGCAATGTTCAAATTCCTGGTTTTCCACCACTGATCTTTCTGACCTTGGAGAGGTTAAAACTCTCTATAATTCCATTTCAACATCTGAAGGAGTCAGCTTAAATGATTTTTAGGGGTCTTTCTATTCTGCAATTTAATTATTCTATGATTTAGTTTATATACCAACAACCATGCTATAAATGCTATTTCTATGATAGGGGCAGAGATCATAAATATATAACTGGAATGAACTTCAGAAGTTCTATTTGAAATTGAATTATTTGGAGATGAAATAACTTGCCCAAGATTACAAAAGAGTTGGTAGGAATAGCATAAGAAAATGGAAAAGTTAGACAAGGAAAGAGGAGGGAATGGAGCAAGCATTTATTTAAAAAATACTTTGCACTAGAGAGCATGATAAACCCTTTACAAATATTTTATTTGATCCTCAGAACAATCCTGGAGGCAGATGTTTTTAACAATCTCGATTTTACAGATGAGGAAACTAGGGAGAGAGTAGTTAAGTGATAGGTAAGTCAATTATAAGAGTCTGAAGCTTGATTTGTACTCAGATCTTCTTAGCACCCAGAAGGCAGAGGAAAGAGCACTGGATGTAGAGTGATAGGCCCTGGCTCAGGGCAAATACTTTTACCTGTAGGTTTTTCTTGGTTGTGAAATGAGAAGCTTGGAGTAAATGTTATCTGTTGCTTGTAGTACCATTAGGATACTAGCCAGAAAAAGTCAAGCAACTCCAATAATATATCTGAATGCTATTTGGCAATAGTCAGAGGAGGATCAGAGTTTTAATGTGACAAAACTTATTTTTAACCAATTGTAGAAATTATTCATGAGCAAAATTCCATTTTCTAATTAAGATGTGACCTTTGATGATAAAAGGCATAAATCACCAAAAGACTAAATGAAAATCAAGGTAATGGAAGCCACTCACTATACCCCCAACAGAGCATATGGTTTCCTCTTTAATGAACATGAGCTTCATCAGCAAGTGGGCTTTGTTGAAACTGCTTCTTTGTCCTATACTGTTGGGTGAAGAAATAATTGATGTCACGCTGACCAAAAGTAATCATAGATTCCTTCAGTTTGGGGCCTCTCGGAAATTTCAGAAACTAAAGATGAAGGATCCATCTCAGTTCACCCAGAGAAAAGTATTTTCAGTATGCCTGATGCCATTGAGATCCCCAGGAAGTCTCATTGAACAAGACAACATGATAAGACAAACATTTATGAAATTCCTGCTGTCTGAAGCTCATGATGCTAATCTTCTCCAACAATCTAATTTGAATCAGCCTAGGTGGTCATTCCATCATTTCAATTGATGAAAAAGAATTTGTGAAATGTCTACTATGAATCAGGAACTCTTTCAGGCATAGGGGTACAAAGACAAAAATAAAACATTTCCTGCCCACAAAGTACTTGCCTCTTTTAAACCTGGTAATATGTTTGAGAACATAACAGTGACTAGTTAAGTTTCTTATTTTCAAATTAATGAAATTCAGTGCAGGTAAATGTAGCATCTTTGAGTAATCTGTAAGTGAACATTTTCCATGGAGGAATCTATTTTAGATTCATATGAATGCCTTTAAATCTTGAACAAAGAATAAATTCACTCCTACTGACCATAGCATGCCTTAGCATACATAAGTAATTCTGAAGCTGTGATATGTTAGCAGTAGAGATAGGAAGAGACTAGATTTCCATTCTTTTGCTCTAATAGGATTTCTGAGGGTTTGTGGATGTTTGAAGATATTTATTTAGTGTGTTCTCTGTGTTATGGAATATATGTGTTATAGTGTTCTAGAGGCCAAGTTTGCAAAGGCAAAAAAGAAATCATCCCTGGCCTTTGAAGAGTTTATATTTTATTTAGGAATATGGAATGGAAGGCGTTATGTTTAGAGATGACTATGAAATATATATTAATTTTTTTTTTTTTTTTGCTGTGTCCAGAAAGATCTGGGGCAAGGTAGAAAAACCTAACAATTAGGAGAGGGTGTGGATCAGGAAATGTATCCTATAGGAGATGATCCATTGTCTTACTCCTGAAGGAAGACTGAAGAGGATATACAATCCTGCTATGGGGTCCTTTGAGCTCTAAATCTAAGATATCTAAGATTCACAAGTCTAGATCTTTTAAAAACAAACAAACAAAAAAAATCAATATAAAGGTATACCTCAGAACCACTCTCAAGCTTTTTTGGACATTTTAGAATATATGAGCAGTCAAAACTATTCTAGGTAGAAAAGAAGAGACTGATCTCTTGTTCCATAACTATAACATTATTTCTGTACCTTTTCTCAAATCATTCATTTGCATGGGAAAACAGAAGAATCTTAAAGCTAGAATATTTGTGAATTCCAAGCTACAGT
Source organism: Antechinus flavipes (assembly GCF_016432865.1). Taxonomy (NCBI): domain Eukaryota; kingdom Metazoa; phylum Chordata; class Mammalia; order Dasyuromorphia; family Dasyuridae; genus Antechinus; species Antechinus flavipes. Next base: position 118,668,123 of record NC_067402.1, read on the forward strand.
GATATTTTGTAGTTACTGGGAAAATTAGCCCTTAATTTATATATAACTTATATTGTTAGCCTTTTAAAATGGAAAATATATGAAGTGCTCATTATGGAGTCACTCTAAGAAACTCCAAGCACAGTACAGATAGATAAGATTGGAAACACTAGTTACTTATCCAGCAGTACCTGATTTTAAACTAAAGAACATAGTGTCTGAGCTCTTGAGAGGCCTCAAAAACAAGCTAATAATGAGAATAATCCAATTCACTTCATAAGGGAATACATGTTGTGTTATTGTTACTGTTGTATTTCTTTTTCTCTTTTTTTTTTCCCCATAGGGAAGTCTTTTGTGGCTCCAAGGAAAGGTTTTCTGCCTGCTTTTTATGTATTCATACATGGATTCAAATCCCTATATGTTTCTTGTTTGTTTCAATTGTTTCATTTGTGTGTATGTATATATGCATGTAGCTAGGTAGGTAAATGGGTAAAGGGCAATTAGATAGCACAGTGGACAGAGTGGCCGGGAGCCAGGAATACTATTTTCCTAAGTTGAAATCTATGTGACCATGGGCAAATCACTTAACCCTCAGTTTCCTCATCTGTAAAATGAGTAGGAGAAGGAAATGGCAAACTACTTTCTTATTTTTGTCAAATTACCTTTATCTAAATAGGGTCACAAAAAGTCAGACATGAATGAAATGACTGAATAACAACAAATGTGTATGTATATCATTTGAGCTTTAAGTTGAAAGATCATATCATAATCTACATTTATTTTGAAAAACACAGCCAGATATTTTAGCTGAGGCAGAATTAGAACTGGTGAAGGGAAACCAGTAACTGTCTATACAAAGTACTGATCCAGAGACTAACAGGGACTACATATCTGGCTGGCAGCATCCTGCAGGAGTTCTTGGTATAACTACTTTGGTCAGACTCTAGGATTCATGATGAGTAGGCTCAGAATTGGCAGCCTGATAAAATCAAGCTAGAAGACATTAAAGATTCTATAGCATCAAAAATGTAAGTTATCACTTCAAGTGCATGCACTGGACACATGTCTTTACATTATGTACTTCTCCATGTCAGATACTCTAGTCATCAATGCTCTCTATAGAGACATAAAATGGAAACATATCTTTCTTATATACATGTTTCTCATCACATTTGCTACATTTGTCCACTTTTTCCACTAATGATGAGGATTTTTTTTTTCTTTTTGCTATTTTTTCCCATATAGTAGATGAGATAATAGCTATAAAACACTGAGATTTAATAGGTACTTGCTCTCTTAGGTTCATCCCTACCCAAAATGCTATAAGATCTTAATAATAAATATTTAGTTGACAGTGGTTCTAGAAACTTATAAGAATTTATTTTTCTGCTTAGTAAAAATTGAGTTCCTTGCCTCATTAACAAAATGGAGAAATATATACTCCTGACTTAAGTGACTAAAATAAAAGAGATTCATGTAAAACTACTACATGTAGTCTACCATCTGTGGCACAAAATTTAGAATGTGATAATGAAATCACTTGAACAGACATTTGAATATAATAATATTGTAGAGTATATAGTGTGAAAAAGTCCATACTGTGACTAATCTGTCTTATTTTTCCCTATATGTTCACAGAAGTTCATTAAATTCATAAAAGCAAGATTAATTCATACTTTTGCTTTATCTTTTCCAAACCCAAATTAAAATATAAAGAAATCAATAGGGGCTGCCTTATTTTTGCTTTGGCTTTGAGATCTAGACCTGAAACATATTTATTTCCTTTTTTTCATTCCTTTTTTAATGGATAAAGGTGCTTCATTTAAATGACAAAATGAAGAAAAATAAACATATACTTAATAATAATGCACCCTTATATAACACTCCATTTTTATAGTACTTTTTCTCTAGTATATGCCAAGACAATTCTTAACTTCTATTTTTATGAGATTTTAAGTTCCTAATTTTTCGCCTTTCCTCTATCCTCTGTTCTCTTCTAAAAATGGCAAGCAATTAGATATGTCAGATTTCATTTAAATCATATAAAACATATTTATTTTAGTCACAGCTACAAAAGAAGAAACAGATCAAAAGAAAAAAATCATGAATAATAATAAAATAAGTGAAAAACTATGCTTTTATCTATGGATAAGATTTTCCTTTCTGAATCTTTTGTCCTCATCTTAAATCTATTGTATTTCTGAGAAGAGCTAAATCATTCATAGTTGGTTATCACACAATGTGGCTGAAACTATGTACAAGGTTTTCTTGGTTTTACTCATTTGACTTTGAATTAGTTCATTTAAGTCTTCCAGATTTTATTAATATCTGCCTGTTTATTAGTGCTTATTGTATGGTAGTGTCCCATTACATTCATATACCACAGTTTATTCAGCTATTCCCCAAAGTGATGGACATACACTGCATTTCCAATATATTACCACTATAAAACACTGCTATAGATTTTTTTTTACCCCACATGTATATTCTTTTTTTCATTTTTTATCACTCCTTTGGGGATAGATCTAGTAGTAGTATATTGCTGGATCGAAGAAAATGCACAATTTGGTTGCACTTTCAGCATGGTTCCAAATTGCTCTCCAAAAGGGTTAGATCAGATCATAATTTCACCAACAATGCATTCGTGTTCTAATTTCCCCACATTTTCTCCAACATTTATCATTTTCATTTGTTGTCATATTAGCCAATCTGATAAGTGTGAGGTACCTCAGAGTTATTTTTTTATTTGCATTTCTCTAATGAAACTTTTTTTAGTATACTTCTTCATATGTCTATTGGTAGATTTAATTTCTATAAGTAAAAAGTTCCTTGCATATGCTTTGATCATTTATCAATTGGAAAATGGCTTATAGTCTTACAAATTTAACTATGTCTGTATATGTTTGAGAAATGAGATCTTTATCAGAGATACTTGCTGTTAGGATATTTTTCCCCAGCATTCCATTTTCCTTCTAATCCTGGTTGCATTGATTTTGTTTGTACAAAAGCTTTTTAGTATAATATAATCAAAATTATCCATTTTACATTTTGTCATGTTTTCTACTCTATTGTTTGGTCATGAGCTTATAATTCAATTAATTTCTTTTTTAAGAATTTAGATGATATGATTATTTCAATAGATGCAGAAAACTCATTTGTTAAAATCCAACATTCCTTCCTATTAAAAACACTAGAGAATATAAGAATATTTCTTATAAGGAATTGACTTTTCCTTAAAGTAGTCAGTAGCATCTATTTAAAACCATCAGCAAGCATCATATGGAATGGGCATAAACTGGAACCATTCCCACTAAGATCAGGGATGAAACAGGGTTGCTCACAATCGACTTTATTATTCAGTATTGTATTGGAAATGCTAGCTTTGGCAATAAGACAAGTAAAAGAGATTAAAGGTTTTAGAGTAGGTAATGAGGAAGCCAAATTATCACTATTTGCAAATGATATGATAGTATACTTAGAGAATCCTAAAGAATCAACTAAAAAACTATTAGAAATAATCCACAACTTTAGCAAAGTTGCAGGATACAAAATAAATTCACATAAATCATTAGCACTTTTAAACATCATGAACAAAATCCAACCATAAGAGATACAAAGAGAAATCCCATTAAAAAAAATATATCATTAGTGTAAAATATTTGGAACTCTATCTGCCAAGGGAAAGTCAAGAACTATATGACCAAAACTACAAAATAATTTCTACACAAATAAAGTCAGATCTACACAGTCAGAAAAATATCAAGTGATAACTATACCACCTACATTTATCATTTTATATAGTACTATACCAAACTTCCAAGAAACTATTTTACTGACCTAGAAAAAATAACAACAAAATTCAATTGGAAGAACAAAAGGCCACAAATTCCAAGGGTATTAACGAAAAAAAAAAAAAAAAAAAAAAAAGAAAATGAAAGTCACCTAGCTGTACCAGATCTAAAACTATATTATAAAACAGTGGTAATCAAAACCATTTGGTACTGGCTAAAAAATAGTGTAATTGATCAGTGGAATAGATTAAGTTCACAGGACAAAATAATAACTATAGTAATCTAGTGTTTGACAAACTCAAAGACTCCAGTTTGGGAGATAAGAATTCACTATTTGACAAAAACTGCTGGGAAAATTGGAAACTAATATGGCAGAAACTAGGCATTGACCCACACTTAATACCATATACCAAGATAAGGTTGAAATGGATTCATGACCTAGACATAAAGAATGATATTACAAACAATCTGAAGAACATAGAATAGTTTACCTCTAAGACTTGTGGAGGAGGAAGGAATTTCTGACCAAAAGACAACTAAAGATCATTATTGATCACAAAATTCTGATTATATTAAGTTAAAAAGTTTTGAATAAACAAAACTAATGCAGACAAGAAGGAAAGCTATAAACTGGGAAAATGTTTTACATTCAAAGATTCTGATAAACATATTTCTAAAATATATAATTGACTCAAATTTATAAGAATTCTTCAATTGATAAATGGTCAAAGGATATAAACAGACAATTTTCACATGAAGAAATTGAAACTATTTCTAGTCATATGAAAAAGTGCTTTAAATAACTATTGATCAGAGAAATGTAACAACTCTGAAATACCACTACATACCTCTCAGATTGAATAAAATGACAGGAAAAAATAGTGATAAATACTGGAGGGGATATGGGAAAATTGGAACACTAATACATTGTTGATGGAACTGCAAACAGATCCAACCATTCTGGAGAGCAATTTGGAACTGTGTCCAAAGGGCTATCAAACTGTGCATAGTCTTTAATCCAGCAATAGTTCTTTTGGGATCTTTTGAGATCATAAAGGAGAAAAAGGAACCACATATAGAAAAATGTTTTATGGCAACCCTTTTTGTAGTGGCAAGAAACTGAAAATTGAGTTGATGGCTATCAGTTGGAGAATGATTAAATAAATTATGGTATATAATGTAATGGAATATTATTGTTCTATAAGAAACAAGAAGCAGGATTATTTCAGAGAGACTTGGAGAGACTTTCATGAACTGATGCTAAGTGAAATTAGCAGAAGCAGGAGATCATTGTACACAGCAACAAGACCATATGTGGATCAATTCTGATGGATGTGGTGGCTTTTCAGCAATGAAATGATTGAGGCCAGTTCCAATGATCTTGTGATGAAGTCCACAGAGAGAGGACTATGAGAACTGAGTGTGGATCACAACATAGCATTTTCATTCTTTTTGTTGTTGTTTCCTTGCATTTTGTTTTCATTCTCATTTTTTTTCTTTTTGGTCTGGTTTTTCTTGTGCAGAAGATAATTGTAGAAATATGTATAGAATTGCACATGGCTTAACATATATTGGATTACTTTCTATCAAGAGGAAGGTATTGGAGAAAGGGGGGAAATTGAAACACAAGTTTTTGTAAGGGTTAATATTGAAAAATTATCCATGTATATCTTTTATTTATCTTAAACTTTTTTTATTACAGTTTTTTATCAACAAAACATTTTTTTTTTTAACAATGACCATTGCAAAAACTTCTGTTTCAACTTTTCCCCTCCTTCCCTCCACCCCCTTTTCTAGAAGGCAGGTAGTACAATACATGTTCAATATTTTAAAGTATATGTTACATACAATATATGTATGCATATTTAAATAGTTGTCTTGCTACACAAGAAAAATCAGATTTAGAAAGCAGGTAAAAATAACCTGGGAAGAAAAACAAAAATGCAAGCAAACAATAACAGAAAGAGTGTAAATGCCATGTTGTGGTCCACACTCATTTCCCAGTATTCTTTCTCTGAGAGTAGCTGGATCTGTTCAGTAATGAACAGAAATTGCAACTGATTTGGATCCTCTTAATGTTGAAGAGAGCCACTTTCATCAGAATTGATCCTCATATAGGATTATTGTTGTTGAAGTGTATAATGATCTCCTGGTTCTGCTCATTTCACTTAGCATGAATTCATGCAAGTTTCTCCAAGCCTTTCTGTATTCATCCTGCTGGTCATTTCTTACAGAACAATATTTCATAACATTCATATACCACAATTTATCCAGCTATTCTTCACTTGATGGGCATCCATTCGATTTCCAATTTCTCTCCCCTACAAAAAGGACTGCCACAAACATTTTTGCACATACAGGTCCCTTTCCCTTCTTTTATATCTCTTTGGGATATAATCCTAGTAGTAACACTGCTGGATCAAAGGGTATGCATAACTTGAAAATTTTTGAGCAAAGTTCCAAACTGCTCTCCAGAATGGTTGGATCGGCTTACAACTCCACCAACAATGCATCAGTTTTCCAGTTTTCCTACATCCCCTCCAACATTTGTCATTATCTTTTCCTGTCATCTTAGCCAGTTTGAGAGGTGTGTAATGGTATCTCAGACTTGTCTTAATCTGCATGTCTCTGATCAATAATGATTTGGAATATCTTTTCATATGGGTACAAATAGTTTCAATTTCATCATCTGAAAATTATCTGTTCATATCCTTTGACCATTTATCAACTGAAGAATGGCTTGATTTCTTATAAATTTGAGTCAATTTCTCTCCATATTTTGGAAATAAGGCCTTTATCCAAACCTTTAACTGTAAAGATATTTTCCCAGTTTATTGCTTCCCATCTAATTTTGTCTGCGTTAGTTTTATTTGTACAAATGCTTTTTAACTTGATATAATGAAAATTTTATATTTTCTGATCAATAATGATCTCTAATTATTTTTTGGTCATAAATTCCTTCCTCCTCCACAGTTCTGAGAGATAAACTATCCTATGTTCTTCTAATTTATTTATAATCTCATTCTTTATGCCTAGATCATGAACCCATTTTGATCTTATCTTGGTGTTAAGTGTGGGTCAATGCCTAGTTTCTGCCATACTGATTTCCAATTTTCCCAGCAGTTTTTATCAAATAGTGCATTCTTATTCCAAAAGTTTGTTTCTTTGGGTTTGTCAAACAGTAGATCACTATAGTAATTGACCATCTTGTCCTGTGAACCTAACCTATTACACTCATCAACCAGTCTATTTCTTAGCCAATAACAAATGGTTTTGGTGACTGCTGTTTTATAATATAGTACAGCTAGTACACCTTCAATTTTTTTTTCATTAGTTCCCTTGAAATTCTCGACCTTTTGTTCTTCCATATGAATTTTGTTGTTATTTTTTCTAGGTCATTAAAATAGTTTCTTGGAAATATGATTGGTATAGCACTAAATAAGTAGATTAGTTTAGGTAGTATTTTCATCTTTATTATATTCGCTTGATCTATCCAAGAGCACTTAATATTTTTCCATTTGTTTAGATCTGACTTTATTTTTGTGGAAAGTGTTCTGTAATTTTACACATATAGTTCCTGACTTTCCCTTGGCAGATAGATTCCCAAATATTTTATACTATTGACAGTCATTTTAAATGGAATTTCTCTTTTTATTTCTTGCTGTGAGATTTTGTTAATGATGTATAAAAATGCTGATGATTTATGGGGATTTATTTTGTGTCCTGCAACTTTGTTAAATTTGTGGATTATTTCTAATAGCTTTTTAGTAGACTCTTTGGGGTTCTCTAAGTATACCATCATATCATCTGCAAAGAGTGATAATTTGATTTCCTCATTATCTATTCTAATTCTTTTAATATCTTTTTCATCTCTTATTGTTGAAGCTAGCATTTTTAACACAATATTGAATAGTAATGGTGATAGTGTAACCTATACATGCATATCTTTTGAGAATTAAAAACCTTTAATAAAATACAAAAGAAATTTTAAAGTGCTATCTAAATGTGCATTATAATTAAAGTGGAATAAAAGCCATTCTTTGATATGCCAAAAAAGGTTTTTGAATGCTCTACTTTGTGCATATATGTTTAGTATTAATATTACTTCACTGTCTCTTCTATCTTTTAGTAAGATGTAGTTTTCTTTCTTATGTCTTTTAATTAGGTCTATTTTTGCTTTTGCTTTGTTGCAAACAGGATTGCTACCCCTGTTACTTTCTTTTTCTTCAGCCAAAGAATAATAGTTTCTGCTCCAGCTCCTTACATTTATTTGTTTATGTATTTCATATAAACAACTTAATGTAAGAGTCTAATTTTTTATCTACTCTACTATCCACTTCCATTTTGGGGTATCCAGTTCACATTATCACAGTTACAAATACTAACTCTATATTTCTCTTCACCCTATTTTTTTTCTTGACTTTTCTCTCCTTTCATTCTTTCCCTCTGATAGTATTTTACTTCTTTTTACCACCTCCCCCAGTATACCTTCTCTTCTCTCATCTATGCAATTCATTACTTAATTTCATCCCTTCCTACTTTCCAGTCCAGTAATATAGTTTTTTATAGTCAATTGATTAAATATATTATTTCAAATCTGAGTCAATACTGAAGAGAGTCAAGGCAATGCCCATTGCTTACCCAGCCATCTTTTACACCATTGTAATGAGTTTTTTCGTGTCTTTTCATGTGAAATAATTTATCCCATTCTATATCTCCCTTTCATCTGTATCCAGTGTACTCTACTCATTCCTTATTATGGCCTTCCTTCAAATTCCCCTTGTAATTATACCCTCTGACTATGTTTAGGGAATTATTAATATCATCTTTCCTTGTAGGGGTATAAAAAGTTCAACTCCATAATATTCCTTATATGTTTTCTTTTCTCTTCTTTTTAGGCTTCTCTTGGCTCTTGATATTGGGTTTCCATTGTTTTATTAGATTCTGTCCTACTTATGAAAGCTTGAATTTATTATATTTTACTGAATCACCATTTTCCCCTTGATATCTTATGCTTAATTGGGCAAGGTGATTCTTAATTATGATCCTAGTTCTTTTGTCTTGTAGAATATGTTTTATGACCTTTGATTCTTTACTGTTGCAGATGTTAAATCCTGCATAATTCTAATAACTCTCCAATATATGAATTATTCTTTTCTGTCTAATTGTAGATCTGGGAATTTGGTAATTTGGTTATAATGTACCTTGGAGTATTTATCTTGGTATCTCCTTCCTAAGGTGATTGGCAGATTCTTTCAATACCTATTTTGCCCTCTGGTTCCAGAACAGTTCCTTGATAACTTCTTGAAACATGCTATTGAGATCATACTTTTGAATCTGATTTTCAAATAGTCCATTGATTCTGTCATTCTATAATCCGGAGCTATTTTCCAAATCAATTGTTTTATCAATGAGGTATTTTACTTTTTTTTTTTAAATTTTGATCATTCTTTTGAATTTTTTTCATTGATTCTTAATGTCATAAAACTATAAGCTTTCACTTGCCTAATCTTACTGAAGGCAATTTTTCCCCTCAGTTGGCTTTTGTATTTCCTCTTCAACCATACTCTTTAAGAAGTTGTTTTCTTCAATGAATTTTTCTACCCCTTTTTTCATTTTACTAATTCTACTTTTTAAGTCAGTTGTTTTCTTCTTCCAAGCTGTTGACACTTTTTTTAAAATATACTAATCTTTATAATTTTCCTTTTTCTTATTTTTTCTTCTACTTCTCTTATATGAATTTTATCCTCCTTTTGAGCTCTTCCATAAGTTCTTTTTGGGTTTGAGACATTTTCTGACTTTAATTTGGGATTTTTCCCACAGGTATTTTGACACTGGTGTCCTTTTCTGAATTTGTGTCTTGGTCTATGCTGTTACCATAAAAACTTTCTATGATGAGATTTTTGTGTGATATACTTTTTTGGGGGGGCCCTTGTCCCTTCATTTAAAATTTGAGTTCTGCTCTAGGGTGGAAAAAGTACTATCTCTGATTTTTCATGCCATGTCTAGAGGTCCTAACTATTTATTTGGAGCTGCAGTGGTGTTACTCCAAGACCCACAGTGGTCCCTCGTGTCTAGTGCTGCCCTGAAGAGGTACAATTGGTGTGGCTGGCACTGTTGGATGCTAGAGAGACCTGACAGTTTAGCTGGGGTCTGAACAATGGTATTTGACGCGTGCTGAGGGTAGTGGGGTATTTCTATGGTTCTCTTGGGGATATGTTGAAGTTCATATTGGTCTGGTTACTGGAGCTTGCCCGTTGCTAAGTTTACATTCAAATGTGGCAGAGCTCTGGTACTGACAGCTCCATTTGCTCTGGCACCCAGAGAGTTAGTGCCTACTTGTCCAGAGCAACAATAAAGCACAGAGTGATTCATAATGCTAGAACTTGCTCCTTCCCCTGGCTATACTGAAGCATATGGAGATGGAAGAAGTCCTGGTGTTAATATCTGCCTGTTCAACTATATTGGACCTCAGGATATCCATTGGTTTCCTGCAATGGGACTTCCTGCTGGCATATTGGAATACTTCCTGTCCTAGACTGTATTTTCTTTTTACCCAAGTAAGATAGACTTTTCTTGTTGAAGTTTCATGGGCTAAAATATTTTTCATTCCATCTTTTTTTGGTTTTACTTTTCCAGGATGACTTTTGGGGTACTATTTTACAATTGTTTGGAGGTAAACATGGGAGAGCTGCAGTGAATCCCCATTACTTCACTGTTTTGGCTTCCTGAGACATTCTCTCTAATATATTGTTTTAAAGTATATAGGGGTTGCAAAAGCATTATCCCAGTGGAACCTCCCCCAAAAAGAAATTATTATTTCTGTTACAGTTGAAGAACTGAGACAAAAAAGTCAAAAGATATAAACAAAGTCACACAGCTGGAATCTGAAAGAGAATTTCAATCTAATTATTCTCGAAATTCTGCATTCTGGATGTTATATTACAATGCTTCTATACACCTGAGTCAGTCATGAAACATTTTTTGACAACAGTATTTGTGCCACTTTAGTACAAAATGGAGATTTATGGTTTCATTTTCTATCTTTGGAATAAAATACCAGGGTCCTTTTTTCCCTTCCTTTCCTTTCCTTTCCTTTTCCTTTCCTTTCCTTTCCTTTCCTTTCCTTTCTTTCTTTCTTTCTTTTCTTTCTTTCTTTTTTTTTTTTTCTGGTGTATAGTTCTTATATTATAATATAAATCAGGCAACTGACCTCATTAAAAGGTCACAATCAGGCTTCAAGATCCATTTAATAAGATACACTTTTGGGGCATGGATAGATCTACCCTCCAATTTCCACCAAGCTGCTGAGGTTTTTTCTCTAAGTCTGAGTTCATGCCGAGCTCTTTCAAATAAACCTCAACATACTTGATATTCATGTAGCATCCTACTTTACAGCACTTCAGAATCTTTCCTCAGTGAAGGCCCCTTCCAATTCTAGAATCTGTTGATTCTACACATATTTCTGCAATGCAGGTCAGAGGCAGGTTATCATCACAGCTTTTCTACAAAAGGGAATAGAGTCACAGCAATACAAAGTGACTGACTCCGATTCATAAACTGAATGGTTGGTTGAAACCAGGAACTAAACTAGGCTGATATTGGGATCTAAAACTCCTTTAGTTTCATTATACTATCTATCCAATCTTATGTTCTTTTCTTTATCTTATAAATGAAAAGTCTTTTTGTTGAGAGAGGTATAATTATATTTAAGATAATACCCTAGAATTTGCTCAATGACCTACACAAATTCATGTGTACTTTATTTGACAAGGAGCATTGATATTCCTATTACTACAAATGATGATTAAAATGGATTGCTGATTAGAAACTAAAGGTAATACAGCAATTTTTGAGTCAGATTTGAAATAGAAAAATCCAACATGATGGAAAAATTTGGACAAAGAATAAGAGCTAAATAAAAATTAAATTATTTGGTAGAATTGGTAATTTTTATAATGTTTTCTTTCTTAAAAACAATTCAATAACCTAAACACAGCCAACAATTTAAGTGAATAGTAGGATCATAGTCATTAACTTGGTCCTCAAAGGGAACTTAAAAATTATTTTCCTTTTACAGATTAGGAAACTGAATCCTAGAACTATTTGGTGTCTTGTCTGTGGTCACATTGTACTAAGTAACAAATTTAGGAATTACATCTACACCCTCTAACTGCCCAATCCAAAATTCTTTCCATTGATTTTGGCAATGAATGCATTTTTTGGTTTACCTGTAAAATTGCAATATTAACTCAATGTCTGTTAGAAAAGGAATAGATTACAAATAAGAGGTCTTGGGTCTGAATTTAAATTAAGCTCCCTATTACTTGCAAGATCAGGGTCAAGTCATTTAGTCTCTTTAGGTTTTTACTTCCTCATCGATAAAATGTAGGTAAGTAAACTATTGAGATCTATTGTTTCTTTAAATTCTAAATATTTTAGAACATTGACCTTTATTCACACATGTTTTAGAATATTGGAAAGAAGTAGTGGAACAATTGAAGTTCAAATATTAAGGTACAGGAACTTTTCAATTTAAATCAATAGAAGTCCCCATGGCAAGGAAATAACAAATTTATTCTAAAGATGTAAACTATAACTTTAAAAAATTTGAAAATGTTCTGTATTTTAGAAGAACTTAAGCTTTATGGCTTTGTGGGGAAAGTGTATATTAAATCTAATATGGAGAATTAACATAGGAATAATTGAGGCCTTTGAAGCCAGGAACCATGTAATATATATATATATATATATATATATATATATATATATATATATATTTTAAAAATTCCCTACAATTTTTAGCCAGTGTTAAGTGCCAAGTTGTTGTTCAATGTATATTTGTTGAAATGAACAGAATCATTATTTAAGAAAATTATTCTGTAAAAGTTAAAAATATCAATAACTACATTCAATAAAGATTCCAAATGTGAATTTTTGAGTTATATAATTTGACATTTTTGAGATTATTTGAAAATCTCTTTTTACTAATAAATATTGAATAAAACCATTGGCACTTTCACATAGAATACATTGATTGAAACAGAAAATGTTGTATTCTCCAGAGTCATACTTGCTTCCTACCAATAAACATGTCCAATGGCAAAAAGGATAGCCTCAATAAAAATATAACAATATAATCAATAAAGAAAAGAATGATTTCAGTAGGAGAAAACATCAGTAAGGGAAAAATGATGGAGAAGTTCTATTGTTTAGTGATTTCAAGCATTTTTAAAGTTTTGAAGAGATTACTATGTGGATGCTAGTTGTAATTATAAGAGCAAAAATATTATGGCATAAATTATAACAGATACAATTAATTTTTAAATAGGAATTTTAAGCAAAGTATATGAATATATTGAAAAGTGTTGTGATTTTTGCAATTGTTGGGCACTCCAATCATTGTGTAGATCACAATAAAAAATTTATCTAGGACTCAATGGAAAAAAAATTAGTGAGTTTTCTGAAGTGTATAAAAGTTAAAGTGTTTCCCAGGGTCACAAAAATTCTAAGTATCACAGACTGAACTCTTTTATACCATAAGCCTACTATTATATCCAATATTGTTTTCTCTCTATATAAGAAAGGAACAGATTAGAAAATCAAAATGAACACTTTAAATTGTTTTGCTTCCATTTTAGAAGCAATATTTAATTCACAAATAAGTTTTATTGCAAAAATCTACTTCAGAATGGACTGCCTGAAATTTAGTCAGTTGTCTCCTCTCCTCATCCCCCCATACAAACAATACCTGATATTCTGTGGCACTGTATTTGAGCCTATCAGATTTTAGTTTTCTTTAACCAATTTTCTGTTACCACTTTTTCTACTACTCAGTCCAGAACTGACCCATAAGTGAGATTTTAACAGGCATTTATCATATTGCCACAATGTGATAACTACCTGGGATACCAAGACAAAATGTCACTGCACTTAAAGAACTTACTTTCTAATAGGAACACAAAACATCAACATATTAGTACAGCTAGATATTAAACAGTGCAAAAAATGAATATCAATTAAATTGTTACTGCTTTTTAAATTAGCACTACATATTTCCATTGAGGTAGAACCAATGACCATATTTTTATATAATTATAACTTTAAATAGGGTAAATTTAAACATATATGAGCTTTTCAAAGGATTTAATGCTTACACTAATTGAGATTTGTTTTATATATAGGATATATACAAAGTCAATAATAGATAATTTTGAAGGAATTACTAGCAACTGCGATATCAGAAGTAGAAATGACTGAGGAAGAGGCTAGAGGTCAGAATAAAGGATTGGTTTCAGGGAGCAACAAGTTGAGAGAAAGAGAAAGGAAAGGAAAAGAGAAAAGGAAATTCTAGCACCAGAAACTGATAAACTAATTCTAGTAGGACAATATCCCAAATAGACATTTGCATATAAGAAACATAATCAAGTATTACAGAATCAATCATTTTTTAAATTTTTTATTTTATTTTTTGCTGAGGTAATTAGAGTTAAGTAACTTAAGGGTCACACAGCTAAGAAGTATTAAGTGTCTGAAAGCAGATTTGAACTCAGGTCCTCCTGACTTCAGGATTGGTGCTCTACCTACTGCACCACCTAGCTGCTCCAGAATCACTAATTTTTAAAAGTGTTACTTATATTAGTGAGAATAAAGAAGTACTGAAATGTTCTACTTACTTTTAAAAAAATGAAAAATAATTTAAACATATAGTTTATCTGGATTTCTAAAGATAAAAATGGAAATATTCAAAATTAGTATTTTAAAAGATAGATTATATTTCTTAACCAGACATTTTTGATATAATCATGAAATTTCATAGGTGGAAAAACATTTAACATCATATAACTCAACCTATATCTGACGAAAAGCTCATTCTATATCAATCCCAATGTTTATTCAGCCTCCACTTAAAGATCTTTAATGAAGGGCAACTCATTAGCTTCTGAGGTACCTCTTTAGATGCCTCTAAGTATTAGTAAGTTCATTTTTACATTTGTGTGTGCACAACTTTTGGTAACTTTTGAATGATGGCATTGCAAAACTGAGACAAGAGAAGAAAAAGGGAATAGAGTTAATGAGGAGAAATAGATTCATTAAGCATAGCTGTTTTATTCAAGATGTATCTGAGAAAGGGAGGAGGGAATTCTCTATCATAGTGATCTATTTTTCCCAGTTCTGCCAATTGGACTAGGATAAAAGAAGTCCAATCCTTCTTGTAACTTCAAATGCTTGAAGGTAACTATCCTGTTGATCTCCTCTTCCCTTTTTAAGAGAAAAATTCTGAGTATCTTTAATTGATCAGAAGGTATGGATTTTGGTTATTTTAACTATCTCCTCTGAACTCCTCTAAACATTCTCCAGTTTGTCATTGTGGTCCTAAAATGTTGTCTCTAAACCTGAGCACAATATAACAGATGTGACCTAAATAGTTCAGAGTGAAACTATTATCTTCCATGTTCTGAATATTATGTCTATCCTAATATTGCCTAAGATAATATGAGGTATCTTGTTTTGGATTTTTGGTGACAATATTGACCACTTTGAGCCATATCGAGTATGTTGTACTCTAAAATTAGGAGATATTTTAACAAACTACTTTATTCTAGTTTCTATCTAGCTTTTGATCTCCTTTCACAGTCATTAAACTTCATCTTGTTAGAAATGCCCCATTGTTCTAATCTGTTGATATATATTTTTTACATTGTTGCAGTATTATCTAATATTTCTGCTTTGTGTCAGCTTTGTGCCAAAAAAAAATTGCACATTGATAAAATCACCATTTATGCCTTTATTTGAGTCAATGATCATAATGCTGAACAATGTGGAGGGAAAAAGAACAGATTGTTGGGACACTCTATTAAAGACATCCTTGAAAGTCAATAACAATTAGAAACTACTCTTCATATGTTATCATTCAGCCAGTTTTGGATCTCTACAGATTCTATTTGAGATTGTACACATCGATTAAATAGTAGATAGTGAAGGGAAATTCACAGTGAAAGATGCAAAAAGAAGAATATGCTGGGCAGTTTAAAGAAGAGCAAAGAGAGGAATGATTAAGTACATATGCACATGCAAATATACATATTTAGTTATAAATTTAGATGAATATTAAAGTCAATCACATTAATTTATGACAGTATATGAATAGCACTATGTCTCCTAATTTATTACTTAAATTATTTTATTACAGTGATATACCAAAAGATAATACAAAGAATAAGAGCATGATGAGAAAACTGAGAATAATAGCTGACAAATATATGGTATTTTATAGTTTTCAAAACACTTGATATGTTGTCATTGAAGAATTCACAATAATCCTATCAAGTATTATCTGAATTTTTACAGAAGAAGAAATTGAAGGTTAGAAAAGTTAATTTATTTTCTCAAGGTAGAACAGCCAAGAAGTGTCATTATCAGAATCTGAACTCAAGTTTTCAGACTACAATTCTACCACTTTATCAACTATACCATGATGACAAGGCTGAGAATTCTTGGAGCTTTGTCACCATAAATGAAACTATTCCTAGAGACATTATAATAGGATATATATTTCTGACATTATAATCTCAATGATCCAATTATCTGTATCAATCTTATTACAATTAGGATTTAAGTAATGAAATATTATTTTTGGAGGATTAAAGGTGGGGTTCACCAGATTTTTAGATTTGCATGGATTTTTAAATTAAAAAATAAAAAATAAAAATTATCAGAACTAACTGAATGGAAAACAGCAACAGCAAACAGAAAGCATTATCGAAAGATGCAGCAGCAAACCAATTGGAATTAATAAGAGCGGTTTATTTTCAAGAAGAACAGTCCATGCAAAACCCAGATACAATCATTATGAAACGATGACAACACCCACAGTATCATCAGTACTGAAAGCATAGTAGGTTATGGATTGTACTTTTAATTCACACAGAAAGTAATGGCAAACAGCTGCAGCATGTTGGAAGACAAAGGGAAATGATAGATGGGTAAGTATAGGAGAGAACAAATATGGTAGTTATTTAAGGAGCACCGGGTGGAAACAAAGAAAAATATAATATGTGAACCTGTAAACTCAATTTTAGTAATAGAAAAAGTGCCGCAAACATTCATCATGGGATTTAGAGGGAAACTGAAAAGGAAGCCCTTTGATTAAAGATAATCCTCCCTGTATCTCTCAGCCTCATCTAGCTTCCATCTGTTTGTAAATCTCATCTGAAAACAAAACTCTTCTCCCTTGCCTTTTCACTCTACTCTGCCCTTGCTTTGATTTTCTTGTCTTAGCTTCACAAGGCAAATATTTAATTCCTCAAGTGCTTTGGGATGCATTCTATATACAAAATAAAGATTTGAGGATGGGGTGGGGTGGAGCAGTGAATAATCATCAGGATTTCACATATGGATGTTCAATCACAATAGATCTAATCTGTAACTCAAAGTAGGGAAGACTACTGAGAAAACTATAAAGATTTTTTTAAAAGTTAGTTATGTCATTTCACAAATCCAAAAGTTAAGATATTTGATATAGTACCATGGAATGGCTAAAAACAGGATAACTAAGATGACATTTATATTTGGCATTGTCAACTACTTTTTTATTTCCTCTTTAATGTTCATGATAACAAATTATACACACACACACACACACACACACACACACACACTCTCTCTACACAAATTACATTTTACAAAGTAATTCCCTGATGTGATGAATGGAAAGACCACCTGAATTAGAATTCACTTACTACTCTGGCACTTACTACTATAAGACTTTTAACAAATGATTTACCTTCCCCAAGTCATAGTGTCACCATCTGTAAAATAAGACAATTGGATGTGAAGGCTTCTAAGGGTCTTTCCAGCTGTGAATTAAAAATCCTGATAAGTGTTGTGATTATTTTTTTTTCCTTTCATGCCTATTGGATACCCTGTCTGAAGAAGATGAAGGTCAATGAATAAACCGAGGACTTTTTTATATTTTTCTTTGTTTCATGAGTCCCTATGACCTAAAAATTCACACCATTTGGCTAAGTACATTTGGCTCATCAGAAAAGAGACTATGTGATCCTGGGCAAGTCACTTAAACACTCTGTGCCTTAGTAAACGAAAGGATTGGATTTAATAGTGTCTATGGTCCCTTTCAGCACTAAATTTATAATACTGTAATTGTTCTTGAAGTCATTCTGAACATAACTAAAGTTATTCAACCTGGCATTTTAATGGTATAGTCTTTGAGACCCAGAGGCCCCTCTATCCATAAAAGACTGAAGTAGTACTTCAATGGAGGAAAATTCTATAATGGATATTTGTTTTATTTCTTCCCCTGGTTACCAGTTTTTACTATTATACCAAATGGGGAGGAGGAAGAACATCTATCTAAAGTTCAGCAATAAATCACTAGGTCTGGACAAAAAGTGGAATGAAGTCAGGAACTTTTATGCCATTAAAAGTTTAGAGTTTTTACTGTATATTAGTAAGTATGGTTGTGGGATAAATCTGAAAATGTTGTTCTTATGGGATCAATCACTATATTATCAAACAAATTTTCACTGTTCAGAAATGATTATTATTTTAGTTAATCCATCATTTGTGAAAAGTCATCATGAGAATGGTGAAAAGTTGGTTATGCAATACTAGGGGATCCTAAATACGAGTAATTCAGCAAATACTATTGAACAGCAAATGACACCAAACCCTTATTTGGGTTCATTTTGGAAAACCTTATTTAGCTATGGATCACTTGATAGTAATGAAACAGTAAGCTAATTGTATTGTATACTAGTGCAGTATTGCTGGAGTTGTGAAATGATTCAACCTTTCTGGAGAGAAATTTGGAACTGTGCCCAAAGGGCTATAAAACTATGCATGCTCTTTGATCTAGCAGTGCTCCTAAATTCACACTGAAAGCTGAAGATTTTAAAGTTCTTTTGACAATCTCATTTTCAGCCATCTGATTCCTTCTCCACCTGTGGAAATATAAGCAGACCCTCTTCCCCAAGCAGGTAACCTATCTAATTCCCTTCTATTTACCACTTTTGGGATTTCTCCTCATCATCTGGTAATTACATTGGAGCTGTTTGCACTGGATATTGCCTTGTTGTCTTAAAAGGCCTGTATTCTCCCCAACTGTAATCCTGATTGCTTTTCTGTTGGTTGATGACATCAGAGTCCTGAATTTCTAAAGTCTCTGTGGGTGTAACCTCAGCTGCTATCATGCCCCACCTGTCCTTTGATTGATACTTTGGAGCTGGGTCCTGCCTCTCATTTCTCTGGGTCATCCTACATTCAGAGGCCCAGTGAAAGCCTCGGTTACATTTTGGACATGGGGTTTGGGGTTTTTTCTCTCACCCTGTCTTCTCATTGTATCTCTGTATCTATATTGAGTTCTTAGATGTCCAACTTTTCCACACTGAAAACACCGACGAATTTCTCTAGGAATCCCTTGGCAAGAGGGAGCCTGTCTTCCCATATTTGTCATAGTTTGGGCATAATAAGCATTTGTGCCCACTGTGGCACAGCACCTTATGATCTCCTCTAAAGGAGCATTTTTGTCTAGCCCCCATATAATTCTCTTGCAAACATCACTGGCATTTTCCTTAGCTAAATGTCTAGTCATTATTTCTGTGGCAGCATTATCTCCAATGGTTCTTATTACAGTTGTTTGCAAATGTCCCACAAAATCTGCAAAAGGTTCATTGGGACCTTGCTCTATTTTTGTAAAAGCTTTACTTCCATCCTTCTCTAGAATTCTAGAGAAACTCGTCAATGTTTTCAGTGTGGAAAAGTTGGACATCTAAGAGCCCAATGTAGAAATGGAGATAGAGTGAGAAGACAGGGTGAGAGAAAGCCCAAAACCCCATGTCCAAAATGTAACCGAGGCTTTCACTGGGCCTGTGAATGTAGGTTGACCCAGAGGAATGAGAAGCAGGGCCCAGCTCCAAAGTATCAATCAAAGGACAGGTGGGGCATGATAGCAACTGAGGTTACACCCAGAGAGTCTTTAGAAATTCAGGACTCTGATGTCATCAACCAACAGAAAAGCTATCAGGGTTACAGTTGGGGAGAATACAAGCCTTTTAAGACAACAAGGCAATATTCATGAGGAGAAATCCCAAAAGTGGTAAATAGAAGGGAATTAGATACTGGGTATGTATCCTGAGGAAATGATAAAGGAAGGAAAAGGATTTATGTGTATAAAAAATCTTTGTAGCAACTCTTTTTGTGGTGGCCAAAAATTAGAAAATTAGTAGAAGTCCACCAATAGGGAAATGGATGAATAAATTATGATATATGAAAATAATGGAATATTTTTGCTCTATAAAAATGATGAACAAGTTGATTGTAAAAAGATCTGGAAAGATTTATGTGAAATGACGCTGAGCAAAACAAGTAGATTCAGGAATATATTTTACACAGCAACAGCAAAATTGTGAGGTGATCAACTATGAAAGACTTCGTTCTCCCCAGCAGTTCAATGATCCAAGGCAATCCCCATAAACTTTGGATAGAAAACACCATCTGCATCCTGAGAGAGAACTATGGAGACTGAATATAAATCAACACATACTATGTTCACTTTTCTTCCCTTCTTATTCTTTTTTTTCCTCTCTTGAGGTTTTTCCCTTTTGTTCTGATTTTTCTCTCCCAACATGTTTCAGAAATAAGTGTGTATTTAAAAAATAATAATGTACTTGTATAACCAGAAAAAAGAAAACAATAAAATAAATAATAAATCTTTTTTTAAATAATAAACGAAGAAAATAAGGAAACTGAAATTAAAAAAAGAAATTTGGCAGAACTGAATTAGAAATAGTTTGAGTAAATCTAGAATGTGTATGTGTGTGTGTGTGTGTGTGTGTGTGTGCATGCACTCATACATGTACATGCATGTTTGTGCTTTAAATCTTACTGTTTAGATTCATTTTCTTCTATTGATGCAGCAATTCTTAAATCCTAGAATGCAACCTCTTATACATTCCTGAATTTTAGCATTCTTTCCATTTAGACAATTCAAAAAATTATTGCTGTTTTGTTTGACCCATGGACTGTTGGTGTGTGTGTGTGTGTGTGTGTGTGTGTGTGTGTATGTGTGTGTGTATTTACAGTCAAAGACTATTTTTCTATTGATAAAAGGAGGAAAGGTAGTTTTTAAAGATGTGAAGAGTAACTGAAAACCTCAACTATTATTGCCATAAACGAACATGGGAATCAAACAAAATTGATATGATCATAGAATTAGAGATGTCAGACTCCTTAGAGGTCATCCATTTCAACACTGTCATTTTAACAAATGAGGAAATTGTCTCCATATTAATTTAATCAATTTTCCTAATTATACAGGCTAATAAATATCAAAATTGCCATTTGAACCTTGGACCACTGATTACAAATAGTCCATTTCCTACTATTTTGCCACTGTCAAGATGAATAACCAAAAAGCTGTGAAAAATTCAAACATTTATTTCTACCTCCTACACCCAAATAAATGTATTTTTTAAAAGGGGTCCATACTTTTATTTCAGTTATATAAAGTGTATATGTTTGAGAAAAATTGTACCCCTACTGACATTAGCTCAATATTAGAAAGAATGATTTGAATTAGAAAAGAAGTCTAGTGTGCAAATTTTCTCTATCAATATAGATCTATAAGAAGTGAGTAGCTTTAAATCTTGTCTAGAGAACTCAGATCTTAATTGTTTTGTTCAAAGACACTGATTCACTATGTTCTATAGGAAGGATACGAGCTAATATTACCCTGGTTCCATGACCTCTATCCACTAACGATATTGATTCTCAAAAATAGCTCTACTAATAACTTTTAAAAAAACACAAATATGTATATGCATATATGTATAAGAATGTATACACACACACATTTTATATACAGAGATATAGAGGGGGAAGAGAGAGACAGAGAAAGACAAAGGAAGAGAAAGGAGAGAGATAGTGATTATCTCAGAGTAGAAAATTTAGGTCCATCATTTCCTAGAGGTATGGGAGAAATGCTGTCATCTATTAAGTGTTCTTTCATCCTTTTCATTCCATGATTACAAAATCATATTGATAGATCATTGATCCTAGCTCCATGCAATCAAATATGATTCATTGCTTGTTCTCTCTTTACATTGTCCAAATCTATGAATTCCTTAGTGAGGAGATTTCTTTTATTAAGGAAGAAAAGAAATTTACACTTTTAAAATAATTGTTTGGAATAGTGACTCTAAGTGTCTTGACCAGTTCACACAGTCAATGGTCAAAGGTTGAATTCAATGAATCACAATTAACATCCTTTAAATACTATGTCTTAGTGTGCTAAGACAAATAAGAAATTGAGCATCTCTGTCCTCATGATGTGCTATTTCCAATTAGAAACACGTTACTGTGCTTAGTCAATAAGCAATTATTAAATGCTTACAATATGTTCTGTAAGTATCAAGTTTGGAAAAGGAAATTACCTGCTCTCATAGAGCTTATGGTCCCAGAACGTGAACAAATACAAACTAAATTGAGAGTAGTCAAACAAGGACAGCATTAAGGTTATGAAGCCAGGAGTTAGATATAAAGAGGGTGGTAGTCCCAGGCATGAGGGATAGTAAGAGGCTGGTTAAATGTGTAGTACTGTGGTGGGATGAACAAGAAGTTCAGTGTCATTGGGCTGCAAAATCTATGGAGGAAGTAAACGTAAGAAGGCTGGAAAAATGGGAACAAGCAATGAAGGGCCTTAAAAATCAAGTGGCTTTTTTTTGATCCTGGAGGTGGTGGGAAGCTGTTGAAATTTATTACATTGGGAGGTGATATAATCAGATCTGTGCTTAAGAAACATAAATTTTGATAGTTGATATCTGTCAAATCAGATGAAGGAAGGTTGCATAAGAATAAGGAGAGTCTTGAGAGCGGGTGAAGGCTATTGCCAGCAAGAAAGAAAAGGGGGTGAATTGGAGAAAGGAAAAGCAAGCTCTATCCAACCCTTTTAAAGTGTTAAAGGCAGTACCCTTCACTCAGTTGTGTAATCAATTGCATGATTCTTTCTATACTGCAGATTTTTTCTTTTGTTCATGTATATCCTCATAGCAGGGATACCACTCGACCAAAAATATTCCCAACAGAATCTCACAAAGGAAGATATTAAGATAGGAAGTTCAACCAGAAAAAAGGATGTAACAGAGTTCAGTTCATGGAAAAAAAAAAAAACCTAGAGATTACAAAAATCATGAAGTGATAAAAGAAACAACTTTGCTATGGAATAATAGATCTTAACTGCCATTAAAAGGAATGAAGTACAAAGCTTCTCTTCACACTGAAAAAATGTTTTTCTTTTTTACTTCCTAGCTTACTAGGAAGCTAGCTACTGTACTTAATTTAGACTGGAAGTCCTCCAGAAAAAAGATTGCATCAAATTCTGAGTTTAATATAGCATCTCACATATGTTTTGCCCCCAAGATATGTTTCTCAGTATAATTAGAAAACAATGAATAATCAACACTAAAAATTTGTTTATTTCTTACTTAACTTATAGTTCAAACTTAGCCTAAAAGTATTTATGAATCTATAGATTTAAGTTGCTTTTTAAAAGTATGCATTCATGGTAGCTTATATGTTTTAGTACTTTTTTCATCATTTCATTATATTTTATTTCATCACAAACTTGTATCACTGATTAAGGCACACATTAAATTTATCAATAGCTGATGGGTAAACTGAGTATCAGAGAAATTAACTGATTTTTCCACAGTCATATGCATATCCATATATACATTTTATACTATGTGTATATACATTTTATAACTATCAGAGCCATGATTTGAGTTTAGGTCTCTGCTATTTCATATCCAGTATTTTCTGTACCACAATATGCTTTGTAAATGTATCTCTTATACAGGCATTTTGGCTGATAAAAAGGAAGGTTATGACAGACTGTTTATTGGACTTTGACTTACCACAAAAAAGTTCTCAGAAAATGATTCAAAGCAAGAATATGTAAGTCACAAAGGAGGTATTCAATGAATTCATCTTAATACATGTAATTATTTAGAGTCTCAA
Organism: Antechinus flavipes; assembly: GCF_016432865.1. Classification (NCBI taxonomy): domain Eukaryota; kingdom Metazoa; phylum Chordata; class Mammalia; order Dasyuromorphia; family Dasyuridae; genus Antechinus; species Antechinus flavipes. The sequence goes on from NC_067402.1 coordinate 118,691,930, forward strand.
ATAAAATAGATATTAAGGTCTGATGAAAACAAAAAAGGGATTGGTTTGTGAGGTAGAAAGGGGACAAATACTAGAAGTCAATCAAATGTTCATTAAGTGCCTACACAGTGACAGGTATTTTGCTAAGTGCTAGGGCAACAAGTAAAAAAGACAAAATATTGTCCCTGCTTTCAAGGAGCCTATAATCTAATAGAGGAAGACCACATACAAAAGAAAGTTAATAATAATAATAATGAGACTCCAAGCCAGCAATCTAGATTTGGAGATTATTTGCCTACAGATAATTGTGTAAGCCTTAAAAATGACCAAGTGCCTTAACAGGGTAAATATTGAGAACAACAATTAGACATCAGATATATAGAAGGTAGAAAAGGGAACAAAAATGGAGGATTCATGTGTCAGGAGAAAGCATACAGAGAGGAATAGTATGAAAGCCAAAGATTTTTTTTTAAGAAAAAGGTTTTTTTTCATATCTAAACTCCATTCATTACTCTACATGAAGAGCAAAATGAATAAAAAATATAGTTTTTACTTTGAAGTTTCAAGAGAGCCAGACTAAATAATTATTTCGTCTATTTTTCCATCAGAGGTACCTTAGATTCACATTCCTATTGCTGATGCTGAATTCAGCTTCAGTTTCATTTAGCTTCTTGGGCAGAAAATTCTCTACCATGGGATAGTTGCCTGAGAAAGGCCACATGTCAATATGATCCAGTTACTGAAGGAGCTGATTATGATGATGATGATGAGATAGTCCATGTCACAGCTCAAGCTGACCATCCAGGTGATATACTGCCTATTTATCAAACTATAGCAGGCCTATTTGAGACTGGATTTATTTTCTCAATGTAATTATAGTTCAATCATGTCATTCTTATTAATAAGCCAAAATGTCTGATCTAACATTATGGCATCATCTATCATCTGCTCAAAGTAACTCCCCAAAATAATATCTTTTTTAGCTTATGAAATTGTGAAAATACTTTTTGAAAGTTTCATATTTGGTGGTCATTTTATTGCCCTCTGTATAAGCCTGAACTGTATTGATAGAGTAAAACTTTGTGACATTAAACCATAAACACGAGAGAATTTTGACATCTATTTTTTTCTGCCTTGATTTTGCTTTTGTGACACATTTAGTTATTTTCATGAATTCTATCTTTAAGGCATTACAAGCTCCTCTTCTGAGATACTCTTCAGAAATTGTTGGTACAAACAAGCTTGTCAAGGTTATGGCCATCATCCAGTATGAGGCTGAGTGCTCAAGTGCTCACCTTTAAGGAAAATTTTTTTTTATTTACTCCAAATTCTTTTTCCTCTGCTTTCCCTTTTTACTTAATTCCCAAAATATCATGTTTGTAAAAGTAGCTACTAGATGGTGCTAAGTAGAATGTTGTAGGTAGAAAAAAAAAAGCAATGTCCAAAAAATATTTGTCTCCCTTATTAAAGAGCCACAGATCTAGAATTATAAGAAATCTAGTATAAGCCCATCATCTTACAAAGAAATTGAGACCCATACTAAATGACTTCTCCAAGGTCATATTGCAATAAATACTAAAGCCAGAATTTGTACTCAGTTTCTGTGACAAACTGTTTCCACCATAAAAGTCAGCTAGTTATGCAGATATTTTAACTTCTTCAACTTAAATGTTCTTCAGCTTCTTTCAAGATTCAGCTGACATACTTTCTTCCTAAAAGGAACCATTCCTGATATCCATGTCCCTAGGTGCCTACAAAGTTCCATTAAAAAAAAAATGAGTTATAAGGGAAGAACCAAGATGGAAGAATGAAGCCAAGAAGCTGATTGAGTTTTTCCAGTTTCCTTCAAAAACCATGTAAAACCAAACCTTCACTCTCTTGCTCAAAATAAATTGGAAAAGATTTCAAAAAAGGTCAGTCTCACTCAGGGGTGTTCAACTCAGCCCACATGGTGTCCAAGAAAACCAGTGAGAGTGTCTTAATCATAGGATATTGACAAATGAAACCCTCAGTCCTGAATAAATAGCACCCCAGACCAGTGAGACAGTTCTAGTCCCATCTCAGAAGGCAAATTGCCAGTTAGGGAAACATTGTCTGGAGAAAGCAGATAGGGCTACATCTGCTGTGAGCAAGATAACAAACACAAGAGACCCCTGTCTTCAAAGCCAAAGCTTAGAGCTGCACAGAAAACTTAGGACATCATTCCCTGTACTTCAGGAACACAGTTCAATAACAAAAAGCTCAAAGGAGAGAAAAAAAAAAGAGAGAAAGAAAGAAAATGAGCAAGAAACAGAAAAGAATCTTAATCATAGAAAGCTACTATGTTGACAAAGAAGAGCAAACCACCAATTCAGACAAGGGCATGTGAACTGGTTTCAAGGCCAAAGAAACTTCTTGGAAATGCTCATAAAAGATTTTAAGAGGCAAATAAGAGAAGTAGAAGAAAAATGAGAAAAAAAAACACAAGAGTTATTCAAAAGAGAGTCAAAAGCTTAAATGAGGAAGGGGAAATTGATTGAAGAAAACAATTCCTTAAAAAGTACAATTTGCCAAATGCCAAAAAAATCCACTGAAGAAAATAAAACCTCAAAAAGTAGAATTAATCAAATGGACAAAGAGATATGAATGCTAACTAAAGAAATCACATATTAAAAGCTAGAACCAGGCAAATGGAAACTAATGACTAATGGGACATCAGTCAATCAAACTAAAAAGAATGAAAAAATGGAAGAAAATGTAAAATACCTCATTGGAAAAGCAGTAGGCCTGGAAAATAGATCCAGGAGAGAATACTTCAAATTATTGGTCTATTCAAAGGCCATGGCCAAAAAAAGGTCTGCATAGTATTCTTCAAGAGATCATCAAGGAAAACTGCCCTGATATACTAAAATCAAAGGACTAAATGGTCATTGAAAAGATCCAGAAATCACCTTCAGAAAGAGATCTCACAAAGAAAACTCTGAAACTCCAGAATCATAATCTAAAGGAAAAAATACTGTAAACTGTCAGACAAACACAACACAAATATCAAGGAGCAGCAAGCAGGATTATACAGGATTTGGCGGCATCTACAATAAAGGATAAAAGAGCATTAGAATAGATTGCAATCAAGACTTAATTATCTATTCATACTAAGCATCATCTTTCAGGGGAAGAGATGGATCTTCAATGGAGTAAGAGATGTTTAATCATTTTTTTGAAAAAAAAAAAAAACAGAATAGAAAATGTGATCTTTAAACCCAGAACTCAAGAACTCAAGAGAATCATAAACATGTAAATGGGGGAGGAAATATAAGTGTGTGTGTATATATGTGTGTATGTGTATAAATTTAAGGTTAAAATCTTTATATCTCTAGATGGGAAAATGAAAAGTGTATCTGATATTGGGCCAGTTAGAGGAGGCATCAACAGACAGAGGGTGTGGATATGAATGAATTGTGATGTAATGATATCAAAGAAAAGACATTAAAGGATGGAAAAATAATTGTGCTAGAAAAAGAGAAAAGGGAAGGTAAAATAGGATTGGTTTGATCACATGAAAAAGGCACAAAAGACCTATTACAATATAAGGAAAGAAGGCAGGATGATGAGCATTGTCTGAAGTTTAATCTCATCAGTTTTGTCTATAAGAGGAATTAAAATCTTTGTAGTTGGGCATAGGAATGTATCTAAGCTTATAAGGAAGTAGGAAGAGAAAGGGGACAGAAAAGGGATAGACAGGATATAAGGGAGGGCAGAAACACTAGGAGAAAGGAGTAAGAGAGAGGGTGAAGGGTAATACAAGGAAGGGAAGGTTGAGGGCACAGTGATTTAGAAACAGAGGGATCAGACGTAGAGAGAGAACAAAAGTATATGCAAGGTAGAAAATAGGATGGAGGGAAATAAAGAGCAGGCAATCACAATAGTGAATGTGATTGGGATGAATTTTCCCATAAAATAGAAGTGAATAACAGAGTCGATTTAAAAGGAGAAATCTACAATATGATGTTTAAAAGAGACAGAAAGATACATGCAGAGTAAGAGGACAAGTCTGGAGGAGAATTTATTATGCTTCAGCCAAAGCAAAAGAAAAACAAAAACAAAAAAGCAGAGGTAGCCATTCTGATGTCAAAAAAAGGGGGAAAAAATAGATGTAATTAAAAGAGATAGGAAAGGGAATTACATCTTTTAAAGGGTACCAGAGACAATGAAATTGTATCAATACTAAATATATATAAACCAATGGTAGAGCATCCAAATTCTAGAGAATATATTAAACCAGTTATAGGAAGAAATAGACAGCAAAACTATATTAGTGAGGGACCTAAACCTTTCCTTCTCAGAATCAGACAAATTTGACAACAAAAATAAATAATAAAAAGAACTTGGAAGGTTAATAAAATTCTAGGAAACTTAGATATAATACACATCTAGAGGAAACTGAATGGGGAAAGAAAGGAATGTACCTTTTTTCTCAGCAATACATGGCATCTACATAAAAACTAACAATTAGGGCATAAAAACCTTACAATTAAAAGCAGAAAAGTAGAAATAGTAAAGCATTTACTATACTTTAAGATAGTATGCATGATACTATGCACTGTGCTTCCATGATGCAATAAAAATTGTATTTAATAAAGTGCCATGGAAAGATAGACTAAAAACCAATTGGAAACTAAATGACCTAATTGTAAAGAATGAGTGGCTCAACAACAAGTCATAGAAAAAATTGATTTCATCCAAGACAATGACAATAATGAGACAACATACCAAAATCCATAAGAACCAATATAGTTCTTAATAATTACAGATATTATTTTCTCTTCTAGGAATGAAAACAGTTTAAACTTTAAATAACATATAGGTTTCTGCTATTTCTTTTTCTATGCTTATCTTGAATCCTGTATTTGTGAATTAAAGATTCTGTTTAATTCTATTTTTTTTAATAGAAATGATTGAAAGTCTCTTACTTCAGCCATTGCCTCACCATAAAGATGATGTTGATTCTGGCTGGATAGGTAATTGTTGATTGTAAATATGATAGAATATGATATTTCAGGTCCTACAATTCTTCATTGTAGAATTTGCCAGATCCTGGGTAATCCTGACTTTTGCTCCTTGATATTTGAATTGTATTTTTCTGGAAACTTGCTGTATTTTTTTTCCTTGAGTTTATAGTTCTGGAGTTTTTCAACAATGTTCATCAGTGTTTCCCTTTGGGATCTCTTTCCAAAAGTGACTAATTGATTGTTTCAATGTGTATTTACCCTTCTCTTTCTAGAATATCAGGGAAGTTTTTTTCTATTATCTCTTTGTTTAGTTCTGGTCTTTTTATCAGAAATAGATGAAATTCACCTATATCATTGAATAGATATCTTCTTCCCTGAAAAATAATGTTCATTTTAGCTGGATAGCTTATTCTTGACTATAAGTCAAGTTCTTTTATATTCCAGAATATCAGATCCCAAGACCTTTGATCCTCTAATGTGTAAACTATTGGGTCCTGGGTAATCCTGATTGTGCCTCCTCAGTATTTAGATTGTTTCTCTCTGGCTGCTTACAATGTCTTTTCCTTGCTGCAATAGTTCTGAAATTTAGCCATGATATTCCTTGGGGTTTTCATTTTGGGGCCTCTTTCAGGAGGTGATCAGTGAATTTTTTCAATGACTATTTTACCTTCAGATTCTAAGATATCAGGACAGTTTAGTTTTCTTTTATGATTTCCTATAAGATAATGTCTAGGTTCTTTTTTTTTTTTTTTCCATCATGGCTTTCAGGAAGTCCAATAATCCTAAAATTGTCTCTCCTAGATTTGTTTTCCAGGATAGTTGTTTATCCTAGGAGGTATTTTATATTTTTTCATTTTTTGATTTTGTTTGACTGATTCTTGAAATTTTATTGAGTTATTCACTTCCATTTGTTAAAGTCTAATTTTTGGTGTACTATTTTCTTCAGTTGTCTTTTGTAGCTCCTTTTGTATTTAGCTAATTGTTATATTCATTGCACTTTTTTCCATTTTACAAATTCTGTTTTTCAGTGAATTGATATCTTTTTCATAACTATTTTGTAAGGAGTTGCATACTTTCTCCATCTCATCAAATCTCTTTTGTAGGGAGTTATATGCTTTTCCCATCCTTTCTTGCAAAAATCTCATTTTCTTTTGACATTTTTCTTTTAACTCTCTAAGATTTTTTATGAAATCTTCCAAGAAAGCCTTGTGAGATGGGAATCAGCTCAAATCTCCTTTTGGAGCTTCATCTGGAGTTGTTTTTCCTTCAGGACTCACAGGATTTGAGATCTGTTCTTCTCTTTCTCCATAAAAGTTGTCTATGGTGATTGTTCTTTTTTCATTTTTTTTTTGCTCTTTTTTTTTTTTTTAAGGCTTGAGGTCTGCTCTTAACTAAAAGGAGATACAGCTGCTTTGGCTTTCCCTGAGGCAGTTCTATTGATTGACATCTGATGCTGGTTAATTGAGGTTAGGTCCTGGGTTCTTTAAGGGCTCAGTGGTTTACAATTTCCCTTTTGTAGCAAATCTGCTAGATCACCCACTTCTCCTTTTCCCTCTTCTTCCCTCTTTCTCCTTTCCATACTCTGACAAATGGTAGGTGCTTAATAAATACCCATTGATAGATATACTTCATCAAGCCAGAACTTTAATACTCTTAAATAACTGTTCATTCTTTTTTGATGATGAGGCAAGATAATATTAACGACTTTTTGTAAGATAGGCTAGGGTTCCCTTAACTAATGTCCAACAACACTTAGCTGTAGGAAAACTAAGTAAATTTGGTAAAATTAAGGTTAGAAACTAATCTGTGATATGGACAGAAAATGGCGAGTGCAAACTCAGTAAAAAATAATCAGAAAATATAGTAATGTTTAGAAAGGAAATCTGGAAGTGACAGCTTGGAGTGAGTGTAAAGCAAAACAAACTGATATACAAGACCAACTTTACATGTAGGCACCACTGCTTAATGGATTACCCATCCCAGAATTATCATCTTCAACTGACAACCATGGTATCTGAAATTCACAGTATTAGATTTACATTTCTGAGTTAATAGTTAGCCCAGGGCCAGGTCTGCGGTAGTAATGTTGTAGGCTCAGGTTTCCACAGTTTCAGTGGGATATCTTGGCTAATGAGAAATGGTCTCCTAAATAGAATCAAGAAAGAATCAAGAAATAAATACATGAAGAGTCGCATAACAGTTTAATCGGAAAATAGTTACAGCTTCATGAGCCCTGCATGAAAGTGATAGGCCAAGAGAATATAGATACACTGTGGTTCTACTGATTTTTTTTTTCACCTGGATATAGTTTCTAAAAAAATTCCTAGCAAAGATCCATTAGGTTGCAGCAATATATATATAGTTTCTTTTAAAAAATGTGCTATAAAGCATTGTTGTTTAGAAATGATAGGAATTCATTGACTCATACTCAGAACATGTTATACTTGTAAATAAAATCATATTAGCCACAGATTGGTCTTACATGGGATTTTTTTCACTGTAAAGAAAAATAAGGAATCATCCTCACTATTATAGATCTTTAAGCCATCCAGGGAAACTTATTCTATTTCAAGCTATTTGAGTTATATTACACCAGATCCATAAAAGGGAGTGATAATTGGGACTTATCTGGGGAACTAAAATTTAAAAACATTTAAAACATTTAACCCTTCAACAGCTAAAAGACAATATCATTAAAAATCCTCCTACCTTCTCTTTCATTCCCATAAATTGTTCAAAATTACTTCATATATTAATTACCAATTTTGAATGTTAAAAATAATTAGAGTATTTTGGATCTCTTTCCCTGGGCATAATACAATTTGTCAGAGCTAAAAGTAAGTATATTTTATACAAGCTGCCTTCATTTTAATCTACTTACTCATGATTTTGTGTGTGTGTGTGTGTGTGTGTGTGTTTATTCTATAGGGAACAAAATTTGCATTTATGGGTTTGATAGTGGTAGGGATCTTTTACTTAGGTGATCCTATGCTGTTTTTATGACTTTGACCTTGTTGTCCTTTTTCTTTTTTTAAAAAGTTGAATCATATACATATCGTATTAGATTGGGTAGTCTGGATGAGGTTCTACATGATAGAAAGCAATAAAATTTTAATGAAAGTAGTGGTGTAGTATTTGCCAAATAAATCTGGCCATCCAACACTTATGTACTTTAAAAGTAGTGACAAAACCCGTAAGTACTAATCTGATCCATTGGAGATCATGGAATAATTGCTAGGGAAATATCAGGGTACCAGGGACGTTTTGGAATAATTAGGAAATTATATCTAATTCCATAAGAAAAAAGTTATTAAATGCAATATATGTACATATTTGCCATTTAATATTTAGTATTTGAGGAAGAAAATGGCTAGAATCTAAATTGGGATTTTTATTTGTGTCAGATAATGTGTCACAATCCCAGAGAAGCACAGTTTGTAAAATTCAGTTTAGCTTTTATTATGGGACAGATACTTAAGTTCCCTAATGAAACCACTTATGATAGAGGAATCTAAAGGAAAGAGATGCACAGAGCTATATATTATTTTTTTTAGGGGAAAATAAATGCATATATGTGTATATGTAGATAGATACAGATATATAGATACACACACACACTATATATATGTATAATGTTCTGGACATATCTTTCT